>NC_071388.1:132292489-132601596 GCF_022682495.2 Desmodus rotundus
CCTATAATCCCTATCCCTAGAGCCCTTTTTGATGATTTCTTTCAAAAGGGATGGCTTAATGCACTGAAAAAGTTTCTATGATCTTGGTGGCCTTTCATATTTGATCAAAGACTAAATTCATGAGCCTGATATTTGTTTGGCAGATGGCCTTTCAGATTTTTTAAATTTTAATTGTCCCTGGGGTTACCTGGTATTGTGATACCTCTGTAAAATGCAGAACATCTTCCATCTGCTGTCTCTGCCTTCCTTTTACATGTCTACATTAGTATCCACAAGATTTTCTGGCTATTGTGGTTTTTCTATTTCTGACCAAATCTTATATATATTTAAAAAAACGACCTTCTACCATAGGGCTCAGTTGTAACAAACTTTAAATTCCATCGTATTACTGATGTTTCTTCCCAGGGAATTTGGACAGGAGATCAGATTCTGGCTGGGGAATAACCTACCAGTAATTTAACAAAGGTTTTAGTCTATTTGAATTTAATGGGGAACTAATGACTCTGACAAGGATAATCTCTGTCTCGGAGAGCCCTGTAACACTCTTTTCCTTTTAAAGTCAAGCTCGCGTGATTACAGATGCCACGTCTCCCACGACACTAGCTATAAGTTTGTCTTTTCAAATGAAAAATGAAGTTTGAGTGCTTGATCGCCCTATCAGTTAACAGCATTATTACCATAAGAAACCATTTTTCTTCCCTGGTCAGGCTGAAACAGAAAGCGATAAATGGTTCAGCTTAGAGTTCTCAGCGTGATGTTCATTTTCATCATTTCACTTTGAAAGAGACCAGCACCTTTGAAGAAATATTGTGTAAATAAAATCATTTAAAAATCCAGCACACAGAAAAATAAAGAGCCCAGGGCAAAAAAGGAAGAAAAGTACCTCTTAGAAACAATGATTCACCAGTCTTTTGTGTTGTACAAATATCTTTCCAACCCCCCAGAGTTGAGCAAAAAACATGCCACATATACTACAAATGATGTTCTGGAAATAAAAGAGGTGCAGAGAGGAAAAGAGGGAAAAGAGCACTGGGAAATACAATATATCCTCAGTAAATAGAATCTGACACACTATCTATTTGCAGTCCATCATATTCCAAGGAAAACAGGGCTCACAGGAAGTCCTGGACTGTTTCGCTTTAGGAACTTGCAGTGCTTGTATTTAGCACAGTGTAATAATGTCAAGAATTATTAAGCTATAATTTAGAATGTCGTTTCACAAAAGGGAATTGTAGGGATTTTGAAGAGAAGCTAAATCTGGAGCCTTAGGAGCCTTGTTGCCTGCACTGGGCAGTGGCTTGGCAGGGACAGAGTAAGTGTTCGATAAAAAACTTCTCGTTCTGATATGATTGAATGAGTTTGTCATGTAAAACACTGAGACATTGTATCTCTACATCATTTCTCCCTCTGTAGCCCTAAGAATTTTTTTCCTAACTGAATAGACTTTTATTTTCAATAGTGTCTCTCTATTGGTTTGCTAAAGTTGCCATGACATGTACCACAGACTGGATGGCTTAAATAACAGATATGCATTTCCTCACAGCTCTTGGATGTTGGAAGGTCAAGATTAAGGGGCCAGCAGGGTTTGTTTCCCATAAGGCCTCTCTTCTTGGCTTGCATTTCTCACTGTGCATTTGGCTCCTTTCTCACTCTGTTCTCATAGAGTCTTTTCTCTGTGCATGCACAACTCTGTTATTTTTTTTTTCCTTTTTTTATAAGGACACCAGTTTTGTTGTATTAAAGCCTCACCCTTATGACCTAATTTAACCTTAGGTACCTTTTTAAAAGCCTATCTCCAAATATAGTCACTTTGGTGTATAGAGGGATTTGTAATGGGGTCCAGAACTGAGGGTGTCCAGGAAATATTAAAAATATAGGATGTCCTCACCCCCAGAAGTCTGAACTGGGAGATGGGATACATGCAGCAGGGCCACTGAGAGTTATTTTGCATATCAACAGTTTTGCAAATAACCACAAGAAGAGTTATTTAACATATCTACAACTTCTGACTGGTTTCATAGATATGTGAAGTAGCTGTGGCCAAGCTTTGAGACAGGGAAACGGCAGTGACTTCTACCACTGATATAAGTGGGAGGCAACTCCCTCTGGTTACAACCCCTGCATGAGAGCTTAGAGAAGATTGGCTCCACACCATGGGCCCATGCCTGCCCGGACTTACCGTGGCAGCCCAGGAAAGCTGGAAAAGTATGGGAATGCTGGCAGGTGTAGCCACTTGTGGAAGGAGCATGAAATGGGGATGCAGAGGAAGATTCACACCAGGATTTAAACCCAGTTGTGGCAGCCATGAGGAAAAAAGAAAACATGAGGGTTTTGCAAGGTATGGAACCATGTGATTTTGGGCCTCCCTTTGCCACGCAGCTTACAGAGCTGGAAAGCAAGACATAAGAAGTGATACAGAGCTCTCTCTTAGCAGTTTGAAAGAATGCAGGAGAAACGTTGCAGGAAGGAAAGGGGTGAAAGGGCTCTTGCTGATGGACCATGAGAAGGTGCCACATGGGTTTGGATTAAGAACTGGAGATTCCTGCAACACAGTTCATGGTGCTGGGAACTGCAGGAGGCCTGACAGCCAGGCCCAGATTACTGGGGAGAACCAGGGGCTACTGAGCCACAAACTTCTATTTCTTTTCCTGAGATATAGTACCCTTGACTGGGCAAAGGGGGGGAAGGAAGGACTTTGTGGTTTTAGGGTGTTTTTAAGGGACTTTGAGATTTTAATGAAGACATTAAATCATTACTCTAAGTCTGTATAACTTCTGAATAAATAGTTCCTTTCCTTTTCACCAAACTCTGGCATTGAGAGCCATAATTCGCTGGTGGCAAGGAGAACCTAGTACAGGGGGACCCCAGGAAAGGGGAGGGCCATTCGGTAACAGCATCTTGTCCCCACCACGAGTCCATTCTGTAACATATTTATCATTCTAGCTTGAATTTGAACAATATAATTTAAATCCTTGTCTGTAAGAATGAGAATATTGATAATTGCATAGAAGGTTTGTTGTGAAGGCTTAAAAAGTATAGATCAAGTAAGTACAAAAATGACTTAACACAGTACTTAGTAGCTAAGAGTTGTAAACACTTATCTCTGACATTTATGTTATAGAAAGTCAGGTCTCAACATTACTCTGAAGGCCCTGGGTGTCATTCTTTATGTCATGTATGGGTTGGCCGAAAAGTTTTTTTTTTTTTTTTCCCCATGAGATGGCTCCAGTAACACTTCATTGTCTTTAACTTCAGTCAAATTTTTAAATTGTATAGTGACAGCTGTCATATCAGCATGAATTTAAGAAAAATTTATCAAATTTGGTGAATTTTTATGTAGCCATTTTAATATTGAAGATAGAAGAAAATACACAACACTTTCAGCATATTATGCTTTATTATTTCAAGAAAGGTGAAAACATAACTGAAGCACACACACACAAAAGATTTGTGCAGTGTATGGAGACGGTGCTGTGACTGATTGAACGTGTCAAAGGTGGTTGGTGAAGTTTCATCCTGGAGATTTAGGATGAAACATCGCAGGATGATGCTCCAGTGTTGGGTAGACCAGTTGAAGTTGACAGCGATCAAATCGAGACAGTAACTGAGAACAATCAATGTTATACCACACTGGAGATTGCCAACATGGTCAAAATATCCAAATCAATGGTTATTGCTGAAAATAAAAAAGATTGTGTCTTTTATTTTATGGAAATAACCATATGAACTTTTTTGGCCAACCCAATATCTTGAAGTGCTAAAAATTAACATTTTAATTAATTTGAGCTAATTTTTTTACTAAAAATTATTTTAATCAATCCAAGTGATTTTTTCAGTATAGGTATTCAAGGTACAAAATAGTGCCCTGACTGGTGTGGCTTAAATGGTTGGGTGTCATCCTCGAAAGAAAAGATTGCTGATTTGATTCTCTGTCAGGGCACATGCCTGGATTCTGTGTCCAATCCCAGGTTAGGGTGTGCTCAAGAGGCAACTGATTTCACATTGATGTTTCTCTCCCTCTCTTTTTCCCTTCCTCCCACTCTCTCTAAAAGTAAATTTAAAAATATTTTTTAAAGACAATATTGATAGCTAATTTCTGTTATTTTTCAGTCTAAACCTAGATTTTTCTAAATAGGATTTATGTTCATTAACTAGATTCATCCATTCTATTATTAAAGCATTTATTTTGAGGACATTAATTAGATCAGCTATATCTGAGGTACTTTACTAGGTATTATGCTAGTACTAAGAGTAATTATGTTGTTTGTTCACAATCAAATTAAAAAAATTCTAACAATGCAAATATGCACAAAGCAATAACAAATAGATGGCTGTTTTATTAGAATAGAGTGCAGAAGGATCACTTTTAAATACATGATTTGGAGATGGTTTTCATGGAGTAAAATTTAAAATAACTCTTTAAGTGTGGGTAATTTGTTTTAAGTAAGGAGTGGATGGAAAAAGGCCAATAAAGGAAGGAAGAATTGTTTGAAGCTTCCTTACTTTAAATATATAGCAGAAGTTTTATTCTGCCTCATATGTGGCTCTTCCAGAAGGTGCAGACATTGTCTGTCTCCCCCAACTCTCAGGAATTGGAGGTACAACAAGGAATGTCTGAGAAGTTTGCACGTAGAAACAAGAATGCTATTTCAAGGGGTAATCAATAGCTCCTATGAGAGATACACCTGTACTTGCCAAAACAACCCAAACCAACTGTTAAATCTCCATTTATGTGTTGAGATTAGGTGACTTACTTAACCAATGCGTCATTTAAATATCTGCTGAGAAAAGCCTTGACTTTCAGAGTTTCTACACTGTAACCGGAAAAGATTCCCATATGTTTTTATTTATTTATTTAAAAACTGCATCACTTTGATAAACTTGTATTCATTAAGTCCCAAGGAGAGAACACCTTTTCAATATTACTGTAGCTCTCTCATAATGTAAGACAGTTCTACAAAATTAAACAGTTACAGTTTTCTTTCTGCTTACCATGACAAGGCTTCGTACTGAAAGAGACCAAAAGTCGCTTTACACCTTTCCAGAGATCAAATAATATTAACAAATACTATTTCAACAGCCCGCTCTTAATTCTGACACTGAAGGGCTATATTGTGGGCCCGATTAAAGCAAACTGACATAATTTCAAAATAGAATTTAAAATATGGTTATTCTTGAGGCTAAAAGCCAAATTTTCACTGTTTTTCATGAATGTGTCATAAAATATCTTTATTCTTCAACCATTGATATTGTCAAAGCAGGTATATTATATAGTTTCTAAAAGATAGTTTTGTTTTCTACTGTTACATAGAAGTAGCTTCAGGATACTTTCAACTATTACCTGTCAATTTTGAGTTATTTCAGGCCGTGTGAGGCAAATCTGAATGAACCGAAGTTTTGAGAGGAATTTGTTCCAGTGCCCTCGTACAATATATCAGATACATTGCAGTTAGAGGAAGGTTTACACATTTAGGTGAGAAAATGCATGCACAGCTATAATGTCAGATTGATGTTCCTCATGGAAGCTGCTCAGTAAGCAAAAGAAAATTCTTACAAATTAATTTGACCTTGAATAGGAAGCATATTTTTATCAATCAACTGTAAACAACATTACTTTGGAGTTTAGCCAAACGGTTGCACACACATTCAGGTTTATAAAACAGTTGTCAAATGTGGTCTTCTTGATTCACCGTCTGTCACTGCATATCAAATGGGAACCTGCAGGGCTTTTCTTGTTTCAATTTTCTGTAACAACATGTAATACACGAGTCAGATCGGCCTTGCTGGGAACAAGGCGAGAGGAAGACAGACTGCAAAGGCTCAGCTAAAATACGGAGGTGGCAACAGTAGGTTTACAGTTGTGCGTACACAGAGCAGAGTTTGTTCTTTATCACCCTTTATTAATTATTGTGTTATTTATTTGCATTACAACTATACACCTACTTTTGTCCACCCCTGTATAAGTTAGAAAACTAAATCCTAGACAACTAGATGTTTAATTTTAATAGGAAAGAACACCTCCTAAACCTATGATATTCTGATCTAGAGCCGTGTTTCTCAAACTTTAATGAACAAACCAATTGCCTGGGGATCTTGTGAAAGGACCTACTCTGATTCGGTAGGTCTGGGACGGGGCCTCAAATTCTGCTTTATTAATAAGTTGCTACGTCAATGCTGCTACACTATGCAAGTGCACACAATTCACCCTGAGATTTCATAATCATCTACAAAGCAAAGGAAGTGTGGCGATCCCAAACGGCCACTTTAGGACCTGCCAATTCATTCTCATTACATTTGGTAATACTTCAGCAAACTTTTCGACTTCACTGTGATTAGTCTTACAGTCGGATTTTCTCTTAGAATCACTTTTCTTTGTAACTATATAGAGAAGAAATAAAACAAAATGTATAAGATTTCAAATTCTTGCAGATGACACAAAATATTTGAGATATGTTTAGGATTAAAGCTTTAAATGCCCCACTCTCAATCTTGTGGGGTACAAGACAAAAATCAAGTGTGATTTAAAGGCAGTGATACTACCACTCTGGGTAGACACTCCTGCCTCACGTGGGCTCTCCTCTTGTTCCCTGGAGCCACTGAGTGCCAGGGTCAGTGATGCAGCTGATCCACAGAAACCTGGCACAGATCAGCCCCTGTGGTAGTATGTTAGCAGGTTTTTAATACACTTTATGAGGAGAGGGGTCAGCAAGTAACTGCCAGTCCAGTACTTTTACTCTTAACTGATTAAGCCATGGTGTACTCTCTCCTTCTCTTGACATTCTATTCACAGGGAATGCTGGTTCAAGTAAAATTTAAAAAAAACAAACAAACATGCACATCTCCAATGATACCTACCCTTTCATTGTTATTAGTAAATGATTTAGTGGAATGACGCAGGAGAATTTTGTTTCACACAGGTAAGGGATAACAACGGCTTTGTGCAGGGCGTGTTTCAGGGGATGTAGAGAACAGTGTTTAAGAATACTCTATCTAAAGACGTCCATTTTCTGAGGGTTTATGAGACTTAAGAAATGTTTTGTTGTCGGGGAGCTTTAATGCAGCCCCTACCCCACCCCCACCCCCCCCGCCATCCGCCATGGCTGAAGAATAAGTCTACCAAGACATGATCTGCTTGGGGAGGAGACGTGGCTGATCTCTCAAAGAAGAAGGGCCCAGAGCCTTCCCTCCATGGGCTTTTATTAGGTTCATTTGCACAGGAATGCAGATAAAGCTCATCAATCATTGTCAGCCAGTAAGGGTTAAACAATACATGATTTACAGAGAACTTTGAGGGCTTATTCTGAGTTACAGCCAATTAGTTAGAGGGCCATAAAACTTTAGGCGCCAGACTCATCTCAGATCTGGACCCTTATCTTTTAAACTGAGGGTACAAATTAAGTAGGTTTCACAGGAATGTACATATTTTTCTTAGGCCTGATTCCCCAGGGAATCCGCCCCTCCCAGCACAGGACTGCACTGCCCTCTGTTATTGCTTCAGGCTTAAGTCAGGCAGGGGAAGTAAAGCAGCCAAGAGATTAGGAGACTTCTTGCAGACAGAATGAGGACTCAGGCTATTTCAAAGCCAAGGGGCGAGGGTCCATCACCCCCTTTTTCCACAGTCCCCTGAGTCCTTCCCTGCGAGCTTATCCCTGGTGACCAGAGCCTGTCTTAGGTTGATCCTCCCTTGAGGATTCTTACCCGTCATTGGCTAACTGGCCAAGCTCAGGGCCAAGCAGGGTGAAGTGGGCAGAGGTGGCACCCCTGCCAGGGAGATAAGCTTTGTCTCCTTAGTGGCTTATGGTCCCAACTCTGACTCAGCCTTAACCATGGGGGGTTACAGCCTCTGAAACCAGGCAGGGCGGTTCCCAACATTTTGTGGGTTTTTTTGTCTCACAGAATCCCTTCCTTATTTTCTTAAAAGCTTTTTTGAAAACTTTGTGAATGCATTAAACACATATTTACTAACTATAATGTGTGTGGCGTAAAAACATGTGACAGGTTAGTGTCAGGGTTTGAGGATTAAAGGCACATCAGGCAGTGACCAGTGTCCCAGCCTTCACCCTTGGCTGACATCTTTGTGGGACTGTCCTCACTTCCTTACCCAGTCATTTCAGCAACCCCTAGCTACATCCATTAGCAGTGAATAAATAAAAAAATAAATTCATTGGCTCATGAAGTTAAAAGGTCAACAAATCAGGCACAGCTGTATTCAAAGGGTGAGACAATGTCATCAGACTCAGCTTTTCTCCATTCATGGCTCTGACTTTTGCAGTACTGCTTAAATGGTTATACGCAATAATGGGTTCTCAACAGCTGAAAGTTTAGATTGTCTCGAAAGAGGAAATAAGCTCCACTCCCGACAATACTGCGAACAGCTTATTGTTTCTCATTGCACATGTCTGAACTGGTAGCCCTGGCCACCGGGGTTACAATGTTCCGACTGGCCCGACCTGATCCATGTGTCCACCCTGGAACCGATGCACAGTAAAACCCACCAGAAGTCAGCGAACTGAGCTGTGACAGCCATTACTACGCCAATCGTGCCTCTCAGTGAGGGTCACACACCCACTGACAGTCCAGATGCCAGCTACCCTTTGAACCTGCCACTGCATCTGTGCTGTCACTGCGTTCCATGTGCGCTGGCACCCATGTAGTTACTGAACACAGCGGGGGGAGCAGGAAACCAATGCAGGCCGTTCTTAGCAGACAGGCACCTTTTTCCATGGGTGGCGGGGGCTAAAGGACACCCCACTGGCTTAGCTGAACTTTTCTTGGCCTGAGGCTGTAATTTGAAACTCCTCTGTCCTCGTTCTCTCCCTTTCACTCTGTTCCAAGTATCAGAACTGATGCGGTCTGAAAGTTCTCCTCACTGTTTCTTGCACCCTCCCCCCCCAAATCTGTTATGTTTAATATTGTTGTAGTGTCAGTTTCTTAAAGGACCCCAACTAATATGGGTGTATTAAGAAGTGGTAAAGACAAAAATTAGGTTCTATTGCAAGAGAATGACGAACAGAAACTCAGAGACAAAAATAAGAGATGTGAGCCAGAGTGTATCTATAAAATGACCTCTGTGGCTTAAATAACAAGTTACTTTCCATAGTACATGTTCTCATAAATTTCCTTATACATAAAATAATTCTTTTTGTATTGTGTCTCTCTGAGAATAAAAGTTTCTTTAGAGAAAGAACTATATGTTTCTGTTTTCCTGTAAATGTTTTTGCCACCATAGAAATGACCAGGTATACTGTATAGGCTCATGGAAAAGACTTTCATGTATCTGGAAGATATCATGGATTAATAAATCATGAAATAACCCTTGTTTTATCAAAATACTTGTGATAAAACATCCTTCCCTGGTTGTAAAGTTATTTCAGCAAATATTTTCTTCAGATCTTTTTTACCACTCACTCACACCTGGGATTTCTCTGTTGAATTTGAATGATCATAAAACGTGTCAAAAGAAGAACTTATGGAATATAAAAGTTAAAAATTCCAAATCCTTTTATAGTTTAAAAGGATATAGATGAATGAAAGGTACCGTCCCTCTCTCCCCATTGGTCTTTTGGTCTTAGAGAATATGAAAGTGAATGTTTAAAACTTACATTTTAAAATTTGTAGTTTACAAAGCAATTTCACCCCAATATCTATACATATGGTAGGAAAAGCAGCTATTCAAGCTTATTTTATAAGAAAAGAACTAGAAATAGAAATCAAGTGATTTGCTTAAACATACAACTAGTCCCAGCTGTATGTTCTTCAGATTTCCAATCTTGTAAATGAATACCTCACCTATTCTCAATATGGTAACAGTGATCTCCTTGTCATTAAGGGCATTGAATATTAATGCTTGAATTTTTTAAAAATTAATCTGAATGCCAGAAACCAATTAAACCAATGCATTTAAAGCTTATAAGCTAGAAGCTTTCTACTTTGGATACTTAGTCCTGAATTTTATCAGTCAGACATATTTCTCTTTAAGCAAGAGAATAAACTTATGAATGGAAAACAGGAAAGATTTTTCTCTAACCCAGCACAGTACAGAAATTAACAAACCAGAGGTGTGTTTCTATACAAAATAAATGTTTAATAAAGAGAAACAAAAGACAAAAATTATCTACGTAATACAGGAATGCTTGGGAGAGAAGAAATGAGAGAGATATAGGAGCCCGAGCTCCAGGTTGCGTCAGTCCCTGGCCAGGTACACAAACTGTTAAGGGGAAACCCTGAGGGCAAAGACAACAGTCCCTCCTTCTCCATGTGGAATCTGGGAAGAAGCAGCTGGGAAAGGTGATTCTTTTTTCTCTTTGTTTTTTTTGTTTGTTTGTTTTTAACTTTTTTGTATTGTTCAGGTACAGTTGTCTCCATTCCCCCAACACCCCCCACCCCAGTCATCCCCACCTGCCAACCCTGATCTCAACCCCCAATGGTTTTGTCCATGTGTGCTTATACATGTTCCTGAAAACTCTTCCCCCTTTTCTCCCCATTATCCCCTCCCACCTCCCTTCTGGTTACTGTCAGTCTGTTCTTTATTTCAATGTCTCTGGTTCTATTTTGCTTATTTGTTTGTTTTGTTGATTAGGTTCCACTTACAGGCGAGATCATATGGAATTTGTCTTTCACTGCCTGGCTCTTGAACCAACATGGATCATCCCTTACACAACTAAGAATATCCCTCTACGGTCTAAGGCAGTGTTGAAAGATGGCATATTTCCCAGCACCCAAATATCATCACCTTGTGGAAGAGAATTGGGAGAGAAGTAGAAACTAAGTAGTTTCACCAATGCTGTGAATAAATTTGCAATCTCTCCGCCATACCACACTTATACATCTATCCCTTCTTATGCCATTATTTCTACATTTACAAATATAGGTTTGAAGGCACCATGAGTTTAATACCAGAAATTCAAAAGCTATGGCACCTCCCCTTCCAAGTTACTGATTTGCAAAGCACTGTATCTGGTAAAACAAGAATATTGGGGTCTCAGGATTTTACATTAGAATTCCAGCTTTGTTAAGTTATCTTGGCTTGAGAATCTTTTTTACATGTGTTTACTACTTTTAACAGAAAACAACAACATCTTCCACAGCAGCTTATAAAGGTGAAATAATACATGTAAAATACTCAGCGTAGTGTGTGATATTCTGCTGTCACTACTACTACCACTTCTACTACTATTGCTGCCACTACCATCACCACCACCACCACCACATTTGGCCTAGCCATTTCTTCCTAAGATCGGCAAACTAGCTATCATGAGTAGCTAATATGAATCCTTAATCTGGATGAAAACTCTGAGGTAGTCTCTTGCCTATGATTTTTTTCACCTTAAAACTCAGCACCCCAGGAGGTAATATGAAGTTTCAAAATGCGTCCAATCTCACCCCTAAAAATAGAAACTGCAGTACTCATCTCCTAGCATATTTTTTATGGTCCAAAAGCCAAGTATAAAATAAATCTTTGTTTTTAATGACCCAATGAAATACTTTCAGGCACAACAAATACGTATTTTCAAGAAAAACACAAAACTTGCAAACATTATCCTTAAATTTAAACCCAAAGTCTTGTGGTATAAGAGGTGGAATTTTTTCATCCTCTTTCATTTTTATGTTCCCTAAACTCCTGCACTCTAACCTAAGGCGTAACAGCTCTTCTTGAAGCACCTCATTCTCTCTGGATACAAGATATCTTGAAAGCCTTGTCAAAATGCATTGTATCACCAAATTCACAGATCATTGATGTGGACTCAAGAGGCTTCTGCCTGTTTCAATATACATCTAGACTTCAAGATGTTCACCCCAACTTGGTTGAACCTCTAGACCTCTTGGAGTTTTACTCGTCACTAATTCACTGGTCCAGTGGAGCATTACATAACTTTTTCCCTCCAAACCCAGAGCCCAGTGAAAAGGTAAAAAAATAAATGCAAAAAGAAAAAGCTAATTTTCTCTCCCTGAAACAAAAACACAACCAAAAATATCAACTGAGTAATCCTAATTATAAAATAAATATGTAAAATAAATGTTCCTGCCTTTATACACACTGAACTGCAAAGAAAAGAAAAACAGAAAGTACCCTCCCCAATGTATTCTCAATGTGCCCATGCAAACACATCCAGTCTTCATCATGGTTTTGTTCTGCTTCCGGGAGATTGTTGTTGCTTCTATATGTCGTTTCCGAATCCTGACTCCCCTGAATACTAGCCGTCTGTCTCCTTTCCATTTCCCTTGATATCTCAATTTTTTAAATAAATTTTATCAAGGTATCTAGAAATAAAAATAAGTTTACTTCAGATTACAGGATATGGGAATGAAATGAGTTTCATTTGGGTATTATCTGTACTTCTAATTTAATCTTCACAAAGTCTCTATGCATTTGATATTGTTTCATCTTTTGAATAAATGCTACTAAATTACTGATTCAAGACAAAAGCATGAAGACTGGTTTTGAGAACCCTTTTCTTACATTTAAAAGTCGAAATAACAAAGACAGATTATGTCAATAAAAGCACCGGTGCTGGTTTCCTTATATTGAAAGAAATTATTAAGTACATACTGATAATCTAAAGCCATGGCAAATACAAAATAGCACAGTAAGTTTCCTTTCATTTAAATATTTCATATATACAGTTCCAAAACAAAATCTTTCTTTTAGGATGGTGTCTCTTTCCTCCTCCCCAGTGAGCAATCTATTGTAAAGACAGAAGCTTTTATTTAACACAGATGATAGAAAACTGAATTATAAAGAAACTTTCTTACAAATAAAATACTTGTAACTTCACAGATCCACAGAAAATCTTTTTTTTTCAAGAAACACCAATCATGCCTTCAAATTCATGGATAGAATATTAAAGGTCTCTCTCTCTGCAAACGAGGATATAGAGGCAATGCCATTGTTTCAGTTGCAGGGCTAATGCCACAATGTGATGGGATAGCTTCCCAAATTTTATGCAACAAGAAGACCTAACAGATTGACATAGTGCTTTATGCAGATGCCATTTGGAAAACAGACCAACATTCATATGCATTTCTTTTTCTGGCATTCTAAATTAATAAGTGGCTATAGAAAACAAAGTTTATTTATATTCATTAAATGCCTTTTCAAGGGTTAATCTGAATTTTAATAATTTTTCTGGAAATATTCTGCAATGCACCATATTTTTCCATTATTACCCAAAGGGCACAATTATGCAAAATTTATCTCTTGAGAAATAAAGTCACTGCAAACAGTCACAGATTTTACTAGATAACGTGGTCCTGTTTGTTTTTAGATGTTTTTCTCTTACCTATATTTTCAGGTTGATTGTCTTTAATAAGTCTTTGTCTTCCTTAGAGTATTTTCCCTCTAATTTGGATTAAAGGGAAAATGAGCTAAATTTGTTTAGACTCTTGTGATTAAAGGCCAAATAGGCATAGTTGTCTAATGCTGGGAATAAAATAACATGAGCTAGAGTGTTAGGAGAAGGCTTCACCCAAGAATTGGGATTGAGTTGCCCACTATCAGTTAAAAAAATGTATACAGGTTGAGAGGTCAGAGAGCTTCACAGGAGAGAAGGTGACAGACATAACTTGGAAAGCAGCAACATCGATAGCATGTGTGGCTAAAACATGAGCTACCAGCCTGTAACACTTTATCCAAAATTTTAAAATATGAAAAACTCAAAAGATTTTTAACCTAGTACAAATAATCCTATTAGAAGGTTTAGGAAATGCATAAAAATACAATTAGCATTAACCTAATGAGTACAACATACAAGATACTAAATTTGGTGCTTCACACAAGTGATTTCCTTTATTCTTATGGGCTGAATATTCATTCATTAGGACTAACATCTATCGAGGTTGTCTCAAGAGGCAAGGCATTAAGAATGCAAATCAAGTAAGACATAATGCTTATTTCAAGAATGTACAGTATGATACAGATGAATGAAGTTTTAAAAAATATATATAAATATATATTTATATTATATATATATTATATATAATATATATATTATATATATATTAATATATATATATAATAAAGCTTATGTACTTTGAAAGGGTATTTTCAAAATTCATCTAGATCAACAAGAGAAAATATTTACAAAGACAAACCACCGCTTGAGCTGAGTTTTTCAGTTGATAAGTAGGAGTCAACCAGATGAAGGAAAGGCTATTATAAGCTAAAATATCATTTTGAATGGAGTCATGGAAAAGCTTGGGGGCATGGAAAAGCAGGACATGCTTAGGAAACTGGAACTAGTTGGGATGACTGGAAGGAAGGGCTTGTCTTGAGGAAAAGAACAAAATGTGGTGTGCATTTTTGCAGAGAAGTGGAAATGCAGTAGCCAGATCAAGCACACCTGAGTTCTCTACTGGTGAAGAGTTTGTCCCCAGGAAACATCAGGCAATGTCAAACACATTTTCTTTTTTATGTTGTTACAATGGGCAGGGGGTAAAACTGTCATCTAATGGATGAAGGCCAGGGATGCTGCTAGACTTTCTACAGTGTACAAGACAGGTATCTCTTCCAACCAGCCCCAACAAAGAATTTTTTATCTGGCCCAAAATGTCAATAGTGTCAAAGTTGAGAAAACTTGATGCGTGTTAACCCAAAATGTGGAACTTTATCTGAAAACCTCTGATAAATCATTGAAGGCTTTTAGGCACTGTAATGGCATGATTTCCATTTATAAGCATCATGTTGACAGCTGAATTAGAGCTGGAGCAGAGAAGTGAGGGGAAGTATCAGGGTAGGAGGACCTGTACTTAACCTATTGCATTAATATAGTATAAAAATGACAGTTGTGTCAAAGGAGGAAAAAAGAAAGAAACTACCAATGAAAGATGACTACATGTGGCTAAGAAAGGAAAGAATATAGAATGACTCTTAGATTTCTGGATGAGTACTTAGAAAAATAGTAATGTTATTCAAACAGGTAACAAAGGAAAGAACAGTGTCAAAGAAGAAGGATGATAAATGTGGTTTTAGACTTCTTAAATTGTGATACCTGAATGACATATGAGGTTTCTAGCAAGTAACTGAACACATAAACTTGAGGATAGTAAAATGTAAGGAACTCCTAAATGCAGTTAAAATTTGCAAGAACAATTTCAGTGCAGTAATGTTAATGGTGATAGTTATAGTAGTGGGTGGCTAGAAGCTGGGCAAACTGCATCATTGATGAGTATATAAGGGTGAAGTAGAATTTAATGTCTTTAAAGAGCACTTTGTGTAGGTAAGCAAGTTGAGGCCCAATAAACCTTAATAGATTTCCCTAGGTCACAGGTCTAGATTCAAACTCACATCTACATTCTTCAGAAAATAAATCTTCTTTCTATTATACAATGGTATCCCTGCTCCATGAAGGATTTTCATGCCCCTTTGCTGTCTTCTCTATAATAGGATAGAACATGAGATGCTTAATCAGAGTTCAAGACATTGGTTAGACCATATTAGTGACCTTGATAAACAAATATTGAAGGAACATGTATAAAGTACCCACAGACAAAGCCAACTGGGAGGGGTAGGATTGAGGGTGGGAGGTGGGGGTGGGTGGGGTGGTGGAGAGTGGTGGGGGGAAATTGCGGACAACTGTAGTTGAACAGCAATAAAAGAATGAAACAACAGTAAAAAAATAAAGTTAACAATTTCATCTATTGTAAAAAATATATATGATCTGTCTTTTTTCTCTCCTCAATATAGCCAGATGGATAATTTCTTAGGCTGTACCTTGGAAGCATACTAAATATCTAATTTATTTCCAATTATGTGTCAATTCGCCCCCTCCTGCCCTCCTCTCTTTCTAAGCATGTAGACACATATATGTGTGCACTGTGTCTGTAGACACACATGTGCACACCTGCATGCACACAGGCACTTATGTACATAGAGGGATGATTGAAAGTCATCATTAAGGACACGGGATCTGTGATCTTAACTTTAACTGGAACATAATCGACAGAAGAAAAAAGCAAACAAAATATAACCAGAGACATTGAGCTCAGTTGTGTGACTTTTGACAGAGTACTTAATCTCTACTTTTATCATCTGTAAACTACAAAATAATAGCACTTACCTTAATGAGTGTTGTAATTATTTAATGAGACTGTATCTATAAAACACTTGGAACTATGATTATCATCTAGTAAACTACACAAGTACTATATTAACCACTTTGTGTTCTCTTTCTCGACTTCATCCCTGTCTTCCTGCAATATTCCATCCCTCCAGGGGCTCATATAACTCTAATTTTGTCCTCAGACTCCCGTAATATGCAGGATACTTAATATTTATTTTCAGGGACAATGGTAGGTTTCACTTAGGACTAAGGATTTAGGTCCTCTAATGTTATTTGTAAGAAAACTCTACATCAGGATATCCTTCTTTGGTAAAGCTAATAAATAAAGTCTTCCTATCTCATTTGATTACTGTCTGTGAATTACATTCCTCATGGATCTTACAATATATGGAGAGTGAATAGAATGGTTGAGATGTTGCTAATCCTTTGTCTATGGCCATTATATCATGAACACTGGGCTAAAACACTTCCAGTTCAGGAAGAGAGTTCAGCAGGAGCAACCTGATTTGAAGGCTCTGAGAAGGTGGGAGGGGATCAGGAGTGTGTTCCTGCTCAAAGATGGGGTGACTGACCTTCCTGAGGCCTGTTTTTTCTTTCTATCCATTTACCAATAAACTGGTGACCTTACTTAAATGACTATTTTCTTTGAGTTCTGACTTCCTTATTAGCAATATAGTACAGTCATTTTAAAAACATCTGAAATCTCCTTCAACTTTTAATAACTATACCATAAAAGTATGAACTTTACTATTGGTGATTTTGTGATCATTGTAACATTTTTTGTTTATATTCAGTTCGAAGCTTAAATCTAGATTTAGAATAATCAAATATCTATATATATGGTACTCTTGAGAGCTCTTGTTTGTTTAGGGTAGAGAGTATTTATTAGAAAAGAAGAGATCCTGATAAATCAGCTCCTACACTGACAAAATATGATATATGGGAAAACATAGGCGGTCCCTTCTAAACTTGTGTATATCCACTGTATGCTCCATGAATGTATTCCCTGATATAGTGTCACACCTGCGCTACCTTGGGTATTTTCCTCCAGATTGACTATTGAAGATAAGAAGTCTAAGCTACGTGTAGAAGTCCTATCTTTTGTACAGTGAGCAAAATGAGTAATTGTGAACTTCTAAATGTATACTTTTTGTAGTATAGCATTATCAAAACATCTATAGAATAAAGATTAAATAATGATTGCACCACAATTGCACAAACAATATTACTCATAACCTGTATTCAAACCGATGTCATAAAATCAAACCTGCCAAGAAAGCTCTGTGTCCTAATTACATTTTTTCAGAAAGGCCAATAATAACTCTTATTCACCAAAACAATATTGCCAATGTATTTTTATGTGTTCCATATAAAAGTGTATACTTTCTTGAATCAATTTAAAACAATTCAAGGAATTCAACATCAAATTTCAGAATTGGCAAGTTATGTAGTAAAATTTTCATACTGTAAATTGACTTATTAGTACATAATAAAACCAGAGCAATAGCTTGTTCTTTCTTAACTCCAGAGAAAATATTTTAAAAGCTCCCAAAGTCCTTCCTGAAAGTGGTCATAATATTATAAAATTCAAATTTATTTTAAAGAGATCTCAGAATATTAGCCCTTTTCCAGGCAAATTGAAGTAGCTATAGAGGTTACTTAAACATAAAAATAATATGAAATTCTATCATTTAAACTAAATGAGGCTCTTTAAACTCAGCATTCCATGTTACTAGATTCATTTGTGGGTAGAAGCAGAGTTTGATTTGGCTTTGTTTAAGAGATGTATTTATGTTTGGCTTACTATACCCTTTGCATCCAGCCTTTCTGACTTATTTCATGCCTGACCCTTACCTATTGCCAGAAGGTCTAATAGTTTCCAAGCAACAGCATGATGGTAACTGCTAATTTGGCTCACCATACTTCCACAGATTGGGCTGCCAAGGAGACAATGAGCTCACATGAATGTAGGGAGGTTAGTGATCAGGGAACAGAAGGCAGCAAGAATTTTTTGTTCAATTAAATCTTCCTTTTCCCTCAAGGCTCACCGGGGTGATGTGGAGGCGAGTCTCGGTAGATGTTGCACCCAAACTGTGTCTACATCACAACAGAGGAAGCCTGAGCTCAGGAAACTCTTAAAGTCACAATCTATCTATTCTCCCCTCTGGAGAGACACAGTCTTTATTACCCAGAAATGTAACGAATCTTATCCAGGGAGGGTGGGAGATATCCTTATCTTTACTATTTGGGGCTGCCTCTGGAAAGGGAGACATTCTCAATCTTTAATATCCAAGATTGTTAATACATTTGAGCAAATTATCTGTTAATGCTTAGATGTAAAGAAATGTGCAAGGTCCATGAAATGTCTCCAAACCTATATTTTTTTCTTTAGTGTATTTTTGTTGCTGTTGTTCTATCCAACGTCTCCAACTTGTAGTTTCCTAAACCCATTACCTGTCTTCATGCTACAAGCAATGTGACCTCTTCTTCACCTGGAAAACTCTTACTCGTTTTTAAAAAATCATCTCAGAAGTCAGCCTTCCTCTGGTAAATATTTTCTGACTTGTCTTACTTCCACATTCTTTCAGCATCCTGCCCATATGCCTGTTTCACAGACTCAACTGCCTATACCTATTTTCCAGTACAAGGTTTAATAGTTTGTTAAGTTAATTATTTTACTTTTGTGAATTTGAGCTTCTCCTCTGTGAAATGAGCCTATTATCACCTGGCTTACTCATGAAATGTGTTCTACGCAATTTGAATACGGCATTGTACCTAGCTTCCCATTTTTCCTTTTCTTCATACTGCATAGTAACACTTACACAATGACCAATTTTATTAAAAACTTTTTCAGCAGTATGCTTCATTCACACAGATCATTGATCCTGCAACTAAAGGAAAAGCAAAGCATGGATCTGTTTTTCTACATATGGCCCTTGACTTTTTTATAAAGTATTATAGAAAACTTCACTGCCAACAGTTTTCAAGTAAAGGCTTTCTCCTGAAAATGCTTAGGAGAATGTTCTTACTATTCTCTGTGCTTCCTGTTCAAACCTCGTCTTTTCTCTTGAAAATTAATGGGTCAAATTCATGCTATCTCTGACAGCATTTTTCAATTAGGTTAATGGAAAAATGTTTTTACATTTTTTCATTTTAGGAAATAAAAAGGAGAGTGTTGATGCCATTTCCTGTTTGAATGTCATTTTGAATTCCATATCTAAAGTCTAAACATAAACAAAAATTTGTGTATCAGAGTACAGTATTCACCAAAGCATGATGAAAAATCAGAGATTTACTTCAGATTTCTTTAATCTATTTCTTTTCACTTACATCATTTATGTGTTTATTTTTTAGCTCTTAGTATCTGTGATCTCGCACTATTTTCACCATTTTGTTTTCTCTAAAGTAAACAACAGACCTCAAATATAACACTTTATTTCTGTTTTAAGCTTAAAAAGATAGACTCATCAAGACTAATTTTTAAAAGTGTAAGCATTTATCCTTGATAAGACCTGAACAATGTAAACACCTTTCAGTCCCGTATTCTTGTAGAAATGCTATCTGGCTGGAACTAATGTGGTAGTCATTCAACAGGGTATAAATACCGTGAAGGTAAGGAGGAAACATTTCATTCTTTTAATTTTGTGGATTAGGATATTTCTAATGCATTGTTAGAATTATTGACTTCATAGAGACAAGTGGAGGTTATGATCCCACAACTTACCATATGTCTTCAATTTTCTTCTTGTGTTGGAAGAACATGGGCAATGCTCTTGGTAGCCCAAAGGGACAACTTTCATTATGTCCTTATCATGGTCCTCAAATGTTCACAAAAGTATAAATAAATAATTGAAACAGTATTGTCTAAGTGCCAATAACAGAAAATATTATCTCATGTTAGTATAATATACCACAATGTACAAATAACATTTGTCCTCATTTAAGATTCATAGGAGCTACGTAAGGGCATCATTACCTCCATCTGAAAGATTTCAAAATTGAGGGGAAAAAGGTTAGGTAAATTGTAAGGGTTGAACAATTATAATACATTAAAACCAAGTTATCAATATGTATTTTCTGATTCCAACTCCAGCAATTATTTTGTCAGCTGCTTTCCTATAAAAGATTTCTTTCTGTTTAATTTTCTATCATCTAGAATGCAGGTGGCAAACACAAGGCCTGGGCCGAATCCAGCCCTCCACCTTGTTTTACCCAGGCCGGCATGTTATTTTGACCCGGCAGCAGTGCGGAGCTCTCTCTTAACTGTTAAGGAGTAGTTACATTTATACAGTCCTAAGATTACATTCGGCCCCTTGAAGGCAACCGCAAGGCTGATGTGGCCCCCTGTGAAAATGAGTTTGACACCCCTGATCTAGAAGAATAATTTTTCATGTATATTCTTCATAGTTTAGCAGAAATGCCTCAAGGAACACCAAGTCGTGCATATGTGTGTATGTATAATGTGTGGGGAGATGCAAAATGATGGTATTCTTGACCTCCTGTTTTCCCTGGCCTCCATCAGAAAAATTTTAGCTATCATTCTCTTTAAAACTAGAGTCCTGAAGAAGGTTTTATTAGGAAAAAGAAGTTTGTTGCTAGATAATAATTGGAAGATCCCTAATAAAATAACAATATGATGTCAGACCAAAAAACCTCTGGAATTTATTCATAAAAAATTGTGTGTTTATTCTTACATGGTTAAACCTCACTACCTTCAAAGTACTCTCCATTTGATGCAATACACCTATCAGGGAGTATTTGCCATGGCTCAAAACAGTTTTTGAACACATCGATTTTGATGCCTTTTAGTGCTTGTAGGGTAAACAAAGGCAGTCTGACTTCCTCACCCAGATGTCTGGGTAACTAAGATAAGCTGTGTTCTCATAGTCTTGACACTGGGGCTGATAAGTGGTTCCCATAGCCTTCAGTGGGTTTGCATGTTTATTATGATGCTGTTGAATAATATCTGTTGGCTCCCTGCCAGCTTTGTCTATAGTGTATTAGGGAGTTGGGGCTTCCCGCTGGGAGAGAGGGGACAGGTGACATGCAGTGTGACAGGGATGGGGACACAGTTTACAGTATGTGTGGATTGCCCCATCCCAGAATAAAGTCATGTCTGACATCCCAATGGTTCTGCGACTTTTCTTCCATCTGCCCAAATCCCATGAACGTGTCTGGCCTTGGATGGTTGCAATTCAGTGCTTCTGCCATTTTTTGTTTTGCCTCTTCCACATCCTCAAAACGTTTCCCTTTGAGGACTTTTTTCATACAGGGAAATTAAAAAAAAGAAGTTGCTCAGGAATAGTGGGTGAATAGAGAGGGTGGGCCCTGGGGTCATGCCGTTTTTGGACGAAAACTGCTGAACACTCAGTGTGGTGCAAACAGGTGTGCTCACAAATCACCCTCATGAAGTGGGCAAACACATTGAAAGACTCTTCAGAAAAATTCACTGAAGCTGAATATAGCCTCTCACAACACCACCAGCTGGTACGGTGATACAGATGGGCTCCTAGAATACTCACCTAATGAGGGAAGCCTGTACTACATGGGTCCTACCCTACAGAAGATAATTCCTTTTTTGGAGTCCCCCTTGTACATTTCTGTCTTTTCAGAGTTCCTTTTTTAGCATCCTATTAAAGACATTAATACGCATGATTACTGAACTTACTAGTATCACCAGAAATAGTGACACTCACATACACCCATTTGTTTTAGAGAAAGAACAAATCAAGTCTGCTGAGAAAGATTATTTGCTAAAAAGGCTGAATTGGATTCAAATCTTCATCTTCATGAAAGATTTGACATCTTTATATATTTTATTCTGACTTCCATCACCTTATTTTTGACTAAGACATTGAATGAGATACTTTGCTAGACATTAAAAAATATTAATTTTTTACCCATAGCTACTTATTCTGTATGTTTATATGACAGTAAAATAGGTCCTATAGATTGAGAGATGAGTTAAAAACCAGTTTTCCTATCAAAGAATTTACAATCTGGTGGAGAAGACAGACACAAACATAACCGTAATATGAGAAACGTGGCTGCACCAAGATGAGGTGGAAGCCAAAAGGAGGGAGGATACGCTTATCTGGGAAAAGAAGTCTGTGTATTTTGAACAGAAGATTACCAGGAAAAAAGGAAAACATTCTAGACTTAGGCAACACCAAAGGAAAAATAAGAGACACAACCCTCCCACCCCCCGCTAACTGAGCATGGTCAGTGCTTCTCATGGCTGGGGAGGGAAGCTGGAAGAGGGTGAGTTAAGAGTGAGTGGTGTTTGGGGTGAGCCTACTAAAGACCTTGTCTGCCATGCAAAGTATTTGAAACTTAGCATTCAAGCACTAGAGAGTGACTGGAGAATTATGAGAAATGTTAGATATACGCATAGTCTGAAACATAATCTCTGTTTTCAGGATTTTACCATCCATTAAATGAGACAGTTTATAAATACATAAAATAAATTGATATTAAACATTCAATTAAAAATACATTCAGATAACTTTCATGATTTTCATAGACTTCAGGGAAAAAAGAAGCCACCATGGCCAATAGAACAGTGTGAAATTTCTATTATACATTCCAGGAAGAAAGACGCACAAAGAGATGGAAAAAGGAGAGAGAGATGCACACAAGAGTGTGTGTGTGTTTGTATTAGCAGGTGAATGCACATCTGTGTGTATCAAGTAAAATACAGACATAGAATTGTTGATTCAGCTCCTGTTGATTGACTTTACTAAAACAATATGTAGCATACAAAACGAAGTACATTTTTATTTGTGTATGTGGCTTTCTTAGTCTGAGACTGAGGTCCAGGCTCAATAATCTTCTCAGATATTTAAAATTCATCATATAAATGATGAGAAGCCTTGAAAGTTCACTAAGTAAGGGGGGTACCATTATCAGATTTCACAGAGCTGCCAAAGACTAGCCTGGATTTGTGAAAGAGTGAAAATATCAGAATGATCCTCTGACTACTGGCTTCTTTCTGCTTCTTAAATGGTGACATTCCCCTAACTCTTTGCCTACCACTTCTTCTGCGTTACAAGTTATCTCACTGTTCTTTTGTAAACTTTAATATTTTCCTGAGATGCCTATGTACACCTCAAACTCCACACTATCAAAACTGAACTTGTTTTTCCCAAAACAGCTTTTCTTTTTGGATTATGAAGTTACTAATTTCTGCTAAATCAGAAACATGGAAATAATTGAAATCTCCTTTTCCTTTATTGTCTTATTTTGTAAATACTATCTATGGATATGTATAAATTCTAATATATGGAAATGTATAACCAAGTCTTGTCAGTTTTTGCCTATGGGATATTCTGATATTGTCCAACTTTCAGGGACTGCTATGTAAACAGTCACTGAGACTAATCATTTGTGGTATATGTTTTTTTTATGTTTTCATGCATGGAATTTTTATTCCTAGAATGTTTTTCTTAGATATTGACTCTACATTATAAGTGCATATCTGTTCTGAAAATAGTTACCACCTATTTCAAAAGATGCTCATGAAAGAAAATAAATAGGTATGCTTTATAAAAGCGTGTGGCTTGCTAGAAGGAGGACACATCAGACCTAACAGAAAAGTGGAAAAGTTCTGTATCAATTCAGCTGTGCACTTCTGGTGGGAATGCAGACTGGGGCAGCCACTGTGGAAAACAGTATGGAGTTATCTCAAAAAATTAAAAATGGAATTGCCTTTTGACCCAGCAATCCCACTTCTGGGAATATATTCAAAGAAACCCAAAACACTAATCAGAAAGGATGTATGCACCCCTATATTCATATACATATGCACACACATTTAGTTTTCAGCTCGGTTTCCAATTTCTCCTCACTAAAAATAGCAGGAGTTGGCCTGCATCTGGGTTTGATTCTTACTCTTGTGGCGTCTCTTTCTCTCTTCACCCTTACTCCACACTACGCAACTCACTATCTTTTCTCTTTTATGCCACCTTGTTTTATTCTCCACTTAATACACTTACTCTCGTGTTTCAGTGGCGTGGCAGCAGAGATTGGCTACATGTTAACTGATAACATTTTCTTTTCCTGGATATGTAGCAAAACTACATTTTCTAGCTGTCCTTGTACTTAGGTAGAGCCCACGTGACTCATCCCTAATGAATGCAGATGGAAACGATGCAGGCTAAATTCAGGCCTTGCCATATAACCATTTGTGAGATTGTCTATATATTTTCCTCTTCCACTGTTATATTTTAAAAAATTTCAGCATCATAAGATAGGATGACCCAAGACCCTGAGGCAACATTTAAAGGGGAACTGCCTGAACCACATAGATATAAACTTTGATTGTATAAAGATAATTCTATTTGAGGGATGTTTATGAGAGTAGCCAGCGTTATTACCCTTCATAGTAAAAATGTTAAAACCATTGAAAGGTATCATTGCCCAATATCAATCTTTCACTGGCCTATCCACAGATATCTGAATTTCCTTACACAACTCACAACTTCAGTTACGATCTCCTGAATAAATGGAAATACAGTATACCAAAAAGTAACTCATTAATTGATTATCATCTAACCAGTGGTTGAACAAAATAACACTAACTTGAAGCTAAAATGTCTAAACTGTAATACCAGCTCTGTCACTTACTTGCTCTTTGACATTGGACAATTTAATAAATGTTCTCATCTTCAGAAAAATCTTAATTCATCTAGTCATTTAGCATACTCTTTAATAGAACAAATACAAAACTAATAAAATTCAAAGTGTAAAATTCTATTCACGTGAAACATTTTTATTGTTAACAAATATATTCTGCATAAAATAAAACAAATAGATGTTAATTAGGTTCCAGGGTAGGAAATATAGAAAAACAAAACAGAATATCAGAAAATCTCAGGGATGGACTAATTTGATAGGCAGCTATTAACAGGGTAAGAAGAGTGACAAATCTCAGGTTATTATTTTGTAAGGGCCCAATTCTAATTTAAATCAAAATAAATACTTGATTTTCCCTTGATTGCCCATATTGTGAAACTCTACTCATCCCCAAATCACTCAACACTTGCTGCTCTTTGCTCATGCAGACATAGTTTCATTCTGGCTCTGGGTTGGCATTCTCAAGTCCTAAATAAATCAAGCATATTTACTTTAGTAAATATGTTCCAGCTAAATAAAGCAGCGTTAAGCCCATGTGTTTTAAAGTTATTTGACTTGGTTGCTAGGAATAGCATCTTAAGAAGAACACTGTTAAGAAGACCACAAATGCTGGTTAGCTCCTTTCTCTCACTGCTACCTTATCATCAGAGTTCTGTATGTGAGCCTATTATTTTTTTATTTTTATTTTTTTATTGTTGTTCAAGTACAGTTGTCTCCATTTTGCCCCTGCCACTCCCCCCACCCCATCCCTCCCCACTTCCTACCCTCGATCCTACTACCCTCCTTTGGTTTTGTCCATGTGTCCATTATACATGTTCCTGACAACCCTCCCCCCTTCCCCCCCATTATCCTCTCCCACCTCCCCTCTGGTGACTGTCTGTTTGTTCTTAATTTCAATGTCTTTGGTTATATTTTGCTTGCTTGATTGTTTTGTTGATTATGTTCTACTTATAGGGAGATCATATTGTATTTGTCTTTTACTGCCTGAAACTATTATTTTTTAATACAACAAACTTCATTATTCCACTTCACTATTATATACTATTCCAGGAGCTAGAGATAATATATGTATCTCTTCACTGACAACAAAATTTCAGTGACATAACCATTCATTTCTTTAGTATATGAGGTTGCTGAGGGTTAGTGCAGGTTCCTCATGTGGCTCTGCTGATTGTACTCTGAGCTCACTCATTTGCTGGGTAATCAATTGATGGAGGCTGGGATCGGCTGGTTTGCCATGCTTTGTTCCACTTCTCTTCCTGGAAGCAGCAGGGTGGTAGTGAGCTTCCAGGCGGATAGTGACTGGGAGGAGGCAGAGTCACATTCAGTTGTCCCAGTAATAGTCTATTTGTTGGCCTGTGTAACTGTTACAGATCTGTCAATTTGTGAAAAAGTATTGATCTACACTCATAGTTTGTGTTTGTGCACATGCACGTATAATAGGTATGCAATACACATTACTTTGGAAACCTTAAGCATTTTCAAACGTATTTAACTTTTTAAAATAAAGCATAGTGAAGCTGGAGTTACAGCATACCTTTCATCCGATTGACCACATGGTTGAAATGAGCACACAAGGAACAGCAGTATAATCTGCATAGCCATTTTGAAGTTAAAGTTTATGTTCGTGCTATCCTTAAAGCCTAAATTACCCAGGTAAACTACTTCCTGTCAAAAGTCTCCACTTGACGTTTGTCTACAGAAACACGATCTGATAATGAATCACTGAAACAAGGTTGGGCTTTGCACACTTTGAACATCAAATGTGATTACAAATACAAATACAATGCATCTCTCGAGTATTCACAGATTTTTAAAATTTTCTCCATACAGTTACTGTAATATAGTTATAATCACACATATACAATCGACTGCTGTTAGAAAACAGGTATGAAGTGTTATTTAATTTAACTTATGTAATAGAGCTTGCAATAAACTATATAATTTTAACATTATAATTTTCAGGAGTAGAATTTCCATGACGTCTTTTTATAACTTTTATATAGACACTTATATCTAATATTTCCTCCAGCTTCCTGAACTTTAGGAATAGAGTTATAATAACTGTCCTAATGGCTATACATGCTCATTATTTATCAATGCCATTTTCTGATAGTTCCAACTGATTTTTATCCTCAATGTTGGTATTTTCCTGCTTTTTTGAATTGCTGTCAACATTTGATTGGAATGTCAGGAATTGTGAGTTTCACACTGTTATTATTACACTGCTAAATATTTTTATATGTTTATAAATGTTCTTGAATTTTTGTTTTTAGAGTAGTTATTGAGATATGGTTTGATTCCTCCTGATCTTTATTTTAAGCCTTGATTTTTTAGGGGAGGGGCAGAACAGTATTTATTCTAAAATAAAGTTTTCTGGACTACTAAAACAAAATACTTCTGATAAGACTATGTGACAACCTATAAATTACCAAGTTTTCTACTCTGGTTGGTAGGAGGAGGCACTACCCCAGTCTTATATGAGCTCTCTAGTTTTTTACTCTAAGTTTTATAGGTAGCTCTTTACCTGGTCTTGTGTAGTTTCCTCATAGCATGTGCTCATTAATATTCTCACCTGAATAAGAGAAGGATCTCCTTTCTCCCTAGTGCTCTTTCCTGTGAACTCCAGCTGCCTCCTTCTCCAAGGCCTCCCAGCTCACTATCTTCAACTCAGGGACACAGCTAGAGTCTGCTTTGGGGGAATCTCCCTCTATGACAGCTGGGCAATCAAAGGGTCAGCTTCATTTGTTTCCTGACTATCAAGGGAACATTTTTCTTTGTTACTTGATGTCCAATATCTTGAAAATTATTGTTTTATATATTTCATCAATTCTGTTATTATTTTAGGTGAAAGGGTAAGTAGCATCTCAGGTACTTCCTCTTGGCCAGAAGTGGAATTTTCTTATTAAAATTTAAATGTGGTGATGTTATTGTTTTGCTTAAAAATCTCCACTTCCCATTTCACTCAGTAACAGCCGAAGTCCTTTTGCAGTTCTACAAGGTCCGACATTAACTGAGCCCAGTTACCATCCTGAAGTCATTTACTATGACTCCCCCTTTCACTATCTGTGCTAGCTGCGATGAGCTGCGTGCCTTTTGTTAAATAAGTTAGGCATGCTTTCCTCTCCTCTCAGGGCCTTTACCCTTGCTTTCTCTGTCGGGAGTGTTCTTTCCCAGACAGATAATCAAATGGCTGGCTCTTCAAATACTACATGCTCTTCAAGAAATGCTGTGGCCATCCTATCTAAATCTACTACCTCCATTTTATGCTCCTTATTCCCTTTCCTTCCATTTTCTTAACACTTTATATCAATATCTATCTATCTATCTATCTATCATCTATCTATTTATCATCTATCTGCCTATCTAATGTATTTAACTTTTCTAAACACATTGTATCAGATCTAATTCTGGCTTCCCTTTTACTCATGCTACATTTTAAGTCAGAATTTTTCTGTTTCATTTGTGTTCTAATAATGGAGTGAGAATTAAAGTGGTAATTTCAATGAC
Source organism: Desmodus rotundus (assembly GCF_022682495.2). NCBI lineage: Eukaryota > Metazoa > Chordata > Mammalia > Chiroptera > Phyllostomidae > Desmodus > Desmodus rotundus. The sequence continues at coordinate 132,320,692 of NC_071388.1, forward strand.
TTAAAAAAGTCAATAGAAATCAAACTTTACCATAAGGCAATCTCAAATATTTAAAAAATAGAACAGTACTTATTCAGTAGGTTAAAGAGTTTTGAATATTTTATCCACTGGGACTTGTAGATACGTGTAAAATTAACTATATGGTAACTTTCTAACATTGTCTGAATACAATAACAATACTGAATTACATGAAAAATAATTTAAAACTTAATATAAGACCTACTGAGCTATACAAAACCTATTCCCTTTTTCACATAAAGGCATAGTTTCAGATGTCCATGTAAATCAGATGTAATATAATGTATTTTTAAGTTTCAATAAAATCAACTCAGTTTAAGAAACTACTGTGACATTCAATTTACTTTTCAGATAAGCAGAAAATGAAGCAGTACCCTAGAGTGCTGTACGATAGCTCATTTATGATGAAGAGGAATCATTCAGCTACTAATATCTTCATCGAGTTTATTTGTACTATTGGTTGTGATTAGGATCAAGCAATATTTGGTCACTATAACAAAATAAGAATGGAATATTAATACCTAATGTCATGAGATGAAAGATTACAAATTATTACACTGAAAACTTAATCTTACAAAAGTTGAATGTAAATAAGTATTTTAAAGAACATGTCTAAAATATTTTTTGAGATGGTGACATAGCACTTCAGAAAACAGAATGGGCCTATCGAATGGCATTGGGTGCTGAACACCAGCCCAGCTAAGTTCAGTCTACCATACCTATGTCAGTGTGGATTATAGAAACCTAGAATGGCTAAACACAGCTCAGAGTGCTTTTCACACTCATAGTGGTTTTAAAGGCAAAGGGTTTCAGTCTGAAATTTCCAACTAACTGCCATATGCATCAGCTTATCCCACGTTTAGATAAAAGTAACAAAAATGGGCTATCAGAGTGGAAAATGCAAGAAATCTTAAATAAAGTGGGAAGAGGGGTGCAGGAAGAGAAATTTAGAAGATAGTGCAAATAGATTTTGAAATGTGTGTTGAAAACAGGGACTAATTACTCTTAGTATTAAAATATACAACTTTCTAAGCACAGAATTATTCTAACTTTCATTTAGTAAATTAGATTTCAAAGCAAAGAGGTACCAGATAATATTATGGGCATGTATTAATAGCCTAAAATTTGTAATAAAATATTGTTACTTATAGTAAAAATTATTTTAAATCACGCCAAAGAAATGGCAGTTTAATATCTTTTTCTGTAGTTATGATTTTGATGATTTATCAGTGTTTCCTTTGTTTTTGCTTTGAACAGTATTAGTTGTGGAGCACAACTATGTACAACAGGTCTGCTTTGGAGGTCATCTGTGAGAGCTCTCTTATTGAATGTGTCGAATAACCTTGTTACAAGAAAATCAAACTTCAGGATACTCCCAAGAGGTCCAGACCCTCTTATAAGAAGCTTTGAAATGTCAGGGGTATTATCACCAATAATGATGGTAAACAACTACTAAATACCGATGGCCACATTCCCACCCCTCTTACAGTGTACTATCAATTTGCACACAGAAGTGCACACACCTGCACACATGGGTGGGAGCACTGGAGCCCACTGTGCACTATCTCCAGGTCTCTATTTGAAAATCAGCACTTTCAATTAAAGGACCTGTAGTTTCTGAAGTAGATGGAGAGAAAAATAAACAATATGGAGAACCAGGTTTGAAGAGTGATTTTTAACCAAATCTTGGGGTAATGAGGAAGGTGAATCACAAACCTCCGTAGTTTACTAGAACCTGACTGATAATCTTAACATAAACTCCATCCCATCCCCTGCATCAGAATGACCACAAGGGAAATTGCCCTATAGGCAAATTTCCATGGAAGAGAAGTCTGTGCATGGGGTGGCACTGGTACACCATTTGTCATCTGTAATGCTGTATATCACTTTATGTAGCAAGCCCAGTTAACATCACTCTAAGTTGTCAGCAAACTCTAGTTAAAATAGGATGTTTGGGGGTAAGAGATATGTGGTGGATGGGGTTATGATATCATTAAACTATGCCTTGAGTTTGTTTTTCTTTTTCTCGTTAATAGCTATCAAAGAGTATAATGGTGAAGATATAAGAAATATGGTCGTATAAAGAAAGTGATGTTATTTTGGATTAGGAAGAACATTGCAAAGGGGTGAATGTGGGGGTAGTGAAGATCAAGGCAGAGTTACCAGTGTGGAGGGTATGGTGTTCAGTTTGTTAGGAGATCAGTGAAGAGCTGTAAGGTAGACTCTGGAAAACTACGAGGAAAAGGAAACAATTCTAAGCAAATGCATGAAAGAAAATACGTCCTATTCCAAAAACTTGCCTGGGTTCACCTTTGTTTGGACTAGATTGACATTTTTTTCCTTCAATTTTGGAGGGTCACTTATAGATATTAAGAATTTTGAGGCATGCTGTTCTTTTTAACTAACCTGGAATCAGAAATCAGGCAAAGTATACTTTGGTAAAAGTTTCTAAAGCTCTGATTTAAACATTAAATTTGGAATGAATTAGAATCATGATATCATTCATACTTTGCAAGAGACTTGTGGCTTTCACCACTTCTTCAAGGTTTTGTCAGCTTAAAAACCTTTTTATGGTACACAGTATGCAACCTGGGAGAAACCAAGTCCCAGTTTAACAGATTTTGTACCTGTCTGATTAAGTCATTTTAAAGTAATGACTTGAATTTGAGAAAGGAAACTAATTTCCTTTCTCAAAATATTCAGGAGATGAGCCGTAAACTGAGCTACAACAGCTTAGGATAATGGCAGTTAGCCCTGGATTTTTAAAAGGATTTTATTAATTTTCTTTGAGAGTGAGAAGAAGGAAGGGAGAAAGAGAGGGGGAGAAACATCTATCTATCAGTTGCCTCTCTTATGTCCCCAGCTGGTGACCTGGTCCACAACCCAGGCATGTGCCCAAACTGAGAATCAGACCAGCACCCTTGCTGTGTGCGGGACGATGCCACACCAGTCAGGGCGTGAGCACCAGATTAAGAATCAAGAAAGTCTAGAAGATGAAAAATTTAGAGAATCAAGAATCACCCTTTTTTGTTTCATTCTACCACTAACTTCTCATATGTCTTTAAGAAGTCACGGAATATTTCTGAATCAAATTTTCCTTTTATATAAATTACACTTTTAAGATTTCTTCCAACTAAAAAATGTATGATTTTTATTACATTTATATTTACCCTATCTATTATACCTCAAAATCATTTCCTTTTAATTTCACTTTTCTTCTTTTACTTAACTCCTCAAATACTGATTGAACATGATTATGAACTTCAGAGCTTTTAATCAAGATGTCCTAGAAACAATGGAGAGCACAAATCATATCTTCTCTAATCCTTAATTTAGGACAATGCTCACCTCTTTCAAAAAATTTCCCTTAGGATTAAAATCCATTGCATAATCTTCAATTATTTATTTAGTTATCAAATGTGAATAAAGCCTACTATGTAGCAGACACTGTGCTACCCATTGGGAACACAATAATGCAGACCCATATATGTAAAGCTCCAGTGTAGTAGGAAATCAAATATATAATTAATCCTTGCTTTAATAACACGATAGCATGCGATATACATTACCTCCATAGATAGCCATTAAGCTACTGCATTATTAACTGTACTCTTGCCATTCCACTATGACCTAAATGATCAAGTACCGTATTTTTGGACTACAAGATGCACTCCCCCCCAAATTTGGGGGGAAGTGGGGGTGCATCTTATAGCCCAAATGTAGCTTACATTTACATTGGTGAAATATTATGTTATTTATGTTATTAAATATTTTACATTTTTTGCCACAAAATTTTTTTCCTATTTTCCTCCTCTAAAACCTAGGTGCATCTTATGGTCCAAAAAACATGGTATTTATAATGGGAAGTTCCTGGATCATTTCTGAGTAAGGACTTGGAGGGGAGCCACCAGCCACCCAACCTGCAAAGGATTATAAAATGAAATAGAATGAATTGTCCATGAAACACTGAAGTTCCTGGGGGTGTTGCTTAATACATTTTCATATCCTAATATTTTATATTTTATTAAGAGAAAGATGTTAGTTACCAGATTTTTTAAAAATGTTGTTAACATTAGTCTAGATCATCACTCAGTTTGTCAAACGTTCTGATCATCTATTTTTCTGAGCACAGGGAAGTATTAATGAACTAACCAAGCTCATAGATTAGAAGTTTAAGCCTAAATATTTTAAGATAATATAAAAGAAAAACCCTTAGATTGAAACTTTTAGTTCAATTCCCCCAAATTCGTCCCTTTCTAGAAGTATCCTTATTATCTTCATTCATTGATTCACTGTTCTAAACATGTAGGGCCCTAAATCTGAATAGTAAGAAAAATCTCAGGATAACTACGTTCATGTCATGACTCCCAATAAAAGTAATTTTACTCCATGACACGGATTTCTGAAGAAATCTTAATTTAAAAAGGAAAAAAGTAACGTACTTCTCTAAGGAATTGAAAGAATGAAATAAAAAGTATTATTTTCATCTCTTTCCTAATTAGTTTAAAAAAATTAGTTTTTGGAGAGTGAGCCCAGGTAACCATCACAGATGGCATTACATGAGTACAGAGAGGCAGTTATCTTGGAAAAGTTAAGCTGAATCCATCATCATGGGTCATTAAGACAATACATAATAAGTGCATGGCCAAACCAACGTCCTCTACATAGAACATAAAGTCTTACTAAGTGTTTACACAAAGAGCATTATTTGTGCAAAGACTGAGCAGCAAAGTACCGTATTTTGCAGTGTATAATGCACACCCACATTTTCTGCGCATACTTGAGATTATTATGCCCGTTATTACACACAAGGTACGTAAGCTTTATACCCATGTATAATGCATGTCCTTAGTTTTCCCTAAAAAAATTGGGCAAAAAGTGCACATTGTACACAACAGCAAAATATGGTAAACTTCTTAGGGAGTCTTTAAAGACCACCGTTGATTAAAGTTGTTACATTGGAAAACAGATATTCTTACAGAACTAGGGAATGTGTTTTCACCTGGTTGCTTTATTTGCATTATTTCTTAACTAACAATTGGAGGGGAAAGATCTGACCATATACAAACATGGGCAGGTGACAATATATTTTATGGTGGGGGTGTCCAAACTTTTCATGTCTCTGGGCCACACTGGAAGAGTAAGAGCTGTCTGGGACCACACATCAAATACACAAACAGTAACAAAAACTGATGAGCAAAAAAAAAAAAAAAGGTTTTAAATACATTTACAATTTAGTGTTGGGCAGCGTTCACAGCCGTCCTTGGCTGCAGGTTGGACATCCCTGCAGGAATTGAGAAAATACTGTTTAGCACTGTGGCAATGGTCACCGCCTCAGTAGAAACAGATTCCACTCAAATAATGTCCAATCAACCAACCTACTGTGTATAAAAATATTGAAAAACATTAAGTGAAGCCCTGACTAGTGTAGCTCAGTGGGTTGGGTACTGCTCTGCAAACCAAAATGTTACTGGTTACGTTTCCATTCAAAGCATATGCCTGGGTTTCAGGCCTGGTCCCTGGTTGGGGCCTGCGAGAGGCAAACAATTGATGTTTCTCTCCTTCTCTTTATTACTCCCTTCCCCTCTCTCTAAAAGTAAATAAAGAAAATAATTTTTAAAAAATTAACTGAATACCGGGTTTGGTTGGGGTGGGGTAGAGGGGTGGGGAGAAAATGCAGACAACTATAATTGAACAAAAATAAAATTTTAAAAAAGAAAAAAATTAACTCAATACCTAAAAATACACAGTGTGATCTAAGAACACACCCAGGTCACTTAAACATTAATTCTATAGAATTTTTGATAACATCACTAGAAACTGAATTAACAGGGTTGAGACAAATTGTAGATTAAATAAATCATTAGTAGCAAAGTAGGAAAATTGAACTTTATTTTTTATCATTCATTTTCCTCTTAGTATTAGAATGTTTTCTGGGGGGGTATTTTACACCTTTTACAAGTCCTATTGGAAACTTATTCTTTGGCAAGAAAAATTATGTGTCATGAAATTTTTATTTCATATTTATATCTTATTAGAGTATTGATATATTTGGACAAATGTATTAAATGAATAGACCACATAATTAAAAACTGACCTTGTGACCACCTGTCTACCAATATCCATCAATAAGAATTATTGCTTTCTATTTCATATCATATTTTTTCACAATGTAATATTATTAAGAATTGACATTTAAAAATGATGTTTAATGGATGGATGGCAGAATAAAAACAGTAATACAACCAATTAAGAGTGGTTATAGCCTTAATTTGTGCATATAAAACACATTTTTTTAATTAAAAGTCCAAATATCAAGTCATATTCCAAATTGATAAGCAAAAGAAAATATATTTCAGAGTAGCTAGCATTATAAAATCTAATATGTCTCCTAGAATTTTATCTGATCTGGTAATTAACAAGCATTTTAGAGAGATCGCCATAATTTTGTCTTGAATATCACTATTTGTTTTTAGACACTTTGTATATCTTTCATTCAGATTATTTTCTCAGGGTCACTGTAACAGATATTTATAATGCTTTTTAATTTTCTATATTTTAAATCCTTTTCCTCTGTTCAGGGAATCCCCCATGTGATCTGGAAGAACATTTCTCATAATATACAGCCTGAAAATTCCAATTGTGCATTTGCCAACCTCTTGTAACACATCATAAGCACATTTCATGGGCATTGCATATATGTACGACTGCCTCAGATGCTGGATCAGAAGTTAGTTTTGTGAAGAAGCACAGAGCATGGACTCCATTCTGGTGAGGATGCTGTGATTAGAGGCAGATACATTTGGCTTCCAAAGATAACAAAGGTTATCTTTTGAGAAGAAATACCTGCTTTACTTTGCTGCATTTTGTTTGTTTGTTTGTTTAAAATGTGACTTCTAATCCTATAACCACCATCTATTGATAACCATCACCTAAAGAACAAGCCATTATTAAGGAAATTCAGAGCTAAGCAATGAAAAAAATCCTGAAATTACACTGTACTCAGAATCATGATATTGAGAAATGACAAATACCCTACTGGGTAGCAGGTTTAATTGTGTATACTGTGGCTTATATCTGAAAAAAATTTAACTTGGCACCCTCAGACAATGAATAAATTCACTTAGCAGTGGAGGCTAACTAAATGGAGATTTATAGATTATTCATGCCAATGAAATATAATTAGCACACAAAGAGCCCATGAACATGTAAATATACATATTTAGTACTGCAAATAAAATTATTTGGGTAGAAAATACTATCCCAACCCAATAAGCAAATGAAGAACTTTCTCTAATAATACACTTATGTTACTTGAAATGAAGATAAAGAGCTGTTATAAATTTATCTCATATTCCAAATACTGAGTTAAAAATCTTGTGCTTATTTTACATAAAAATAATTTCAAAGTTATTAGATAAATGGAAAGTACAAACAGGAAATGTAAAGCAACCTCAAGGTTTATAACTACAGGAAGGCACTACAACCCTGAAGTTTGGAGGGATAAATAGAAAACACTGGATTAGTGGACCTAGCAGCTCAGGCTTTTTGGCAGAAGTTAGAACCTTGATGGAATTCCTGATCAGGCTGGAACCATGGAGAAAATGAAGCCTCCACTGTAGTAGCTGCCTGATAAAAGAGAGGAGGAGAAATACCCTGGTGTCTTGCTTCCTCTGGTCCTCCAGCCTTCCTTATGCCCTCTCATCTAACTTTCCATTGGCCCGCTCTAACCAGAAAGTAGTTGGCAGGTTCATTTCTTTGTCTACTTTTGCACTTAATTATTAGTTTTACAGACACAGTTTTGCTCACTACTCTGTTCTTAGAATTAGAAGAGCAACTGATATATAGCACTCAAGATACACATCTTGAGAGAGTAAGTAAAAATAAAACTTTCTGTGAAATTTCATCATCACCTCTCTCTCTTTTACAGAGACAATAGACCAAAATAATAAAGACATAATCAGAAAAATTTCATAAACACATAAATTTCAAACAATGCACTCTAAAATACATGTTTCACATATCCAATAAAACACACTTAAAAACATCAAATTATAACTAACAAAGGACATATATTTACATTCCAAAAATAGAATAGTAAAAGCCATTGTTTCTGACTTAATTATGAATTAAATTATTAAATAGGATATTTTGGAAGTTCAATTCAATTTCAAGCTTTAAAAGTATGTATACTACAGAAACCAAATATGTGATTACAGAAAATAATAAAAACAAAAAGTAATATATGGCATGTTGTCAAAATTGTATTTAGATGCAAATATGTAGCCTAAATTATTTCATGGGAAACATAAAGATAAGTTTTACCAATTCAAAAAAATAAAACCAACAAATCAAACCTAAAAAAATTAAGAGGAATTAATAATAAGGCAAACATAAAAATCAATGAAAAAGGAAATACAAAACAAAAAATTACTAGGTAAATCTATAAGCTACTAAAGATATACATGATTTCAGAAACAGAAATCAGGAAAAATATCATTTAATATAGCAACAAGAAAAATAAAGTACCTAGGAATAAACCTAACCAAGGAGGTGAAAGACTGGTACTCAGAAAACTATACAACACTGAAGAAAGAAATTAAGGAAGACACAAATAAATGGAAGCATGTACCATGCTCATGGATTGAAAGAATTAACATCATCAAAATGTCTGTACTCCCCAAAGGAATTTATAGATTCAACTCAATCCCTATTAAAATACCAATGACATATTTCACAGATACAGAACAAATATTTCAAAAATTTATATGGAATCCATAAACAAGGACCTTGAATAGCCTCATTAATTTTGAGAAAGAAGACAAAGTAGGAAAGATCACAATACCTGATATCAAGCTATATTCCAAGGCCACTGTAATCAAAACAGTCTGATATTGGCATAAAGACAGACACATAGATCAACGGAACAGAATAGACAGCCCCAAAATATACCCATGTCTCCATGGTCAATTAATTGTTGACCAAGGGGGCAGGAGCATAAAATGGAGTAAAAATAACTTCTTCAACAAATGGTGCTGGGAGATCTGGACAGCTACATGCAAAAAAATGAAACTCGACCACCAACTTATAGCATACACAAAAACAAACTCAAGATGGATAAAAGACTTAAATATAAGTCATGATACCATAAAATTCCTAGAGAACATAGGCAGGAAAATCTCAGATATTCCATGCAGCAATATTTGTAGCAATACACCCCCTAGAACAAGGAACATACAGGAAAGAATAAACAAACAGGACTTCATCAAAATAAAAAGCTTCTGCACTGCTAAAGTAAACATCAGCAAAATGAAAAGGGAACCAACTGTATGGGAAAATGTATTTGCCAATGATACATTAGACAAAGGTTTGATCTCCAAAATATATAAAGAAGTCACATGACTCCACACCAGGAAGAGAAACAATTCAATTTAAAAATGGGCAAAGGACCTGAACAGATATTTCTCCCAGGAAGACATACAGAGGGCCCAGAGTCATATGAAACAGTGCTCAGCATCTCTAGTCATCAGAGAAATGCAAATTACAATGAGGTACCACTTCACACCAGTCAGAATGGCCATCATAAACAAACCAACAAACAACAAGTGCTGACTAGGTTGTAGAAAAAAATGGAACTCTAGTACACTGTTGATGGGAATGCAAATTGGTGTAGCCACTGTGGAAAACAGTATGGTATTTCCTCAAACACTAAAAATGAAACTGCCTTTTGACCTGGCAATTCCACTGCTGAGATTATACCCTAAGAATTCTGAAATACCAATTCAAAAGAACTAGTCACCCAATGTTCATAGCAGCACAATTTACAATAGCCAAGTGCTGGAAACAGCCTAAGTAACAATCAGTAAATGAGTGGATCAAAAAGCTGTGGTAAATTTACACAATGTAAGATTACACAGCAGAAAGAAAGAAGGAGCTCCCACACTTGCAAGGGCATGGATGGAACTGGAGAACATTATTCTAAGTGAAATAAGCCAGTCAGTGAAAGATAAATACCATATGACCTCACCTATTAGTGGAACCTATTCAACATAACAAACAAGTGAGCAAAATAAATCCAGAGACATGGAGATAAAAAACAAATGACAGTAACGAGAGGGAACAGGGGAGAGCGATACCTGGGGAAAGAAGGTGAATGGTCATCAAGGAACATCAAAGGACCCATGGACAAAGACAATGGGATCAGGGGAAGAATTGAATGTGGGAGGTGGGGATGGAGATAAAAAGAAAGAAAAACACCACAAATGATGGGTTGAGAATATACATATGTCTACATGTTAGAAAAGAGAGGAAATCTTATTTTTATGATTTCTATGCACAAAATAATTTACTAGGAAAAGCAAAGTGTCAAACTGAGTCAAATAAAAATACTTGGGGCAATGAGAGAGGACAGATATCTAAGTTAGGACCATGTGCGAAATGCTTTATCTCCAAAGCAATTCATTATGGTAAGTATTGGAAATTAATGCGAATATTATCTTGAAGACATATTTGTGTAGTGTTTGTGACTTCATACTTCTGTGTAAATATATATGTATGAAGGTATACAGTATGTGTATAATTATAACTATTACCAAACTGATATGCAATTTATGCCTCAAAGTGGGTTTAGTACTTCTCTACTTTTACCGTTTGTTTTTTTTCCTCAAGTCAAATATACACATATATACACTCTAAGTCATTTAATTGAAGCAGGACTACCTCGGTGTCAAAGTGCTCAGACTCAGATGAAAAGAAAAACATCAGAATGGTGTTCAAACGAGGACAACTCCCTGGCAGGAAGTTCTTCAGCTATTTATAGTGTCTACCTATTCAGTACTAAGCATGTTTAAATGTCCCTTTTATTCACTATCTAGAAATAGAAGGCTAGGTGGTTAAATGAGAGAAAATAAAACTCTAGAAAGACACAGATACACAAACATGTAAATATAGGTTGTGTTCTTTAAATGTGTTTGCTTGGCAAATGAAACAATATCAAAGCATTAAACTGAAATATCTAGCCTGTTATACCTGCATTTTTAGAAGCTATGTTATAATAGGTAGCTTAAACAATGAACAGTTGAGTAACTACAGCTTGTAATTTAATTGATATTAAAATGATTATTTGGGAAGTTGTTATATTAGATAATGGTGCTAAATAGGAGGCTATCATAAATTAATCTCAATTTTATTTTAACTTATAAAATAGCAAAATACATGAAAGTTTCATTACCAGTATTTATCAGAAATGTGATAGCAGAACAAATGACAATTTCAGCTGTGATAGAGATGTCTGGAAATATGTTCTACAGCAGCAAGCACAAATTTGATTCCATCCCCACATACACAAAACTTATCTTTTTATAATGTTTTAAAACAATGTTTAAATACATGTTTTCTTAGCCCTTTTAAGAAATAACTAATTCAGTCCTTTCTCTCAGAACAGGTTATTTCTTTCTGGTCTAAATTTTTTAAATGAGTTTAACATATTTAAGATGATATTAATTCTATTCATACAAATTATCATTTTCAGGAATGATTTCTTTTTTTTTCCTTTGAGAATTTTTTTTACTGTTATTCAAGTACAAGTGTCTCCATTTTCTCCCCACCCACCCCCACCTCCCACCCTCAATCCTAACCCCCTTTGGCTTTGTCCATGGGTTCTTTATACATGTTCCTTGACAATCCTTCCCCCTTTTTTCCTCTGATATCCCTCTCCCCTCTCCCCTCTGATTACTGTCAGTATGTTCTTTATTTCAATGCTTTTGGTTATATTTTGCTTCCTTTTTTGTTTTATTGATTAGGTTCCACTTATAAGTGAAGTCACATGGTATTTATCTTTTACTGCCTGGCTTATTTCACTTAGCATAATGCTCTCTAGTTCCATGGAAGAATATATCATATTCATGGATTGGAAGAATTAACATCTTCAAAATGTCCATGCTACCCAAAGCAATTTATAGATTCAATGCAATCCCTATTAAAATATCAACGAATATTGATTGATATCACAAATAAAGAACAAACCTTTCAAAAGTTTATATGGAACCACAAATGACCCCAAATAGCCACAGCAATTTTGAAAAAAAAAAAAAGAACCAAGTAGGAGGGACCACAATACCTGATATCCAGCTATATTACAAAATCACTGTAATCAGGAGTGATTTCTTTAGAGAAAAAAAATCTTGCGAAATAAATAGCTTTAAAATGTTTTAAGAATTGTAAAAAGTATAAATATGTAAAAGTAAAGCATACTTAAATGTGTCACAGTAATGCAAATCATATCTTTAAATCAAATCATATCTTTTTTCTTTAACGTTATTTATCATTTATTTTAACTAATTATTTCAGGGCTTGGAGTACTTGCTATTTGTAGGTAGGGAATTTTCCTCTTTGAAACTTCTAAGATACCTTTTAATACTTTAGAAAATAATAATGTAGAGTTATCTGAAGAAGAATGTTGTCTTTTAGAACTATATATCTGAGCAAGGTTTTTAGAGACACTTTGTAGGTGATAGTTATTTTTTTAAATCTATTATTCAGTTTATTCCACTGCATCATTCCATTATCACTTTTACTTCACCAAGAGCAAATTCAGAACCAAAGTACATTATCTCTTCTCTATGTCTCCCACCTCCATACCTCCACAAACAAGTATCTGACCCAGGGAGGGGTAGTTTTCAGATCAATTTAATCATCCTACTAAATGGGATATATTAAAAATAAAGATTTAATAGCCACAATAAACCAAAGCAATCCCCTATACCTTATACAGAGTACTTGAAGTGCCTATTTAGAGTATAAGAACAAAGAAGTGTGATTTTTAAAAATTTAATAGGTACCTTTTTTGCTTTTCTTATAATTTTTTTTGTCGAGCATTTTGCTGTTATACTTTGATCAACCCCTTCTTTAATGGAACTGTTTGTATGACCTACTTGATCAATATTTAAACTTGTGTTAGCCCTATTAATAAGATAAAAGTAAATATTTAATTTACAGTTTGGCTGGTAATGATGAGGTGCATTGCATTTTGGGAAGAACAGTCCTAGCAGGTTCATGGTGCAATAGGAGGGTATCTGCAAGTGGCCACCAGATGGATATGGCAGTGGGGGACGACCACCAGGTGATCAGCACATGGAGAGAGCAAAAGGAAGCCCACTCCACTGAACAATGAGTGTCTATACCAACAGCAAACCTTTGCCGCTTTGGCATATGGTGGGATATTCATTTCATTAGCTGAAATTCATGCTGTGACAGTTTTGGTCAAGTCAGGAAGAGATAGTTCTAAATCTGCATATGACGTTTGGTTCAAAATTTAGCAATAATTTCACATACAATGTTTCAAATTCTTCCTTAACAAGTTCTGCTACTCTTCTTTTGGGTTCCCAATAAAGACTTTGGCACTCACACATGAAGTTTGGAACTGGGGTCAAGATCCATCTAATTCACCATCTAATTAGACAGATAAATACAGTGAATCTATTAAAGCATTCACCAATATGTACAGAAAAAATACAAACATTAAAGTAATAATGTGTTTCATTTTGGTATTTATCTAATGGGAGAGTAGGCTCATCCATTCTTTATGAAAGCTCGGTGAAAATGCCAGTACTTTGTTAGCCCTGCCACCAATGGCTCGATGCTCCTGTAAACATAACTCTTATCATCTCAGTCCTTCACTTAAAAATCTTTCCTTTTTAATTGCCCAAATCAAAATAGTTAAAATTATGATCCAGGATTTAAGGTCCACCACGATCTTGTGCCAAAGCTTCTTAGAGTCTAATAAACTGTCACTGCTTTGTACAAACTCTGTGTTGCTTTTTCCCAAATATGACACACACATTGTCTCTTCAGCCAGCCAGCGCTCACCACCCATCTCTATTCAATCTTCACTTGTTTTCAAAACCCAGTTTAAATATTTGAAATAAACATATTTACATTCTCCCAATTCCCATTGCAATATCCTTATTTTTTTCTTAAAAAGATATATTTTGTTATTTCATTTTTATTTTTTAAAACCATGAGGTTTTTATTTTTCTTTTGTTAATCTAATCTTTATTCTATTTTTTCTATTACCCTTTAGTCCCCTTATACTGCCCTCCCCCCAGCAATCGCCATACTGTTCTCCATGTCCATGAGTCCTTTTTCCTTCTTTGTTCAACCTCCCCACCCCTTAACTTTCCCACTCCTAGTTGTCAGCCTGCTCTCCATGTATGAGTCTTGCCCCATTTTCCTTATTAGTTCAGTTTGTTCATAGATTCCATGTATGAGGGAAATCATATGGTATTTGTCTTTATCTGACTGGCTGATTTCACTTAGCATAATGTTCTCCAGGTCCATCCATACTGTTGCAAAGGGTAAACTTTTCTTATTTTTTACAGCCAAGTAGTGTTCCATTGTGTAAATGTCCCCTAGTTGTTTTATCCACTCATCTACTGATGGATACTTGGGCTGCTTCCATATCTTGGTGATGTAAACTACGCTGCATTGTACATAGGGGTAATTATGTTCTTTCAGATTAGTGTTTTGGGTTCCTTCAGATATATTCCCAGAGGTGGCATCACTGGGTCAAAAGGCAGATCCATTTTTAATATTTTGAGGTATCTCCATATTGTTTTCCATAGTGGCTGCACTGATCTGCATTCCACCAACAGTGCAAAAGCACTCTCCTTTCTCCACATCCTCACCAGCATTTGTTGTTTGTTGATTTATTAATGATAGTCATTCTGAAGGTGTGAAATGATATCTCATTGTGGTTTTAATTTGTATTTCTCTGATAATTAGTGATGTTAAACATCTTTTTATATATTTTTTGGCCATCTGTATGTTCTCTTGGATAAGTGTTTATTCAGTTCCTTTGCCCACTTTTAAATTGGGTTGTTTGTTTTTTTAGGTGTTGAGTTTTGTAAATTCTTTATAAACTTTGGATATTAACCCCTTAACAGGTGTGCTGGCAAATATGTTCTCCCAGTCTGTGGGTTGTTTTTTTTATTTTGTTTATGATGATTTCCTGTCATGCATTTCTAAATATATTTTGTTACTAAATTGATTTCCTACAGGAATTTCTAACACAGGCCTACCACAGTATCTTAAGTGTAGTATGTATTCAATTAATATTTGATAAATAAATTTCAGAGTATATCTTGAATACATACTTAGAGTAACTGAGACATTCTTAGAAAGGAAATACCATTTTATATTTTTATACTAATAAATTGCTCAAATTAATCTAATACAATACTAGTAGAAATATTTTAGTTACTTCCTTAAGACTTTTCTTTCACATGTACATTTTTGTAGGTAGCACTTACAAAATATTGGGGAGAACTTAAAACATATTTTTACTTACATGTTCAAAAATTTCCACAATGATAATTTATGAAAATGTATATTCTATAAATACATGTTTTCTAAACAAAGGTAAATTCAGCATAAAATCTTTTCAAATTATGATAATCTCCAAGTAAGTGGAATCAAATGGCTAGGGTTGGGGGCTCAATTTGATTTGTCTCTTCATACCATAATTCAACCTCATCCTGTATTCAGGTTTATTTAAATTTATTTTAATTGTATTATTTCTCATTACCACTTGTTCCCATTATAACCTCCCCTGCAACTTTCCTGCAATCTCCACACTGTTGTCCACGTCCATGAGCCCTTTTTCCTTCAGTTCTTATTTTGACACAAACCCAAGGGAGAGTGCTTTTCTGTACGATGATCAGCATACCTGTAAAGATTTTTTGTACTTAGACAAGTTACATGTAGAAATAAATTATATGTGGAAAAACCCACATAATCATCAGTTTAAAAATATAATAGTTATCTCTATTATTATTAATAAATTAAAATAATCATTATTTTGAGTTGGATAAGCATGAAACTACTGATTTTCCTATTCTTTATCCTTTGTGTTTTTTCAATTATTGTAACAGATCTATTATATAGATATATCTCAAAATTAGAGATTTTTCAGTCATTTGATGGTTCTAGATTATCTAATGCAGTACATTTAAACATGAAGAAATAATTTCCCTAAATTAAAAGTGAAATGAATTACTTCTATCTATCAATATTTGGCTTTGCCCTTTCAGACAACTAAAGAGAGATACCCAAATCACATAATAGCATGTTATGACTGTTATCTAAAATCTCATATCTATCATAAATTATACCATTGAAAAAAACATAAGAATTAAGCTTTCGTATATAAAGATTAGCTAATTTCTTCAGGATTAGCCTTCAGTTTAATGGGTTATATAAATCTATTTTGCTTTACATATTTCTCAAGACACTTATATGTTCAGTTGATCTTAAGGAACTAGCTAATTGTAAAGTAGCCATTAATTTCAAATGGTAAGTTTCAAATTTGCATTTTACTCAAATATTTTATTTTATTAAAAAAAAGCTAAAACCCTACCATTTAATCCAAACTTGGTTCTTAACTTTTATTTTTTTTCCAAAATCAGTCATAGTAGAATTTCCTTCCAGGAACCACAACATATTCTTAAGTATCTTCACCCTTAAGAAATATCTTCAAGATTACAAAATCTGCATGTTGTTTTCAAATTCCTTCTTTCTCCAGTTTAGGGAAAAGTGAATTTTCACTATGATTCAAGGGGAGGCTACAGTTCACTAAGTGAAAATTGATCATTTCTCTCAATGTCTTTTAAAATTTAGTTAAACTCAATCCTTGGTATCCTGTTACAACATGCATTCCCTTGATTTATCTTTTAATTCAATTAAAAATCCTGAAATATGAAGATAACAGGAGAGCAAAAGAACTGATGAGTTCTAAAGGGACAGAAGAGTTGGCTGGCTTTTCATTATAGACTTACCTGAAATTTCATAAAATATTCAGCCTCTAACAATAGTGGGTAATAGATCTACAACCACTACTATATTGAAAGAACACTGAAATGTTTTATTTCTTACTCATTGATGAAATATAAAGGAATACTAAAATTGGAGAAAATGTTTTATTTCATTGTCCAACTTATTTATTTACAGTTATTATTAAATAAGCTTTAAAAAACCACACAACTTGATATTAGCGAAAATGAAAATAGTCTCTTCCTCCTGCTCCTCCTCCCTGATGTGGAAACCCAGCCCTGTGCTCATCCTAGGGACCACTGTTCTCCCTGTGCCAGAGATGGTGGTGAGATAGGTGGGAGCAGAGTCCACTTTCCCCTGCACATGGGTGAAACACCTAGACAATCTTCTGAGGAACAGAGTGAACAGCCAATGGTATACCAGCATATATGAAGACTGGAGTCCAAACATCACAGAGGACATTGAAAAATCAGACAGTGGGAGTCGTAAACACCAGTATACCTGCTGGAAGAGGAAACACACCAACAAAGGAACTACCAAAAGATAACAATGGAAGAAGGTAAAGGAAGGAGTGGAAACCACACTAACCTCAACCCAGGAACAATGTGGAAATACAACTAAATGGTAGAGAAATCACCCAGAAGAAGCAAATGAACAAGAGTGACAGAGAAGCCTCAAAACCTCGTACACACACAAAAGAACCAGCTTCAACACAACCTGTCCACACCTGCACAATAGAATACAAGATGTGGTGGATGGAGTGACCCTCATTCATCTGCTGGAGGGAAGGACCTACCAAAGAAAGACCAAACAACAACCAAAACCCAAAGACATAAGAGAGCCAACACAAACTACAGCTCAAGATCAGTGAGCTCGGGAGATCAAGGAGACTGCACCACTGAATCTCACAGGTCTTTTACCATAGAAGTTCACACCAGAAACCCAGGGAGGCGGAAGAGATCAACTTAAGAAGCAGAGTCTCACAAGAAGAGTCTCACAAACAATGGAAAGACAAAGAAATAATCCCCAAATGAAAGGAAAGAAGGAAGCCTCAGAAAGAATGCTAAATGAAATAGAGGCAAGTCAACTATCAGATACTGAGTTCAAAGCAATGGTTATCAGGAAGCTCACTGAGCTCACAGAGAACTACCAGAAACTACAGGGAAACTACAACGAACTCACTGCAAACCATATCACCATGAAAAAGGAAATAGAAACTATCAACAAGGGCCAAATGAAGAATACCATTTCTGAACTGAAGAATACAGTAGAAAGAATCAAAAGCAGGCCAGATGAAGCAGAGGATAAGATAGGTGAGCTGGAGGACAAGGTAGAAAAAAACACCCAGAAAGAGCAAGAAAAGGAAAAGAGGCTCAAAAAGAATGAAGAGGGATTAAGGGAAATGCAGGACAACATGAAAGGTAATAATGTCCATATAATAGGGATACCAGAAGGGGAAGAAGAAGAGCAAAGGATAGAAAACCTGTTTGAAAAAGTAATGATGGAAAACTTTCCTAATTTGATGAAAGAAAAAGTTACACAAATCTAGGACACACAGAGAGTCCCAATCAAGAGGAACCCAAAGAGGCCCACTCCAAGACACATCATAATTATAATGGCAAAATTCCAAGAGAAAGAGAGAATCTTAAAGACAGTAAGGGAAAAACAGGAAGCAACAAAAAAGGGAGCCCCGATATAGCTAGGAGCTGACTTCTCAATGGAAACACTGCAAGCCATAAGGGAATGGCAAGAAATATTGCAAGTAATGAAAATGAGAGGCCTGCAACCAAGACTACTTTATCCAGCAAGGCTCTCAATTAAAACGGAAGGCCAAATAAGGAGCTTCCTGGACAAAAGAAACCCCAAAGAATATACCTCCTCCAAAACAGCTCCGCAAGAGATGCTAAAGGGTCTGCTTTAAGAACAGGAAGAATAACAGTGAGAGAGAGAGGAACAGAGGTACAAAAAAATGGCAACTAATAAGTACCTATAAATAATAAACTTAAAAGTAAATGGATTAAATGCCCCAATCAAAAGACAAAGAATAGCTGAATGGATAAGAAATCATGACCCACACATATGCTGCCTACAAGAGACCCACCTCAGAACAAAAGACTTACACAGACTGAAAGTGAAGGGCTGGAAACAAATATTCCAAACAAGTAGACAGGAAAAAAAAAAAAAAAAGCCGGGTAGCAATACTCATAACAGACAAAATAGACTTCAAAAGAGAGCCATGAAAAGAGACCCAGAAGGTCACTTCATAATACTCAAGGGAAGAATCCATCAGGAAGACATAAACATTGTAAATACATATGCACCCAAAATAGGAGCACCCAATACATAAACAAAATCTTGGAGGACTTCAAGAAAGATATTGAAAGCGAACACAATTGTAGTAAGGGATTTTAACACCCCAATGTCAAAAATGGACAGATCTTCCAAACAAAATATCAACAAACAAATTGTGGCATTGAACAATGCCCTAGATCAAATGGACTTAATAGGTATATATAGAGCCTTTCATCCCAAACAAGCAAAATACATATTATTTTCAAATGCAAATGGAACATTTTCAAACATAGACCACATGATAGTACACAAAACAAGCCTCAACAAGTTCAAGAAAATTGAAATCATATCAAGCATTTTCTCCAACTACAAGGGACTGAAACTAGAAACCAACCTCAAGTAAAAATTCCTAAAACACTCAAACTCATGGAGATTGAATAGCATGCTATTACACAATGAATGGGTGAAGAATGAGATTAGGGAAGAAATCAAAAAGTTTCTGAAAACAAATTAAAGTGAATTCACAACAATACAAAACTTATGGGACACAGCAAAGGCAGTCCTGAGAGGGAAGTTCATGCTGATACAGGCCTACCTAAAAAAATAGAAATATTTCAAATAAACAACCTAACCCTACACCTACAAGAACTTGAGGACAACAAAGACAACCCACAGCAAGTAGAAGGAAATAAGACCAGAGCAGAATTAAATAACATAGGCTAAAAGCACAATTCTAAGGATCAATAAATCCAGGGGCTGGTTCTTTGAAAAGATAAACAAAATCAACAAGCCTTTAAGCAGACTCATCAAGAAAAAAAGAGAGAGGACCCAAATAAATACAATCAGAAATGAAAGAGGAGAAGATTACTACTGATACCACAAAAATACACAGGATTGTAAGAAATTATTGTGAAGAACTATATGCCAAGACATTTGAAAACCTAGGTGAAATGCACAAATTTCTAGAAAATTATAATCTTCCAAAACTCAATGAAGAAGGAGTAGAAAGCCTGAATAGACCAATAAGAGCTAATGAAATTAAAACAGTAATAAAAAGCCTCCGACACACGAAAGTCCTAGACAAGATGGTTTCACAGGAGAATATTACAAAGCATTTAAGGAAGAGCTAACCCCGACCCTTCACAGATTATTCAAAAAAATCCAAGAAGATGGAAGACTCCCAAGCTCTTTTTATGAAGCCAGCATCATCATAATCCCAAAATCAGATAAAGACATACCAAAGAAAGATAACTTCAGGCCAATATCGCTGATGAATATAGATGCTAAATTCCTCAACAAAATATTGTCACACCACATCCAGCAATACATAAAAAGATCATACACCATGATCAAGTGGGATTCATCCCAGGGATGCAAAGATGGTACAATATTCACAAATCAAAAAACATAGTACATCACACAAACAAAACAAAAGACAAAAATAACATGATCACATCAATACATACGCAAAAAGCATTTGATATGGTACAGCATTCATTTATGATAAAAAACACTTAGCAAAGTGGGAATAGAGGGAGCATTCCTAAACCTAATAAAGGCCATATATGAGAGACCTACAGCCAACATCATTCTCAATGGACAAAAACTTAGAGTTTTCCCACTAAGATCAGGAACAAGACAAGGATGCCCACTTTCACCACTTCTATTCCACATAGCATTGGAAGTCCTAGCCACAGCAATCAGACAAGAAAAAGAAATAAAGGCATCCAAATTGGAAAGGAAGAAGTAAAGCCATCATTGTTTTCAGATGGCATGATAATGTATATAGAAAATCCTATAGACTCCACCAAAAAATCATTCGACCTAATAAATGAATTTGGCAAAACAGCTGGATACAAAGTCAATATTGAAATCAAAGACATTTTTGTACACCAACAATGAACTATCAGAAACAGAAATCAGGAAAAAATCCCATTAATATATCAACAAGAAAAATAAAGTACCTAGGAATAAACCTAACCAAGGAGGTAAAAGACTTGTACTCAGAAAACCATACAACGCTGAAGAAAGAAATTAAGGAAGACACAGGCAAGTGGAAGCATGTACCATGCTCATGGATTGGAAGAATTAACATCATCAAAATGACCATACTACTCAAAGCAATTTATAGATTCAATGTAAACCCTATTAAAGTACCAATGGCATAGTTCACAGATATAGAACAAACATTTTAGAAATTTATATGGAACCAACCAAATGGCTGTAGAAACTTTGAGAAAGAAGAACCAAGTAGGAGGGGTCACAATACCTGATATCAAACTGTATTACAAGGCCACTGTAATCAAAACAACCTCAAACTGGCATAAAAACAGGCACATAGACCAATGGAAAATATCAGAGAGCTCAGAAATAAACCCAAGTCTCTATGGTAAATTAATATTTGACAAAGGGCGAATAAGCATAAAATGGAGCAAAAACAGCCTCTTCAACAAATGGTGTTAGGAGAGCTGAACAGCTACATGCAAAAAATGAAACTCGATCACCAACTTACACCATTCACAAAAATAAATTCAAGGTGGATAAAAGACTTAAATATAACTCATAACACCATAAAAGTTCTACAGGAAAACATCAGCAGGAAAATCTCAGACATTCTACGCAGCAACATCTTTGCGGATATGTCCCCTAAAGCAAGGGACATAAAGGAAAGAATAAACAAATGGGACCTCATCAAAATGAAAAGCTTCTGCATGGCTAAAGAAAACAGCATTAACATGAAAAGAGAACCAACTATATGGGAAAACATATTTGCCAATGATACCTCAGACAAGGATTTGATCTCCAAAATATATAAAGAACTCACATGACTCCACTCGAGGAAGACCAAAAAAAAAAACAATTAAAAGTGGACAAAAGACTTGAACAGACACTTCTCCAAGGAGGACATACAGAGGGCTCAGAGACATATGAAAAGATGCTCAGCATCACTAGCCATCAGAGATGCAAATTAAAACTACCATGAGATACCACTTTACACCAGTCAGAATGGCCATTATAAACAAATCAACAAACAAGTGTTGGAAAGGATGTAGAGAAAAGGGAACTGGAGTGCACTGTTGGTGGGATTGCAGACTGGTGCAGCCACTGTGGAAAACAGTATGGAATTCCCTCAGAAAACTAAAAATGGAACTGCCTTTTCACCCAGAAATTCCACTGCTGGGATTATACTCTAAGAGCCCTGAAACACCAATCCAAAAGAACCCATGCACCCCAATGTTCATAGCAGCACAATTAACAATAGCCAAGTGCTGGGAGCCATCTAAGTGCCCATCAGTAAATGAGTGGATCCAAAAACTATGGTACATTTACACAATGGAATTCTACACAGCAGAGAGAAAGAAGGATCATTTGCAACAGCATGGATGGAACTGGAGAGCATTATGTTAAGTGAAATAAGGCAGACAGTGAGGGAGAAATACCATATGATCTCACCTTTAACTGGAACACAATCAATAAAAGAAAAAGAACAAACAAAATACAACCAGAGATATTGTAATTACGAACAATCTAACAATAGCCAGAGGGTAGGGGGGAGGGGACAATGGAGGGAAGGGTTTTCAGGAACTACTATAAAGGACACATGGACAAAACCAAGGGGGAGGGTGGAAGCAAGGGAGGGAGGTGGGTTTAGCTGGGGTTGGGGGGAATGGTGGGGGGAAATGCAGACAACTGTAACTGAACAACAATAAAATAATTTAAAAAATGAAAATAAAAACATATAATTTATAAATGAAATAAAAATTAGGAATTAAACTAGACATTGAAACTTCTTATAATAAGAAGCTACAATGAAAGGGTTAAATTTCTCAGTTTTAATAGGTAACAAAATTTCTCATTTTTAAGGCATATTGGTATCATTTAGACATTTGAAATGAAGTCTCCTAAGCATCAAAGTCTATTTATAAACATCATTTAATATAAGTGTGAAATGGTTGAAATGCAAGACCATATTTTAACAAAGAAAAATATCTTCTTGTCAAAATAGAACATCATAGAATAAGATAACAATGTCATTTTAATATAAACTTAGAAATGTTTCATGCCATAAGTTGTACAAAAGCTTCACTACAATACAGCTAATCTAATGGCATATTTCACCATGGCATTAAATATTCACTTTTGTCTTTTTATAGATTCTTTACTTTGCTACTAAATAATTAGCACTTCAAATTCTTTAAAAAATCAGGTTATTGCAGCTGGCAAAATGTAAGATTAAAATGATTACTTTAGGATATTTAATGTAATCTTAAAATAAGTGGAAAAGTCATTTAATCAAAGCACAAATTATAGAAAGTCTCAAGCTACTCATTAAGGTCTCTTGTTTTTAGGGTACATGTCTGTGATTAATTTGTTATTGCCCGAGATGTTGGAATTCACACATAATTGTGGAGATGTCCTGCTTGAAAATGTGCTGTGTTACTTGAAGGGAGGAAAAAGTACAAACTACTGAAAAATAAATTGCAGAAGAAGAAGATGCATACAGAGAGTGAACATTTATCAAACACATTATATTACAGAGAGGAAAGTTTCTTGTTGGTGGAGAAGTTCCTCAGCTTTTTCTACTACACATACATCACGTCAGGTTAGAAAATATCACAGATAAATATTGCATTATATAATATAGTATTCTGAATACAAATAAGGGAGAGATTTTCAAATGCCAATGCATAATGGATATCTCACACGTGGCTTTTATTCTAATATGTTTTACTGATTTTACACTTGATAATGATACCCAGGCTATTAGTTGCTGAAATGATGACACCTTACCACAGTTGTGATTTCTTAGAAAATATTTAGTTCCAACCTTCAAGTTCTAAACTGGAAAACAATGCACACCAATTTAAAACGTTATTATGTGACTACCCCATCTCGTTCTTGAATAGAGCACCCCAAATGGCAGACCCCTTAAATGCCATAATGTTATCTTGAGCTCTGAATGACAGGTTGAGCTATTGTCTCAGGGAAAATCTGGAGTGTGGGCTACTAATAATATCTCAGTTTGTTAAATGCGTTTTATTTAGTGTGTATTATTTAGGCTATTACACGAAAAGTTTTCTATTATTTGCAGACATATATGAATCATTTACTATAGGTAGTCCACCTATAATTTTAGATGAAGAAATTATTTGTACCTTAAGGACTGGAACTGTTTTTTAATAAGTAGAAGTCCTGAAGAGCAAAGTGGTTTTTGTTTTTGAATAGACTGTTGGAGTCCAAGAAATGAGTGAGCAAATTCAGGTGGTATAATATACTTTACCCAGATTGACTTGCAAATCCTGCCAGCCTAGCCTGTCCCATCGTTAGCACTGTCCTCTCTTATAATGATGGATATCGCTCACCCAAACTGTGCTGAGTGTGGGCAAGGAGAGTCCGGGTGACCCAGTAAGTGTGGCCATGTGTAACTTCTATGGTTCTTAGATACAAAGAACAGGCTCTGTTGGGAACCAAGTGAAGCAGCACACAAATACGAGTAGGTCCAAAATGAGGTTTATTTTGGGACTGTCTTCAATCTCAGCATTGTTTTTCGAGTGACAATGTCTACACGAGAAGACTGATAATAAATTCTGCCTGCTGGAAGAACCTTGATCCTAGTAAGATCGGTCTACACTTTGGGAAGTTGAGGATCTTCCAACCTGTCAAGTTATGTGATCTACGTGAGTGGTCAGCACGTAGGATTTTGGGCTGTAGCATACAGTGCCAGCTCCAGAGATACTCCAAAAATCCTCCACAGACAAATGAGCATCAGCAGTTTTCTCAGTTCCACAAGATTCCCTGCATGCAGGTCCTCTGAACAGAAGCTTTGGCTTGTGGCTATGACTAAAAATCTCCTAGTATAGTACTTGGCACGGATTCTGTATAGCATCAATTTGGACAAAAGCTCTGAGGTCAATATAATCCTTAAAATAAGCATAGACTAAGTTTCTATATTAAATTGCCAAACCAAAATGCCTTCCCATCAACACACACACACACACACACACACACACATCTTTCTGGTCAAAGATGATTAGAAAGAATGTTATGGAGGAGCTTATAAAACTCTAACACTGAAATCTGAGTTGATTATATCACCACAAGCCACAGGAGAGTATGTCAGCTATACCTTGTTCACCATTATCAGAAAACTATAGCACTTTTTTCAGCTTTCCCTGCTTAAATTTAGTTATTCTCTGTCAATTCCCAGACCCAATTAGTGTTTGTGCCTAGTGAAAATTTCCTATACACTGTTTCCTAACTGTGAATTTTCTAAAATAAACATTGTGTCTCTATTTCCCACCTTAAAAAAAAATATTCCCTCCCTGAGCACACATATTCATGTCTTTACTGTGAATATATTTATTCCTTCAATTAAAAGAAAATAACAACTATAACAAAAATTTATTGAGCTCAGTCTTGGCTTCATTGGGCTGGGAAATAGAAAAAATTAACAGAAGAAATTATTCTCTAGCATGGAAGACAAGATGTGAAGAGTCAAGCTACAGAAGAATAAATGTTATGATAGCAATTAAAATGCCCACAGAATACAGGATTAATACAAAATAAAGATAACAAGTTTCTTGTATGTATTTTTCCTGGCAAATAATCCAGTCTTGGTTATCAAAAAATAAAAATAAAATAAAACATTAGAGTCATACTGTGTTCACTTTTTTATGTGCATGAACTAATAGTTTTAGCTCCTGTAATGTACAGAATCCATATCTATGAACTTCACCTTTGTTTTAATTATTAGGTTTGGATAAATAGTTTCATAGGCACAATTAGGGTATTCTATGTCTCTGACTTGATTTCTAAGTTAAGATTACCACCTTTAAATATTGAACAATAATTAAAATATGAAATCATCTTACCTGGGTTCTTTACTTTTTAATTGTATAATGACAGGAAACCACCTCATGTAAAATCTACATTTTACTTTAAAATTGCATCCACTCATGCTTTTGAAAAATATATACGTTTAAATAACTGTGTCAATGTTTAGGACTTTTCAAGCAAATTAGGTAGTTTTAGTCTTAAGATGTCATGAAAATTGATCAACCTTTCTTTTAAATAGATTTTCCTTGCCACTGGCAAGCAATTGTAATTTAAAACTACTCTCAAGGCAAGCCCTATAAAACAGATTCATAATAGAAATTCTGACAGTCTTTTTATCACAGTATTGGTAAGATATTTTTACAAAAGAAAACATAACAAATGCCTCCTCTCTGTGTGTATGTATATCAGGGCCTCTGTTCCCACAGAGCAAGGCCCCAGTGGTGGAATGCATGCCACCCCCTGCCCCCCGCCGCCCGGCTTTGACAGTCTAAACTGCGGTAGTTCCAGTCATTCCAGTGTCTCTGATTCGAACACTAGGTGATGTATTAGTGTCCGCACATGTTATAGGGAATCTGGGACCTGGATAATTGGTCCTAAAGGTACAAATTTATGGGTTTTTTTTTTTTTTCATACAGAAGTAAAGTTTGAGCTTTAAAAGTTAGACAACTGAAAAAGAATACAGATTCTTCCTGGCATTCTAGGATAACAGTATTTACATGGTAGGTTTTAACCTTTAATATTAGTCACCTAACTCCAAAACTCTCTTTATGGGAAAGTGAGTTACTTCAAGACAAGACATCATCTCTGCAGTCAAGGAACTTAGAAGGTACCTAGGGACACGGACATTGAACTATTAGCTGCAATGCATTTAAGTAAGCACTCATAAAACAACTTGCTAAGATACTCTGAGGCCACAAAAAAAGAGCCATTAATTGTATAGTCTGGGTTGAGGATGAATACCTTGATGGAGAAAAAGACTTTTGAGTAAATTATTAAAAGACAGCTTCAAAATTTCTAGGCTTATAAAGAAAGAGATGGAAAAACAACTCGGAGTTTGAAGAAAGCATGAGAAACAAAGACAGAGGACAAAAATAACAGATATTGTGCTAAGGAAAGTCAATTATTTCAGAATGTTAATGCATAAGCATGAAAGAAGAGGAGGGGAGAGTTGTAAGAGAAATAAACTGGGTCATTTCTGAAGCATTTAGAACAATTTAAATTAACTTATTTGTGCTGATAAAACATTTTTTTTAATTTAATAAGATTTTATTTATTTATTTTTAGAGAGAGGGGAGGGGAGGAGGAAAGAGGGAGAGAAACGTCAATGTGTGAGAGAGAAGAAACATCAATCGGTCGCCTCTTGCATGCACTCGACCAGGGATCAAACCCGAAATTCAGGCATGTGCCCTGACCAGGAATCAAACGGAGACCTTTCACCTTGCAGGGCAATGCTCAGCCCACTGCGCCACACCAGTCAGGGCTTCAACTGCACTTTAGATAGTGTTTTATATCCTTCTATTTTTCCCACCATGATAGTGTGTTACAGATAAAAGAATTCAAGGATGCGGTTGCCAGGTGTAGATGTTTGTCCTTAGGCAAGTTATGTAATTGCTGCATACTTGAGTTTCCTCATCTTTTAATTGGGAGAATAATCCAGACAGCCTCTATTGTATTCATCATGCTACAATTACTCTGGAGGCTGAAAAACTTAAGGCTATTATTTTACCATTATTTTGGTGAACTTTATAGATTCAAAAATGAATATCTGCATCTGAATGTATTTCTATTTTATTTTATTATTTAAAGTAATATTTATTTTTTAAAAGTTAACATGTGCACATAGTAGGAAACTTAAAAAAACAAGAAGCAAAGAACAAAGTCATCCATAACCACAAGCAGTTTATAGTCAGACATGTCCTGAATCCCCTGTGTGTCTACACAACTCAGCTTCCATTTCTATGTAATTAAGATCGTAAAGTTATGAATCAAGCCTTTCCATACATCATGAATATTTACCATTTCAAACTCTCAGGGCTATGTGAGTATTCTCATAACCAAGAACACACTACATCAACTTCTTCTGGAAGAAAATAAAATGTAATCCTGACTTTCTTGAATGCATTGTTAATATTCCCATATGATGAAATGATAATAAAATTTAGTTCAATATAAAAAGTTAGGGGCAATAAAAAACAGAACAAATGCAGGAGGGCTAACATAAATTCTACAGTTGATCTTTAAGTTTGGTGTTGATCTCCCTTTTAGCCTTGTGAAAAAGAACACATTGTTAATTATTTTTCATTATTAAAAAAGTAAAGACAATACAGGCGCCCAAGCAAAGCTTTCTTTAGAACTGAATCTTAAATTAAATTTCTCACATTTTTAAAGAGATTACAAGTGATGAAGTGGGCAATATTTTGAAGCAATTGTTATAATTAATGAAACATTACTTTTAGCAGATATAGACAAAGCCAAGATAAGACTTTTAATCTTAATAATATGATGGCATTTAATTGAGGGACTAAGCTAAAATAGATTACCATTGTTACTCTCTAGTACTCATTAAATTTGTAGATGTATGTTTGCTCTGTCAAAAATATTATTAGCTCAGCTGGCATTTTGATAAATGCTAGATAGAGGAAAAACCTGGTATAACATATTCATATTAAAATTAACATGAATAAACAATGTCTTACTGGAAACATTTATACTAGCCCAAAAATATCTCTAGAAAAAATTACAGATATACATAGCAGACCTACAAATAAAAGACATACAATTCTACTCTGTAGAAACTAACTTGTATAGAAAAAGAGAATTTGGAAATGCAACTTTTTTTTAATGTTACATAGATATGGTTTCAATACATTTCCAGAGTAGATATAACAGGGAGAAAATCCAATGAAATTGAATTTATCTTCCTTCTATTTCAGGTATTTCCCTTGCTTAAAATTAGTGACAATATATTACAGTGCACCATCTATCATTACCTATGTATCCATCTCATTTGGCTCCATCTTACTAATATACCTATTTTTCTCAATAAAATCACAAATTACAAATGCAACATATGGTATCTCCAGTGAAATAAAGGACCGAACTTGAAATTTGGAAAAAAAAAGATAATTTTGGAATAATGCATATAATGCATTAAAGGAAACTAACTCAATGTGAAAATTAGAAACAAAAAGCAAACTTGTACTAGGTCCAAAGACATTTTAGATATTTATTCCTGCATTTTAAAATGATGGTAATAAGTGAATTTCCACTTTCTGATATAATGAATGTCTCATTCTCACATGCTATTAATAAAATAATAGCTCAAACATTAATGGCTACAATATCCATGACATTGTGATGGTTCTTCTCTTTCTCTTTCACTTCAAGATTAAACTGAAAATTCACTAAGAAACGGTAATATGTCTAATTTGTTCTGCATTACATCTCCTTCTCTTATGTGGAAACTCAGTGATAGAAGCCATTTGATGAATATATGTTACATAAATAAACAATTGAAGGTATGAATCTAGAGAGAGTCCTGAGAAGGAGCATTGAATTAAAAGTAAAAATTCAAAGTGACTTATTTTAGGGATAGAAAGAATACAAGTAACTCCACTGAGTAATAGTTATTTGTTTAAAAGTTCAAATGTCCTTTATTTTACTTTGGGTAGGCTTCATTTGTTCTTTCATTTTTTTCCGAGCTCATCAGTTTTGTGAGCATCTTCATTACCAGTGTTTTGAACTCCACATCAGATAGGTTGGCTATCTCCTCATCACTTAGCTCTTTCTCTGGAGTTTTGCTCTGTTCTTTCATTTGGACCATATTTCTTTGTCTTGGGGCACCTGTTAAATATTGAAGGGACAGGACCTTAGGTATTCTCCTGGGCAGGGCAAACCTCTTTGCTGCATTGTGGCGCTATCTGTGGGGGAGAGGTCAGGGAAGAAACAATGCAGCTCAGTTGCTGGGCTTTACCCCCACTTTCCAATAAACTGCCTTGTGAGACTGGGAGTCTCTCCCACCATGGCAACCCCTGCCATAGTCCACAGTCAGCTCTGAGTCTCAGTTTCCCATTCAGCCAGCCCCGCCTGTGCAGTCTACCACCTCGCTGGGGATCTTTTCAGGAACCAACAGTGACAGGAAGGAAACCAGGACTCAAATCAATGATTTCGAACAAAAGGAAGAAATAAACATCCAACTGGAACAGAATGAAGAAACAAGAATTCAAAAATATTAAAAGAAGCTTAGGACCCTCTGGGACAACTTTAAGCATTCCAATATCTGAATCACAGGGGTGCCAAAAGGAGAATAGGAAGAACAAAAAATTGAAAACTTATTTGAACAAATAATGAAGGAAAACTCCCCCAATCTGGCAAAGGAAATAACTTCTAGGACGTCCAAGAAGCCCAGAGAGTCCCAAAGAATTTGGACCCAAAGAAGAACACGCTAAGGTATATCATCATTAAGTTATCCAAGATTAAAGATAAGGAGAGAATCTTAAAAGCCACAAGAGGAAAGGAGAGAGTTACCTACAAGGGAATACCCATAAGGCTATCAGCTGGTTTCTCAAAAGAAACTGCAGGCAAGAAGAGGCTGGAAAAAAGTATTCAAAGTCATGAAAGGCAAGGACCTACATCCAAGGTTACTTTCTCCAGTAAAGTTATCATTTAGAATGGAAGGGCAGATAAAGTGCTTCTCAGATAAGGCCAAGTTAAAGGAGTTCATCATTACCAAACCTTTATTACATGAAATGTTAAAGGGACTTATCTAAGCAATTGAAGAAGATAAAAAACTATGAACAGTAAAATGACAACAAACTCACAACTATCAACAAGTGAACCTGAAGAAACGACAACGGCGACGACAACAAAAACAAATACTAAGCAAACAAGTAGAACAGGAACAGAATCAGAGAAATGGATATCACATGGAGGGTTTTCAGTGAGGAGGGAGATGGGAAGAATAGGGGAGAAAGATACAGGGAACAAGAAGAATAATTGGTAGGCATAAAATAGGGAGAGGTTAAGAATGGTATAGGAAACAGAGAAGTCAAAGAACTTATATGTACAACCCATGAACATGAACTAAGATGGGAGCAATGCTGGAGGGTTTGGGGGTATAGGGCAGTGGGGGGATAAAGAGGGGAAATTGGGAAACTGTAATAGCATAATCAATAAAATATTAAAAAATAATTGTATAAAATATCCTTATACAACACAAATACAGGCCTCTGCTTTTAAATTATTTTTAATTAAAAAAAGTATTTAATTTTAAAAACTTTTAAAGTCCTAAAGTCAATTATAATAGAACTGTCCATTGTTTTTAAAAACTGGCTCACGTTGCTCAAGTAACTAAAACAATAGAAAATATAAGGTATGGTCAAAAACGGCCAAAAGCAGTAGTGCCACTATAAACCCAAAACATATGTTGTCTATTGTAAGCTAGTAAGCACATGTATCAGGAAGAACTGTCTAAAACAGTGTTAGTAACAGCTGCACATAATGTTTTAAAGATATTTTTTCATTTAATACTCGGATCAATTCTGTGAATTCGGCGTTATTTTTGTCCTAATGTTACAAAGAAATTGATGCTTAGAAGTTAAGTGGCTTATAAATACACCACTAGTAGTTTGCAGAGCTAGGAAATGAACCCCAGTCTGTCTGACTTCAAAATGCACAATGCTGTATTTAATGCTGATGATATACAGAGAGCAAGACTAGACATATGAAAAGACGCTCAACATCACTAATCATCAGAGAAATGCAAATTAAAACCACAATGAGAAATCACCTCATACCTGTCAGAATGGCCATTATCAATAAATCAACAAACAAGTATTTGCGAGGATGTGGAGAAAGGGAAAAACTTTTTGCATTGTTGGTGGGAATGCAGATTGGTGCAGTCACTGTGGAAAACAGTATGGAGATACCACAAAAAATTAAAGACAGATCTGCCTTTTGACCCAGTAATCCTGCTTCTGGGACTATCTCCAAAGGAACCCAAAATACTAATTCAAAAGAACATAAGCACCATTAAGTTCACTGCAGCGTAGTTTACCTCACCAAGATATGGAAGCCGCCCAAGTGTCCCTCAGTAAATGAGTGGATAAAACAACTAGGGGGCATTTATACAATGGAGTACTACTTGGTTATAAAAAAAGAAGAAAATCTCACCCTTTGCGATAGCATGGATGGACCTGGAGAACATTATACTAAATGAAATAAGCCAGCCAGAGAAAGACAAATAGCATATGATTTCCCTCACAGGTGGAATCTAATGAACAAACTGAACTAACAAGTGTTGGGAACCGCCCTGCCTGGTTTCAGAGGCTGTAACCCCCCATGGTTAAGGCTGAGTCAGAGTTGGGACCATAAGCCATGAAGGAGACAAAGCTTATCTCCCTGGCAGGGGTGCCACCTCTGCCCACTTCACCCTGCTTGGCCCTGAGCTTGGCCAGTTAGCCAATGATGTGTAAGAATCCTCAAGGGAGGATCAACCTAAGACAGGCTCTGGTCACCAGGGATAAGCTCGCAGGGAAGGACTCGGGGGGGCTGTGGAAACAGGGGGTGATGTACCCTCGCCCCTTGGCTTTGAAATAGCCTGAGTCCTCATTCTGTCTGAAAGAAGTCTCCTAATCTCTTGGCTGCCTTACTTCCCTTGCCTGACTTAAGCCTGAAACAATAACAGAGGGCAGTGCAGTCCTGTGCTGGGAGGGGCGGATTCCCTGGGGAATCAGGCCTAAGAAAAATACATACATTCCTGTGAAACCTACTTAATCTGTACCCTCAGCTTAAAAGATAAGGGTCCAGACCTGAGATGAGTCTGGCGCCTAAAGTTTTATGGCCCTCTAACTAATTGGCTGTAACTCAGAATAAGCCCTCAAAGTTCTCTGTAAATCATGTATTGTTTAACCCTTACTGGCTGACAATGATTGATGAGCTTTATCTGCATTCCTATGCGAATGAACCTAATAAAAGCCTATGGAGGGAAAGGCTCAGGGCCCTTCTCCTTTGAGAGATCGGCCACCTCTCCTCCCCAAGCAGATCATGTCTTGGTAGACTCATTCTTCATTCCTGGGGGACGGGGCTGGGAGGGGGGGCTGTGTTAAAGCCCCCCCCCACCCCGACAAACAAGCACAATAGAAACACACTCAGATAGAGAGCAGGCTGACAGCTAATGTGGGGGGGTGGGAATTAGGGGGTAGAGGGACCGAGCAAAAAGGAAAAAGGACTCATGGACATGGACAACAGTGGGATGATTGTGAGGAGGCGTGGGGTATAAATGGACTAATAAAAATAAAAATAAAGTAATTGAAAAATGAAAAACAAAAAAGAAAGAGAATAACTGCTACCCAGTTGCAACATTAATGCTGTAACAATAAAAGCTACCATTTACTCATTGCTTGCTATATGTGAGTGACTGCTAGACATTTTACCCATGTTATGTTTTATTAATCATCACATCACCCTAGGGTTTAAACATTATTTTCATGAATTAAAGCTGAGCTTCAGAATTAAGCTGTACAACTTGTTTAAGAGTCTAAATTTAATAAGTGACAGAACTTACATTCTTGTGCAGACATTTTTTAAATCTTTATTCTGTTCTTAGATTGCTGAGCTACAAAAGGAAGTAAAATAGTAGCAATAGAAATTGGGAGAAATTTGCCCATAATTAGTGATTTTTCTAAAACAAAGATGACATTATTCTAGATACACAAATTTGGAGTAGTACCAAAGAGTTCCAGATACTTTGCTTTCTCTAGAAAAAACTAAATTTGTTAATATGATCCTTTTATTTAACTTAAAAATCACTATCATTTTTGTTTGCAAACAAAGGTTTCAATACTTCCATGAAATAAATGAAGCTTCTAACTAGGCATATCAAAATATTTAATTGTATTTCTTCTTTGCATACAAACATTGCAATGGCTCCCTAGAGCTTTCTGGTATCAAGGCTACATTCTGTAGCCTACATCTCTGCCTTTCATAGTAGAGCTTGTGTTTATCAGTCAAGCCTCACACACCACTATTCCAATGTAAATGATTCACTCCAGTCAGACATGCATCCTTTTCAACACTCTTAACTTCCTTTTATCACTGTATCTATGCTTATGCTATTTCAATTTGGAAAAAATGCTTTACTGCAATCATTTTTTTTTTCAAATTGGCAATTAGATTTACAAATGCACAGTGTTTTGCAGCATCTTGTGACCTGTCTGGCAAGCCCATAAAAGGTGACAAAATATCTCCTTGCTAACATTAAAGCACTGATTTATAACCACCTTTTAATTTCTGCTGAGATGCTATTAGGTAATACTTCTGAGAGCAGTTTCAATTATCTGCTTACAGCTTTTATATAATAGCTACTCTATAACACACTTGGACAAAAGAAACTATCACAAATGCTGATATCAGTATCAAGAATGCCAGTCATTGATTAGAGTTATCACTCTCCTACAAACATGGCTATGGAATAAAACAAATCTTCTATACAGAATATTAGGGTAAGTAGTAGTAAAACATCTAGACTTTTTGTTATATTTTTATTGATAAAAACATGGCTTAAATTACTGATGTTGTCAAAATACTGAAAACATCATGGCTGTCTATCACAGGACACGATGATCCTTAGGAGGTGTCTGTTGAGCAGACGGTCGATGTCTGTCCCAACATGCCTGCCAATGTTACACTGCAATCGCCTTTGCTAGCAACACAGGCATCGCCCGCTCGTACCTCACATCTCAGAGATTGGAATTATTCTCACATCGTCATCACTACTTTCTTCTATTTCCTGACAAGAAAGGCAACCATGGAGTTCTAAAATATG
This sequence comes from Desmodus rotundus, assembly GCF_022682495.2. Taxonomy (NCBI): domain Eukaryota; kingdom Metazoa; phylum Chordata; class Mammalia; order Chiroptera; family Phyllostomidae; genus Desmodus; species Desmodus rotundus. The sequence continues at coordinate 132,355,490 of NC_071388.1, forward strand.
TATTTGTTCAATAACTATGAACTCAGCAACACTCTTGGCTTTACAGGGTTTTTTTTTTTTTTTTGTCATTTTCTTTTTTGTAACTCATAATGAATTTCTTTGTCATATATTCAGACACTGGGGAAAATACTGGCACTAGCGTATGTTACAAGGACTCTAGACTTGTTTTTTTAGACTTGAAGGGCTTTTGGTTGTATTAGTTATATAAATTTTAGATATAAAGTGTAGAGGAAAGGGGTAAATTACTAGCTGCTTCTAAGAATGAAGACATTGAGTAAAAGATAAGTGCCTTTATTCCCAAAGATTTCAAAAAACCAATAATACAAATTCATTTCTAAGCTCTATAGAATTAAATACAAAGGAAAATGTATTGAGCCCCACTGTTAAAACTCTGTCTTCAAACTAAAAAAATTAGCCCTGTCTTGTTGAGAAACAAATTTATCCATTAAACTGATGTGACCCTGATAGCGTATTTCTTATGTGTTTTAGTAGACTTCGTTGCTTAAAACAATTTACGATGAGATATGTCGGTCTTTATTTTGTATTTCTTTAATAGGAAAAACTAAAATTTGAAACACTAAATAAAAAGCAATGCAATTATTTTTTCCTCCCTGTTTAATTCCAACACTTATTTGAATTTTACAAATACAACTCCCTTAGTAAGGGTATATAATCTTTGTTTTAGGAATGTGAAATTCTGGTCATTTCATCTATGTGAGGCTGAGTTTTACATGAGAACTAAAATTAGCTTCTATCTTCCTCAGAAATTTGATTATTACGCAAAAGGACCCTGGGATTTTACCTAGGGTTGAAAACAATTGTTTAGTGATTCATGGAACACTGAAATGAACTGATATTTACTTCAATGAGCCAATGGCTTAGTTATATTTTGAACTAAAAAATTTTCAGGAGCTGCTAATCTATTATGATACTAATTTCAGATTCTTTGAAAATCCCTAATTTTACTCTTTGTTGTAAAAACCTATCTTTACTATGGAATGCTTAAGGAAAGAGCTTTTATTATATGGCTAACTCAGGACTCTCAAGAATTATGTTGAATGTGGCTTTGGTTCATGGATACCTAGACTACAAATATGTCTGCCAGTTGCACCCCTGGGGTAACCACAGTTCCATTTTCCTTCTGATTCCACTCTAAGGGTTACTACCATAATCTGGGAATATGGTTGGTTTAATGATCCTTCTAAGCAATGAGATGGTATTCTTGGTCTTTTGCAGTCCTGGATTTCCAAACCCTTAATGTAATCTATGTGGTGTGAATATTTTATATAAATACAAACTCAGAAAGATTCCGGATGCGTCTAAGTCACTAAGTCATAAGAAGTAAATTACTTGTCAACACAATTACCCAATCTCATGTTATTTCAAACATATAAGTAATTAATGTTCAAAGCCCAAATTAACAGCACACAACATTTTAGGCCTGAGGCTAGTTTACAAAACAAATAATCTGGTTGGAATTTTTGACACTCATTTATAAGTTTCTTTGATGAGATAAGGATGGTAGCAGATACTTTAATTAACATCCATTTTATTTTTCTTGCTTTTCAATTGAAATGTGTACTTCAAGGTATTTTATAAAAATTACAGGTAATTCTCAAAATAATCCTAAAAAGAAAATAGAAAGGATGAAAAGTAGAATGTATTAGAAAGAGAGACAAGTGACAAGTTCTAAGAATCTAACATATGTATTTGTTATGCATTTTAACTTTGGCATCATGTTTTGTGTGACAGCTGAATTTACTTTTTCTAAAAATGTAGGTTTGAGAGTATAGATGTTATAGGTTAATACTGATATTTTAGTTGAACAAGTACATAGAGTTGAATGCAGTCTGGGTTAGCATCAAGTTGAAATAATGCTGAATGCATAATAGCACAGCTTGAAACAGAAATAAATAAAAACTGTCAGTTGCTATAGTCTATTGCCTACAACAGACTTATTAGGATAGGACTCAAAGGAATCTTCTTTAGGGTCAATGTAATTGAGTGCTTCTAAAAAGAATAAAATGTAAAAGATTAGATTAAAATAATACCAAAAACAACTATTTTTATATTTTTCATCTTCATTTTGGGCAGAGCCTTAATTAAAATAGAGAATATATATAATATATATGTATATATGTGTGTGTGTGTGTGTGTATATATATGTGTATATATATATATGTATATATATATATGTATATGTATATATATGTACATTTTGGTTTTTGTTGACCATGAAAAAATATTACAAAAGGAAAAATTATTTTGTATTTTTCAGATATTGAAAAAAAATTAGGCCATATTGATCATTGTAGCGGAATCATGCAGTAGATTTTTCTTGTTTGGATGCCCCAAAATAATAGTTCTCAGTACTTTGGAAAATACAGTATTTTAGAACAATTAGAATGCTCTAGAGAGTATCATTTGGCCAACAATAATTAAAAACTAAACTATTATTGATGGGATGCTTGACATGAGTATAGAATGGTATTAACTTAGTCATAATCACATGATTTATAACATATACAAAAGGAAAAAGTTATTTAATTGGTTAATATAGTGGGGTGGAGGAAAGGGGAGGAAATGCAGGCAATTGTAACTGAATAAAAATAAATTAATTAATTAAAAAAATAAATGGTTAATATAATACTTTTAACAGTCAATTAGATACACATAGGAATTTTGTAGTCTGGGTACAAACAAAGGATATTTGTTTAAGGAGAAGCCAAAATTATCCAGAAATTATGACTTCCCTTGGTCATCCATATAAGAATAGAAACTAAAAATATTACCATAATCTTTTATCTAATATAGAAATTAATTTCCTTAGTATTTTGTTGGTACAATATACTGCAAATGAGTAGGGGAGATATAATAAAATATAATGGCTAGAAGTCCAGATCAAGATAAGAATTGTCTTATTATTTTTATAGTAAGAATATGGAATTTTGCATAAACAAGTGTTTAATTTCTCTATTGCAAATTGATGTTTTACTAACATATTATAATATTATAATATGTTAGTAAAACATGGACATTTCAAGTTTTAGGATTGATAATTTTAACATTTTTGCCATTCTTCCATTCTTCACATCCATTTCAGTAAAGCTTTTCACATTGCACAGTACAATTTGTATGTATTGAATATTTATTTATTATAAAACATGACCATTTAAAACTTATGTCAATACGTCATATGTGTAGCAGAACAAATAGAGAGAAAATGGACTTAATTCTTTACATAAGCCTTCTTCAAAGTGGATGCTTGTAGCAACTGATTTTATCCCTGAAAACAAAATGATAAGGTGGGTATTATTATTCCTATTTCACAATTGAGAAAACTGAGGCATAAAGCCTTTACTCCTAATTACTAAGTAAAAGGTCTTTCTTCAAAACAAATTACTTGCTTTTTTTTTTCATTTGAATACAAGAGAACTTATTTTCATATTGTGGGGGTATAAACAAACATATAAATTATTATCCAAACCAAGATATTTATGAAAATGAAAGGAAGCCTTGAAAGTCACACTGAGACAATAGGAATAAACTGAACTTCATCCAGGCAGATAGGAATATAAATCAATCAACTTAGGTCTTATATCTCTAAGTCTACAATATTATCGAGATAATGAAGCTACAAAAAACTTAAAGGCAAAGTAAAAATTGAAAGTTGTAAAAGAAACATCTGTTCCCACTTCGGAAACAGATCAATATCAGGTATAGTATTCCTGATGTTTGTTCTTCATCTTTTATATGAAATTTGAGGAGGCTCGGAGACACATCTCAGAGAGAAAAAAACAGAAAATGCCAAGGTTCTCAAAAAAGCTGAAAATAACCGTTTACCGATCCATCCCCTTAAACAGGTATGACACGGAGTCATAACATATGAGAATTACTGTGAAAACAGGATTTAATTTGATACATGTGCAGGCACCTGACTTGATTAAATGGATGGAATATGCAACTTCAGCTACTTTGAACACTTGCAGCTGTTCTGACAGCGCACTCGGATGTGTGTGTGTGTATGCGAGTTGGTACGTATTCTGTGCTGCTAGTGCCATTGATCCCACAAATTCAGTTGGCTTTCATCTGATGTCGTCAGACTCCAATGCGAAAAATTGATTATTATCAAGACAAGAAAAATAATGGACTATAAAGAATGGCTGATCAAAACATTACTCTAAATATGTCAAGAGAAAAATACGTAACCTGAACAAAAGAGTGCTAGAATGTATTGATTAATTAAAAGCATAAACAGAGTGCTGTGATAAGAATTTTAAAAATAGTTTTTCTTTCATGCAGACAATTTGATTTTGAATGAGAATACAAATAGAACAAAGTTTTCACCATTTTCTATAAACTGTTGCACCTCATACCAGACTGTTGAGAAATAGGAAAAGAGCCATGACATTAAAGTTAAATATACTTGGGTTGTGAAACGTTAACAACCCCAAATTGTGTACTACTAATCGGCAAATACCAGGCAATTTTGCCACAACAGGCAACCATTTGGAAACTGTAAAACTGTCGGTTTTGGTTAATGCAGTTAAACACTTAGAGTTCTTATCCAGTCCAAGATTATGACTTTTAATTCCAGGTCATACTGACCTCTTCATCTGAAAGAACTTTTATAGCTTAAAGCCTGGCTAAAGTAATTTTCTTAAATTAATCAGATATCCTCACTGGTGTTCCACAGCAGGAAAGAAAATTCATACAAATGAGCTCTTCTCCCTCCTGCAGTTTCTCTTTGGCTCAGAACAGCATTATGCAATAATTTATTTTATAGGAAGTATTATTCCTGATAAATACAAAGGTAACTTGCTTAAACAGAAGCACACAGTTATGAGGGTATTTAGTTCCATGCAACCAAGAGAGGGGACTTTAATATTTCCTCCACTATGACACTGTCATAATCGAACATGTTTCATCAAGATTTTATATAAGTATTGTACTCAGCGCATCTAGAAAAGTTATTTCTTGTACTTTGGTATAATTTTTAAAGTATACTTTAGTCACATAAATCCCACAGGATTTTTGCTCTCCTAGAGTTTTCCTAAATATATTTTTTTAGTTTTCCTAAAACAATAAAAATAATAATAAAAAAGAGAGTAATCAAAGAGAAAATTCATTCAGGTAGAGATTATAAATCATGAATCCCTCAAAGTTATATATTTCCAATTATAAAATAGGGTCTGCCATAAGTGGGAAAGGTATACCTTCTCAATGATAAGATAGGGTCTGCGGTAGGTGAAATAATGGCTCCCCAGGGTGTAGTACATTTGCTCGTTCTGTGAACCTGTGAATAAATTAACTTATAAGGCAAAGGGGACTTTGAAGATGTGATTAAGATTAAGGATCTTGAGATGGGGAGATTATGCTGGATTATCCAGGTAGCCCAGTCTAATTATATATGCTTTAAAATGGAGACCATACCTGGCTGTGGTCAAGGTCATGTGACTATGGAGTAATGGTCAGAGAGATGCCATCCTCAAGGATTTAAAGATGGAGGAGTGAGGCTATGAGCCAAGCAATGTGGGAAGTCTTTAGATACTGGGAAAAACAAGAAAATGGATTGTGTCCTAGAGCATCCAGAAATGAATGCAACTCTATTAACATCTTCAACACAAGACTGTCTTGGATCCTCGACATACTGAACCGTAAGATGATACGTTTGTAATGGTCTAATCCACTGAGGCTGTGGTAATTTGTTACAGAGCGTAGAAAAGGAATGCAAGAAAACCTCTCCCCATATACTATTTTAGTTAAGATCCTAACAAAAGATGAAGTATATAGTAGTGTGTTTGCACGCTATTATTTGAAGACTTCTCTTTAGTTGTGAAAGACTGTTGACGTGGACATTTATTTTTTTCTCTCCATAGTATCTTTTCTCAACTCTTAATAAAGTCCAAATTTGGGAGCTTCTTTCTCATTGTGCACCTTCTTAGTGGAAGTGTAAATTCTAGCTCCAACCGATCTGGCTCTGGTGATTCAAGCATTTTATCCAAGCCGAGTAAATCAAATTCTCTCTCCAGGGGCTTTAGTTCCTGAGTGGGAATTAAAGAAAGTAGATGGCAGGTACATTCTGCATTCCAGATGTCCAGAACTACTCTCGTTTGTCTTTTGTTCCTGTTACAACCCTTTCTGTTACAATGCCAGCCTTTCCTGAATATTCATCTGATATTCCCCCAAATAATACTGGTATTATTATTTATAACCAGAACTGGATTCTGTGGTTTGCCGTGGAAGAGCCCTAAATGGTCTACAGACATTTGAATGAATGAGCATGTACATAAATGGGCTTTGAAGAAATTCATTTTGACAAGTCTGACATAATTGAAGTGTGTTTTCTCACAATGTTCTTTCTTACAACCCCTCCTTAGCTGTGCAGCCCCCACATCTAGACTTATTCCTAACATAAACTTCAATTTGATTTTCCCCGCATTGCACTGTACAGCTCATCAAAAGTAGACTGTTCTGTCATTCCTCCTTCAAGAAAAGGCCCATCCAAGAGACTACATTAGGAGAGCTAATAGTCATCCTGAATACACATACTCTTATGCCTAGGCAGCCCCAAAGGAAACAGATTCTTCACAGATTTATAATGTTGGTACGAAAAGCAAACGATTATCTGCTTAGAGCATTATGGATTATTTTTTATTTTACTTTATTTTTATTTTTTAAAATCATCAATATAAATCATATATTTTTAAATAAATATTTTATCATTGTTCTATTATAGTTGTCACAATTTTACCCCCTTTGCTCTCCTCTGCCCAGCCCACCCCCACTCCCACAGACAATCCCCACCCTATTGTCCAGGTCCGTGAGTTATTCATTCATGGTCCTTAGTATTATTTCTTCTCGTACTATTTACTTTATATGCTCAGGGGAAGTTCGGTCCCTGACTTTCTCAAGTCTTATAAAAGTGGCAATTCATAAGTAAACTTCATAGGAGACCAACAAGTTGCAGACAATACTTGCCAGGGATACACTTCTGCTCTGCTTGTAAGGAATTCTCTCTTCTTAGTCACTTTCTTAAGAAAATAGCTGCATGGCCTGAATGTTTATGTTTTGTCCCCACCGAACTTCTTACGTTGAAACTGTCAACCACGAATGGGATGGCTTTAGGATATAGGATCTTGAAGAGGTAATTAGGTCATGGGGGTACAGTCCTCAGGATGAGATTAGTGACTTCATACAGAGAAACGAGAGAGCTTGATCACTCTGCTCTGCTCTGCTCTCCTCCCCTCCCCTCTTTTCTTCTTTTCTTCTGTCCACTGTGTGAGGACACGGCGAGAAGATAGCCATCTGCAAACCGCAAAAAGGCTCTCACAGAACACAACTATGTTGGCAACCTGATGTCTGACTTCCAGCCTCCAGGACTGTGAAAAAAAAATGTTGTTTAGCCACCCAGTCTATAATAATTTGATATAGCAGTCTTAGCTAAGATAATAGTCTATGTGATCATAAACAGAGAGGCAATGCTTTAAAGAAAGGTCTCAGGGTGCAAATCAGAAGACTAAATGTAGAGATTGTTGCTTTTAACAAGTATAACAGGAGCGGATGACTCTGCTTGAAACACCCTGAAATACATAAAAATTACAGTTTAAATTAATCTCCAGACTACTGTCTGTCTTAAATATGACCTCCCTAATGGTAAAGTGATGCTTTTAAGTGCAATATCTGTCTATGGGTTCAAGAAAAACAGTGAAAACACAGCAATTTGCCAATTCAACTGATCCAGTCTTTCAATGAAAACAAATTCAGTGCAGAAAATTCAGGTGTGGAGCTTCACTTCCGGGGAGGTTCTCTGCCAGTCCATGAGCAGTGGTTACGACTGCAGACTCTAGGCTCCCATGAGGTTGCCTGAGGTCAAACTTTGGTTCTTTCCCTCAGGAGGTAAGTGACCTTTGGTTATTTACTTAATAATTCCTTTTTTCTGTAACATGGCAAAAGTAATAGTATATTCCTCATGAGATTATTGAGAGGATTCATTTAGACAAACCATGCAAAAATTTAACCCATAACAAATTCTCAATATTCAACAACAATTATTTTTATTATATTTACATACCCATCATCAATTTTTAATCACTGTTCTGTGGGACATTTGGGGTAGTTAAAGAAGGAAAGGGCTTTTACATATAGAGGTGACCCTTTCTCCAGTCCTAGCCTTCAAGGAGAGAAACACTACTTAAAATATGTTTTCTAAAAATGGCATTTTCTGCAGAGATTGAATATGAAAAGGTTTCACCAGAATAAGTCAGAAATCCATGATGTAAGAATCACCAGAGTTCTAACTAATGTCCAAATTTTCTTTATAAACATAATGTAAGCACTTATCATTATAAACTTTTCTCTTCAAACTGCTTTTGCTACATCCCATATGTTTTGGTGTTTTATTTTTGTATTTTTTTATCTCAAGGTTTTTTTCTAATTTTCCTTTGTATTTTTCTTTGGCCCATTTGTGTGTTGTATAATTTCAACATATGGGGTGGCTAAAAGCAGGTTTACAGTTATCTATATGGAAAATAATATAATGATTCATAAACAATAATACAAGAATAGGCTCTGTTTTGTGTACCCACAATTGTAAACCTACTTTTGCTTACCCCTGTATATGTGAATTTCCAGTTTTCCTTCTGCCATTAATTTATAGTTTCCTTTTATTGTGGTTGGAACATACGACTTGTTTTATGACCTAATGTGATGTATCCTTGATCACTTTCTGTGTATACTCGAGTAAAATGTGTTTTCTGCTGCTGCTGGGTGAAATCTTCTACTAGATCTGTTAGGTCTGTTTGATATATAGTGTTGTTCAAGTCCCCAGTTTCCTTACTGATCTTCTCTCTAGATATTCTATAATTTATTGAAAATGGGGTATTAAAATACCCTATTATTCTCATGTTGCTGTTTCTCCCTTCAGTTCTGTCAATGTGTACTTTATATATTTGCATGCTCTGATGTTGGATGCCTATATAAATGTTATAAAATGTGAATTGGCCATTTTATCATTATATAATAACTTTCTATTTCTATCTTGTCAATTTCTAAATCAAAGCCTAATTTGATATAAGTATACCACCTCTGCTCTTTTTGATTACCATTTGCATGGAATCTTTTACCATCCTTTCATTTTCAGCTGATATATGTCCTTAAATATAAAGTCTCTTGCAGGCAACATATAGTTGGGTTATGTGTCTTTTGACACTCTGTGCCTTCTGGAAATTTTAATTCATTTCCTTTAAAGTCATTATTGATTGGGGGAGATTTACTAGGTTTATTGTTGCTATTTTTTCATTTTTTTCTCTTTTGTTTACAATCACTTTTGTCTCTCATTTTCTTTCTTGCTGTCTTATTTTGTGTTGTGTTGATTTTTTTTGAAGTGACTTGCTTTGATTCCTTTCTCTTTCTTTTTGGTATTTCTTTGTGGTTTCCATAGGGCTTACATAAAACATCTTATAGTTCTTACAATTTATTTCAAGCCTATACAACCCAACTTCAATAGCATAGAAACAGTTGACTTTTGTATTCTCCCACCACAATTTGTTGATGTCACAAATTACATTTTTTATATTGTGTATCCATTCGGATATTTGTATAGTTATAGTTTTCATACTGCCCTTTAGCTTCTATGCTAGGATTGCAAGTGAGCTACTGATGACCTTCCAGTGCTACAGTATTGCAGTGCCTGGTATTTGTCTGAACAGACCTTCGGGGGAAGCCTTGTACTGCCATGTGCTTTCACGTTGTCCCATTCTCCTTTCACCTCACCTGTAAGGACTCCTTCAGCATTTCTCATAAGACAAGTGATTAATTCCCTAAGCTTTTGCTCATCTGGAAAAGTCTTTATTTCTCCATTGTTAAAGAACAGTTTACCAGATATAGTATTCAGAAAAATTTAGCCTTTTAAAAAATTCTGTTATCAGTTTTAATATCACCCTATTTCCTTCTAGCCTATAAGTTTCCTGCTGAAAAATGCACTGATAAACTTATGGGGGGTTCCTTTTAAGTGCAATTAGCTTTTTCTTGCTAATTTTACATTTTTCTGATTGTTTTTTACTTAATTTGCTTATAATGTGCCTCACTGTGAATTTCTTTAGGTTCAAATTATTCGTGTATGTTGGGCTTCATGGCTATCAACGTCCGTTTCCTTCTCTAGACTTGGGACCCTTTCAGGCATTGTCACTCCAAATAGGCTGCCTACCTCATTTGCTCTTTTTTTTCCCTTCTGGAACTCCATTAATGTCCACTTGATGGCGTTCTATATGTTTCATAGGTTTTCCTTACTCCTTTTCCTCATTCGTTTTTTCTTTTTGTTCCTCTCACTAGATAATTTCAAATGACTTATCTTCAAGTTTACTGATTCTCTCTCCTACTTGATCAAGTCTATTATTGAACCTCCCTAACAGACTTTTTAGTTCAATTATTATATCCTACATCTCCAAAATTTGTTCAGTTCTATTAGATATTTTCTATATCTTTGTTGACAGTCTCATTTTGTTTGTGTCTTCACAAACAAAAGACTTAAACAAAAGAATCAAATTCTTGAGTTTCTAAAGCATCTTTATGATGGTTATTTTGAACTATTTGTCAGGTATTTCATATACTCCTATTTCTTTTGGGTAGGTTACTGGAGAATTATTTTGTTTCTTTGATTGGGACATGTTTCCTTGTTTCTTTGTGTGTCTCGCAACTTTGTGTTCATATTTTCACATTTGAAAAGCAGTCATCATTTCCAGTCTTTATGATTAGCTTCACATAGGGGAAAGACTCACCAATCCCCTCTGCTAAAGATTCTGGAGACTGCCAAAATATGCATTGAGGGGTATGCAACATCCACCTGTGACTGTACTTTCTCTACTAGAAGGACTTGTTTCTGTCTTAGGAGCTCATAGTATTGCTCATCTGCTCTGTCTGTGTGGGACTGCAGTTCTCTGGCTCTACAGCAGCATCCCACCTTGCCCACCCTTGCTCTCAGTAGCAAGCCAAAGTATGCCAGCTCCCTGTCAGCACCCAAATCAGGCAAGAGAGATACAAGTGCCTTCGGCAGCCCTGTGAGAATCCAGAACACTAAATGCATGCTCCATTACTCTCGTCCCCTCCTGAAGTACAAGATTTACGTTTTTCTCTTTCTCCTAAGCATGCCCAGTAGTGCCAGCTACAGCAAGCCAACCCTCATTCTTCTTTGTTTTCAGCAGCCCCAGGCATCCAAATTATGCCAGTTTTATCAGCATTCCAAATGAGGCAAGAAAAAAACTCCCTACTTGGGAAGCCCTCTAAGAAGCTGAAACACTGGATGCGTACTCTTGTCTTGAGGGAGGAATCATGAGCTGGCGTGTTTGCTCCCAGAACTAAGCTGTGCTGGCCTGGGAAAGAGGCTGATGCTAGTAAAGTGAAATTGCTGTTACTCATTTCAATGCAGCTCTTCTTGGCTTTGTGCTTGCCTGGGGCATTAACTTCTTAACTGGATCCTGAAATCCTTATAAAGATATTTTGGTCCATATATCATGGTTAAATCAGTATTTCTATAGGTCTTTCCTATTCTGCCACTTGGCCGATGTCACTTTGGAGATTTATTTTTAAATGTTTTAAGGAATTCTCTAAAACTTATTTTCATAATATTTGTTTATTAAAAATAAGTGTTTTTAGTTCAGCTAGACAGATCTTTTGGAAGTAATAACCAACCTATGCTAAAGGCTAATTATAACATGCAACAAATATATCTTGTAATTAGAACATTTAAAATTTAATCTCATATTGCTTCCTGTCATTGCTTCTATGTTTAGTATTAGCTGATCTTTGCCTAGAATTGCTCCTTTGACATTTTATACCTTCTGTGCTAGTGTTATTCTCCTTCCCAGTGAGGCTTTTTCCTTATTTATGCATATGAAGAGAATTTGCATTGTCTAAGGTCCCCATCAAATATCACTCCCTTCTGTGAAGACATTTCTGAGATTTTCCCACCTGAAAGTAATTTCTTTCACCTTTACCTTTGTCTTTTTTAAAGGTAAACATACTACCAGAACATAAAATTTCCAAAGATAGGGATTTTGGTATTTTTTATTACAGAATTTGACAATGCCTAAAATAAGGTCTGATATAGAGTAGCCAGTAAATATTTTTTGAAAGAGTGAATGACTTCTGAAAAATGATACAATTTTATTGTAACTCAGTGATTTACTTCTTTCATTTATAAAATGGAGATAATGATAGTACTCATCACATAGAATTATAACAAGAGGAAAACAGTTAATGGCCATGAATCATTAAATGTCAGCTCTTATTATTGTAATTACTTTCCCATATATAGATGTTCACCATAGTACTTAAGCTTAGGATGAGTTTGGAACATGGTTGAATTTCAGAGAAAAAGTTATACTGAACAAAGAAGGGAAAATTTGAAGGGAAATATAAAACAACTATAAACCAAAATTATAAGTCAATGGATATGAATTGTAATCCTACTTTCTTGATTCTGAGAATGCTTCTTGGAAGTTTGTATACCTACTATCAATTTCAGCTTAAATCACTAAAATATCTTTAAAAACTTAGAGATGGTAAACTTGTGATGTGCAGAGATGTTATTTCTTAAAGATTGTATTTATTTATTTTTAGAGAGGGGGAAGGGAGGGAGAAAAAGAGGGAAAGAAACATCAATGTGTGGTTGCCTCTCATGTGCCCCTACTGGGGACGTGGGCTGCAACCCAGGCATGTGCCCTGACTGGGAATTGAACCAGTGACACTTTGGTTCACAGTCCAGCACTCAATCCACTGAGCCACACCAGCCACAACAACATGTTTTATTATTTAATGAAAAATTGTCAGAAAAATATAACATGGAGTTCCACAAAATATTCCATGTATACACTATACACATACGTTTATTCTCCATTTTGGAATATATGTTCTCTATAACTTTTAAGTGCATACTTACCTTTGTGAGTGCATTGGTCTTCATCAGATCAACCATAATAAGCATATACTTGCTGTTATCATTTTCCTTATTCTCTACTCTTCCCTTTCTTCTTTTTCCCTTCTTCTTATGTATATAAAATTCCCTACCTCTCTGTATAATAAGACTTTTCATATCATTCATGGAATGCTTGGTGGCACAGAATATCTGTGAAGAGATTAATTTGGAAGCATTCCACCAATTTTCCAACTGCATGATTTGATGTTAAAGATATTAAGAAAGAAGAGAAAGAATTAAGCTGTTTGATAATTGAATTAAATCAGTTACAGTAAAAAATATGTCTATAGATGAAAATGATACTATCCACCATATTCTAGAATATTCTCTTTTTATGAAAGAAAAAAATATAAATGAGAAATTGGAAGAAACAAACTGGGGGAGGTAAAATGTTTAGAGAAGAAGAGTGAATATTTAATTTTGTTGTTTTACTCATTTTTTCCCTCTCTCTAATGACTTTTCTCTCTCTAACCTTTACCTCCTGGCAGACAATTGTCTCCGTGGTACTGCACTATGCAATGTATCGGCACTGCCCGATATTGTACCTGTCTGGAAAGCAGCTGTTTACAATTGCCCTCTCACCAGGAAACAGCCAGAGATTTTTGTTTGGGGCAAACATCCTTTACAGTTGATGCACAGATGGAGAGGGCAAGTTAACTGGCAACAATCATAATTATCTTCCACAGCAGGCTCAAGGCTTCAGCACAGCCACTGGAAGAAGTGGGAATATTTAAGCTGTTGTACCAAGATATTCACAAACATTTAATTCATAAGATGCATAATAATCACCAACATCACCCCCAGAATGTTCTGGCCTGCCCTTTCCAGTGAAAGAGGTTACTCATCCTATTTTGTTCCTATAGTCAAAATTTCCATTGATATCTAAATAGCTATTTAAAGAAAACAACAGGCTTATACCTTGGTAAATGTAGAGGTAATAACAAAAACCTCACAGATAGGTGCCCTTGTATATAGGTTCCTGGAATTCATTATGCTTATAGTAGACTTTTAATAAAATAGTGTAGATTTAAAATATTTTTTAATTTGCTGATTTTTACTTTATACTATGTGAAACAATATATGATTGAAACCAACACTAATTTTCTATCTGTAAATTTAACTTATTTATTTATTATTTTAGCTTATTTTTAATGTATTGCAGTGACATCAGTTAATAAAATTATGTAGGTTTCAGGTGTAGAAGTCTACACGCATCACTTGTACACCGTATGGTGTGCTCACCACCCCAGGTCAAGTCTCCTTCCATCACCATTTGTCCCCCTTTTAACCTCTTCTAAATGTACCACTGTTTTGATTACTTTGGTTACCCTTTTCACTACTTATGAAATAATACCTACATTTGTAAACACATATTTTTAGGTATAAATCTAAAAGTGTGTTTGGATGTTTGAGAACAAAAACACAAAATAAAGGGTATTTACATTGACTTTCCATATGCCTCAGTATCATTTGGTTAGACATATCACTTCTATTAAAAATATATATATATATATATAATTCAGTCAAAAGGCATAACATCTAAAGAAAACTATTAGCACAATTGCTACTGGAGTAGGTTGAAGTTTAAGGAGCAGACTCTAAGCAGACTCTGAGGCCATTTAAAGCCTTCATCTTAAATAACTATTTCAATGAAACCCAACTTTTAAAGCAGTTTTGGACACTAACTTATAACTTCAAAGACTGAACTTTCTGAATCTTCATTATTATACCCAAATTTGAAAGGCAATCTGAAAAAGTGAAATTAAAAATAAATGCAATATATGGTGAGCATATTGTATTACCTTGTGTGTTTTTATGATATAGAGTATTTAAAAGCTTCTGTCTTTTTTATTCCTTTGAATCCAAGTACTACATTAATCTCATTAACACTATGTTTCCCTATAGGCATTGCTTCAAAGGAGTTCTGCAGACCAAGGTTCACTATAAAGCCAAAACTGTTACTAGCATGTTGAAAACTATCTGTATCTTCTCATAATTTACTCAGTGTACATTCCTATAGTACTAGCCCTTGGGATAACCTTGCAGTAGGTCTCAATGAACACAATTAACTTCAATAACCCCAGGAATAAGAAATTACCGTACTGGTGTTTCAAATAAAATAAGCATAAAATTACTTATATTTCAAATATAGACTGTAGAAAAATGACATTCAATTTGAGTATTCTGAAGTGTATGAAATAATCATGTCCCTCTTTGGGCCTATGTCCTATTCTAGTCTCATAAAAATATACCAGCAAAGCTTCTTTGCAATGGTGAAGAAATAACAGATTTACTTGAATCCTTGATTACAAATTCTTGGTTTAGAGACAATAACCGGAGACTGGAAGAGAGAAGTTGGAAAGTGATTTCTCACCTGCTCCTTTTTCTTCCAGTCATTACCTGCACATTTCACTTACAGACGCACATATTTTCACATCAATGTTTTTAATTTTTTCCCATTTATCCATGTATATAGGTAATTATTAAATTTTCTTAGGTTGGATTTCCCAAGGGGAGCAGAAGAGTGAGGTTCAGTTGGAACAAATATAAATAATCTGGTTTATATAAAGCTTTTCCAATATTTTATATTTTTACTAGATTTCATGCAAAGAGACTTTATTAGTGCATATATTATTATTCTACAATTTTATGCTGTCTCAAGTCAGCAACGTAGGCATTAAAAATGTGATTAATGTAATCTTACATTATTTTTAACTTTTAGAATGCAAATGTTATATCTTTATATGAAACATGAATGGAATATATAAGATGCCCATATTAAAGCAATTTAAGAATGATGGTATTATAGAATAATGATAAATAAAAAACAAGTCATAAAAGCTCATTTTAATCAATAAGTCAATAAAGGGTCATACTAGAAAACAAGGCAAGATGACCAATACATGTTTGACATGAATTGAAGAAGATAATGCTTATCATTATGGATTTAACTATATCGTTAGCAGATTTCCAAATTTATGTCAAAATTGCTGCCTTGATTAATCTAACAGTACTCAAAAATACCCTATTGCTACTGTAACATAATATAAAGTGATAATACCCTCCAGCACCCACCAACAAATATCTATAATATAAATGTTTCATATGTATGTATATGTTAACATATAGAATATATTTACTTAATATCTAAATCATTTTCAAGTGATGTTCTATTTTGTTCAATTGGATGGTTGGTTACTTATTTCTAAAATTAACTATGGCCAAAAAACATCATGATTTACAAAATTTTCCTTGCTTTAAATAAATTGCTGAAATAAAAGCAATGCTATTGCTATTATGAGTACATTCCATTCAATATAAAAGCTGTAAAATGTTTCGTTATTGCACCAATGGTACACATAAGTCAGGAAGGAATGTCATCACGTGAATGAAAATGAAATAGTATTTTCATTTTAAACTTTTAAAACTTAAGAGTATAATTTTCACTATTAGTAATTGTATAATATATTTCACAAAAGGTATAGAAGAGTAAGTCTCCCTCAACCAAAAAGGAAACAAAATATCCCAACCCTCAGGATGCTGTCACTGTAATCCAACACTATTAGCATCTTCATATTTTTAATGCATTGCTTTTTCACCTGTTAGAATCATAATGGGACTATCCTTTTCTATCTGTATTTTTTATTTAATGATCATCAAAGTGATTTCCTGTTTCAGCATACATTAGGTAAATTAAGTAGCTTAGTAGTTGAATCCCTTTTCTTTATAGCTTTCTGATTGAATTGTGATGAGTGATTCCTTCAATTTGACTCTGTGCAATGCATTTGCAGTTTCACAAAGTCAGTATCATTGTACATCTCCTGAGATCCATCTCTCCCTTTGATGAATCAAAACGTCAACTGAAATAGAACAACTTTGAAGTCCCAATGCCGAGCCCATTCTACCATAGGTTTCACAGGTTCAGCTTAGCTCCTGAGATGCTTAGGCTCTTCCCAGAGTCAACTGCCCTCACTGTTCTCTGCATACAGAAGAAACATGGATGTGACTCACTCTGCCAGCAGGTATGGACCTGAGCTTCTCTGGAGGTCTTTGTTAGTCTCTGTTAAGTATCGTGTATATTATTTCTCATTTCTTCTGATTATTAGGATATTCAGATCTGCCTTGACAAAGAATTAAAAAAAAAAACCTGTACGCTACTATCTTCCAAAAGAATTCATATAGGAAGGGTCATCAAGGAACATGTATAAAGAACTTATGGTAGGGGTGGGGGGGCAGGGGGAAGTGGTGGCAGGAAAATGGAGACAACAGCCATTGAACAACAATAAAAAATGTTAAGAAAAAGGAATTCATATATGAATAACTGACTGGAATGCATTACAATTTGCTCTACACTCCTTGAACTAGTTTAGGTTATGAGTCCATTCTCTAGCCTGTGACCTCTGGGTTGATCAAGGTTCTCTCAGCAGAGCTGACAGATGATTGCCATTCACAGCACATTTGCTTAGCATTCAGTCACATCTAGGAGCCTGTTCATTTCACCATGCCAAAGAAAAATTACTATTGAGACACTTGAGAGCAGTGCTTGGACAGCAGCGAGTTGGATAGAACGAGAAAAAGCCCGACTGTTGGACTGGCAGCATCTCTGCCAGTTTATGTCCAATGGTTTCTGCTTCCTTAAGCAAATAAAAACAAATCCTTAAAAATTGAATTTCCATTGAAAAATAGGTTTTCACTTATGATTTAGAAACATTTACAGTTTTTAATCTATACATAGTATTTTCTACTGGCATTCTCAAGTAATCAAGTCAATAACACACAAAACAGTTGTAGAATTAAATATCAAGTGATTTTTGCACGATACTCTAATAACATGCATTTTACCAGAAGTTAACAAAATCTAGTTTGATCACTTTGTCAGGGTCAGGGGAAAAATATCTTAGTTAAAATTTCATAAGGTGAAAGTGCCAGAAGCTGGTACATATTGAGTTAAGTAAAACTGTGGAATTTCCTAAAAGAATGCAGGAGTATCAAAGTGGCCAGACTTGGGCAGCCACTTTATCATTTTGTCTGAGACCCTGTAGTCTTTGACTTCTGCTTCTCTTTTCATGTTTGCTTTATTCTTCCCTCTTTGAAGATTATGTTTTACTGTGAATAAGCCTACCTCCCTCCGCCCTACCTGAGTGTTCATATCTAAGATCAAGGGAGTAAGTGTGCAAAGTATAAAATAAAGGGGACAAAAAGAAAAATGTGTTATCCAGATAATGTCTATCACTATTTCCTAAAATAAATGTCATCTAATTGGTGACATTTTGTTAAATATTACCTTAGAGCTTAAGTATTTTTAATGTTTTATTGTTTATGCAATTACCATTGTCCAAATTTTCCCCTCTTTACCCCCCACCCAGCCCTCCACCCACTTCTGTAGTCAATCCCCACACCACGGTCCTGTCCACTGGTCTTTCTTACAGGTTCTTTGACTGATACCTCTACCTTTGTTAAGCATTTTAATGGAAACTTCAGTCTTGTCTTTCCAGTTCTGTACCAGATGCTCAATTTTAAGTAATGTGTAGGAACTCTTGTGAAATCAAGACATTATTTATCATCAAGAATTAAAATACAGTAATAACCCAAAGTTCAATGAGACATCTAATTTAAAATCAATTAATGACTGTAACAAATCTAAAGTAATTACCAAATGACAGCAAAAACAATTAGGGATATTACTCTATATTTAGCTGAACCTTATAAAATGACTGAATGAGCATTCTGTATAAATTGGACAGTCTGAAAATATGTGCAAATTTCAATATCTCAAATATTTAATATTTAATATTTAACAATATTATTTTTCCAATCCATGAACCTGGAATTTTGCATTTATTTTGGTCTCTTTAAGTGTCTTTCAACAATGTATTACAGTTTTCAGTATATAAGTCTTTCAAGTATTTCATTAAATTTATTCAAAATAATGTTATTTTTAATGGTATTATTTATTAAATTTTATAAATCATTTTAAGAATGTTACTTGCCAGCATAAAGATACAGCTCTTTTTGTAAATTGATCTTGGATCCAACAAACCTGCTGAACTCACATACAAGTTCTAATAGGATTTTTGTGGATCCGTTAGGATATTGTACACAGGCGTACCTTGTTTTTAGTGCCTCACTTTACCACACTTCACAATCCTGCATTTTTTACAAATAGGAGGTTTGTGGCAACCCGACATTGACCAAGACTATTGGTGCCATTTTTAAAACATGGTCAGATGGTAGAATTTTTAGCAATAAATTCTTTTGAATTAAGATATGTATATTATTTTTGAGATGTAATGCTATTGCACACTTTATACACTACAATATATTATAAACCTAGCATTTATATGCATGGGAAAACCAAAATATTGTATGATTCCCTTCATTATGGTAGTCTAAAACCAAACACAATGTCTCTGAGGTATTCCTGTATATAAAATCATGTCATAAGCATATACAGATAGTTTTACTTCTTGTTTTCCAGTCTGGATGACTTTTATGTCTTTTTCTTGCCTAATTGACCTGGTTGGGACCTATAATGCAATGTTAAAGTGACAAGATCAGCCATCCTTCTCTTTTTCCTGATATAAGGATAAACTCATTAATCATTTCACTATTAAATCTGTTGTTAGCTGTAGGATTTTTGTAGTTAGACTTTATTAAATGGATAAAGTCCCCTTCTACTCCTAGTTTATTGATCATTTTAATAATGAATCAATGTTGAGTTTTGTCAAATGTCTTTTCTGCATTTATTGAGATATCAGATTTTTTTCTTTTTTCTATTAACATTAGTTATTTAAAAATGTTAAACCAATTTTGCATTCCTCAGCTAAATCCCACTTGGTCATGCCATATAATCATTTTTATATGTTGTCAGATCTGGTTTGCTAATACTGTGTTGAGGATTTTTGCATCCGTAGTCATAAGGGATAATGGTCTCTGGCATTCTTGTAATATCTTTGTCTGATTTTGGAATCAGGACAGCACTGGCCTAATAGCATGGATTGGAAATTGTTCTCTTCTAATTTCTGAAATAGTTTGTAAAGTATTAGTATTGTCCTCTTTAAATGTTTGGTGGAATTCACCAGTGAAGCCACTGGTCCTAGGCTTTTCTTTGTGGAAAATTTAATTAGTCATTCAATAGTGTTAGTGTTACAAGTATATTAAAATTGTCTATTTCTCCTTTTTCAATTATTTCTGTCTTTCTAGAAATTGCACATTTCATCTAACTTATGTAATTTGTTGGCATACAGTTCTTCATAGCATTCCTTTATACATTTTGTTATTTCTGTAACATTGGTAGTGATGTTCCCTCTTTAATTTCTACTTTTTATAATTTGAGCATTTTCTCTTTTTCCTTGGTCAAGTTAAACTTGTTGATTTTAATTTGTTTCAAACAACTACCCTTTAGTTTCATTCATTTGCTCTATTGATTATCTACTCTATATTTCATTAATTTCCATTATTAAATTCGAGCTCAGATTAGTTTGCTACCTTTTTCCAATGACAATGTGAAAGGTCAGGCTATATATTCAAGATATTTCTTATATCTTAATATAGGTGTTTACAACTATAACTTTTCCTCTGAGTACTGTTTTAGCTGCATACCATAACTTTGGTTTTTCTGTTTTCATTTTATTCATTCCAAAGTATGTTCTAATTTTCCTTGTGATGTCTTCTTGATTCATTGGTTATTTAGGACTATGATTAAATTTTTTTGTCTGTGCATTTTCCAAATTTCATTAGGATTATTGATGTCTAATTTAATTCCCTTTTATTCATTGAACATATCTTGTATGATTTTAATCTTTTTTAATTCATTGAAACTTGTTTTCTGACTGGCATATAGCCTATCCTGGAAAATGGTCCATGTGTGCTTAAGATTCTTTATTCTTTTGCTGTTAGGTTATGTACATTTAGTTTAGTTGGTTGATTGTGTTGTTCAGATATTTTATTTCCTTGTTGATCTTCTGCCTTTTCGTTTTACCCATCTTTAGAAAATGGTATATTGAAGTCTCCAACTATTATTTTTAAGTTGTCTATTTTTCCCTTGTATTCTGTAAGTTTTCAGGGCTTGATTTTTAATTTTCAGTTTTTGGACTGTGTCATCCTACTACCTCTTGGTATCTACTATTGCCAGTAAGTCAGCTATTATTTTTGTTGAGGTTCCTTTTTATGTGATGAGTTGTTTTTCTCTTACTACTTTCAAGATTTTCTCTTTATATTTTGCTTTAAACATTCTGAATATGATGTATCTTATCATATTCAGAATGGGTGTGGATTACTTTATACTCATCCTACTTGAAATCTGTTGCACTTCATGAACATTTCCTCTTTTTCATCAATATTTGGGAGTTTTTAGTCTTACTTCTTTTTTAGCAGGGGGAGCTCTCTCTCTCTATCCTCACCTTCTGCTACTCTGATTATGTGTAGGTTAATAAAGTTAATATAACTTTGTTCATTTTTCTTCACCTTTCCCTTTCTCTTCTTACGTACTCTGTCTTGCTGATTCTTTTATCTGCCAGCTCTTGAATCCCTCTAGTGAAGTTTGCATTTTGGTTTTTATACTTTTCAACATTATATTTTCCATTTGGTCCTTTTCATTAGCTCTACTTCTTATTTATATTCCTTATTTTATAAGACACTATACTTTAATTCTTAAAATATGGTTTCCTCTAGTTATTTATACATAATTATAATAGCTGCCTTGAAGACTCCATCCTTAAGTGTACCAGCTAGGCTCATTCAAAGGCAGTTTTATTGTCTTATTTTTTCCCTTGTGTGTATGTCACATTTCCCTGTTTTTCTTTTTATTTCTCTTTTTTTGCATGTTTCATAAATTTTTTTAGCTGAAAACTAGACATTTTAGATAGTATTGAAACCCTGACTACTAATCCCAGGTGGTGGGTGAGTTGTTTACATCTTCCTTTGTTGGTTCAATACGTTGGATGAAGTAATTCTACAGATTCTATTCCTATAGTGTGCAACCCCCAATGTCTGTGCTCAGATTTCCCCCCTCATTTTTACTTTTAGTCTGGTTACCCAGGGGTCTCCCCTGGGTCAGCAGAAGCCACTTTTAGTAAAAGGTTGTGCTTAGGGCCCCTCTATCAGATTTTTACACTGTACTAGGGAATATGTATCATATGTATCTTACAGCTGTCACACATCATTGAGTCTATCTCCCCACACGTTCAGCCAGGAACTAGCAGCTTGGGGGTTCCCTCTTGATCATTCCCGAGAAGGTGTAGCCTTGAGTATGCACACAGTTTTATAGTCTGCTAAGCATGATTTTACTTTAAAGCCTGACTTCCTAGGAGTCACTCCCAGGTCAGAGTAGCTTATTGCTAAGTCAGTATTTGGCCAGAAGTTCTGTTTAAGGCCCTCGTGCCAGTGAAGGATCCACCCTATACTGAGGTGTCTGTGTGTGGCTTTCAATTCCTATTCAGTTGTTCCTGAATGAGTGGAACCTAATGCACATTCACAACCTTCCCAATTCCCCAGATCAGCTGTTATCACAGGGGGGCTCTTCATGTTATATCTATTTACCTAGCTCTCTCTATTAAACTTATGGCTGCTCTGCTATTTTACTTGATCTTGGACTTGTCAGACTGCTTTTAATTGGTGTTTGTCAAGATCACCATTGTTTCTTTTTTTTCTTGTGATGAGAACTTATATGATTTACTCTTAGTAAGTCAAATATGCAATACAGTATTATTAAGTATAGTCACCAGGTTGCATGTTACATGCCCATGACTTATTTCATAACTGCAAACTTATAGCTTTAACCATTTTGACCCATTTTGTACATCTTTGACAACCACCAATGTGTTCTCCATATCTATAAGCTTATTTCTTTTTAACTCCACATATAAATGAGGCCACAGAATATTTGTCTGTCTCGATCTGACTTATTTCACTAAACATAACACCTTCAAGCTCCATCCATGTTTGCACAACAGCAATATTTTATTCCTTTTTATGGCTGAACAGTATGTATTGTGATATACCACATCCTCTTTATCCACTGGACATTTAGGTTGCTTCCGTATTTTGGCTATTACAATCTATTGTTCTTGAAAATTTCCTTGGGCCTCACGTTGTTCCAAATAAAGTCAGGCCCCTACAGTAGAGCTGCAGAACTTCTCATCTTATGTCCTGTCTTTTTCCTTGGGGCAGATTTCTCCCAGCATTGCACTGATGTGGGGATAGGGCCCTCATGTAGTCACTGAGTGTCTGTCTCCAACTATGAGGGGGTGCAGGGCACAAGGTGGCTGGCAGGTTCTGGTCTTCTTAGCTTGACCCTCTCCATTTTGGACTCCCACCCTATGTATATGCTGGGGCAGGGAGATCAAGCCTCCAATATTCTTGGCCTTCTGTGCCTAGAGTAGAGCTTCTGTACTATATGAGTGGAAAGTAGATGGAAGAAAGAACTAACCTCTTGGTTAGATCTGACAAGAATAAAGCTTCAGAAACATATACGGTCTGGGTAGAATGGGAAAGACTGGCAGCCTGCCTCTCCTGGGTAAAACTGTACCCCTGCACTTGAAAATGCAACAAGGGACCCCACCTTCTTGACTGCACATGCCCAGGGCATAGCTTCCCTAACGTGGAGGTGAAGGAGCGGAAAGGATGGTGGTAAGAAAGTAGATCATGGCTTAAATGCCACAGTCTCTTGCTGTTGTGTCAAAAACTAAGTAGATTTTTTTTCAGTGAGTATTTCTTCATTTTCTTAATGCCCTTCAGGCAATTTCCAGAGACTTTCAATGACTAGATGGAAAAAAAAATGTTTCATCAGTGAAATTGCTGCTTTCCTGGGAAAAGGATCTGCCAAATTCTTCGACAAGTCTTTCTTTCCCTAGGTGCAGTTTTTGTTTGTTTGTTTGTCTGTTTGCTTTTCCACTGCATTTGCATTTTTATTATTTTACTTGAATTCTGACCCTACCTTGAAAACTAATAGTAGATATTATTACTGTATGGAATATGTTTCTAAATAGATTCTTTCAGATAACTGTTTCAGCTTTTTAAGGAACAGTTTGTGCTTACAAAGAGAAACAAAAGTAAACCACTTTTATTGGCAGAATTTCATTTTGAGTAATTTAGCAACTAAAGCTATACACATAGGTTTTATCAGAACACGTCATCTATCTCTTCAGACAAAAGACACCTTTGAATGAGGATAATATATCATGCTGCATCACTGGGTTTCTCATCTTGGCATTTTGGTAAATCTAATTACGAGATATATGCAGCAGTTGCTAACTCCCATTAATGAAAATGGATGCATCAATGGCCTCCATTTTATTCAGTCTAAAAAAACTAATACTCTATCTCTAAACAACACCCAAGCCATTTAAAGCTTTCCCGCTGGCTAAGCATAAGAACTGTAAATTATCATAAATCAAAGTTCACTGATGTATATATGACAATAGAAGCAAATTATTAGTTTATGGATATTCTCACTCCTACCACCCCTGCTTTCTGCAAAAGAAGGTTTGTAAAGGGATTCTCTCAGGGAGGTTTACATTTTAGAATCAGCAGAAATTGTTGGACTGGTAGACAATGAACCAGTATCTAAGGAAGTGGAAGAAGTTTTGAGAGTAATATTGAAGATATTAGTAAGAAACCAGCTGCTTAAATGGGAGAAAGGGAACAAAGAATGAAGAGAGGAGGAGTTTAAAGTGTGTCTATGTTTCAAATATCTCCTCCATGAGTATATAAGAACCATATGTAAAAAGCTGGAATTATCTTGATATTGCTCTGAGTCATCAGAATTTATTTAAGTAAGCATAATTTTATTCTTATTTTGAGTCATTGAAATCACTACTTTCAAAAGATTTCCAAATTAAAAATTTGATGTAAATTATTATCAATAACATGAGCCTAATTTTAAAAATTACATTCTAGGGAAATACCTTAGGTCTACAATATTTTCCAGAATACACTGATGTTGAGAATTGTCATCAGAAAAAAAATCAGCACTGTCTTCTCAGCATCTTAATACAATGTGTGCTGTTTTTATAGTCACAAAGTATTCAAGCAGAAGAGCAATGGGAAGGTTTCCATGCCAAGCACATTCAAATCCAGAACAATTACTTTACAAATTTTTATGTGCAAACTACTGGAGCTAAGACGTGGCCAGTTGACTACTTATCTACATTAACTGTACTTAATAACTTTGCATTTAAAATGCAAGTGATTATTTGAATAATATAGAGTATTCTCTGACTTTTATATATCATGCATAAAATTCTTAATATAGTGATTCTGGGTGACAGGGATGCCTTGATTGTATAACATTTGGAAGGGAAGCATCTAAATTATTTTCCACAGCATGTAGATAAAAATATTTCTCAATTAACATTTAAATGTAGATTTTTAATCTTGAGCTAGCAACTTCTTTCTCTGTATACAGTGAACTCTGTGGAAAGTTTAAATATATCAGGATAGTTGATACTTTAGGTCAACCTTGGAGTCCCTTTATCTATGATTCCATTGTATGTTTTATCTGTGGGATTTACTGCAGTGCCCCTTGTGTGTGTTTGTGTCTGTGTCTGTGTGTGTCAATGTTGTGTGCCTATGTATTTGGAACATAACAGTACCCGGTATGTATTAAAGTGAATAAATAAATGGATGGGTAAATACCTGAAAAGTTATAACTAGGACTGTATTCCATTCACCTCTAGATCCAGAGTTACTGCATATACATTTATTTATTTCTAATTACACAAATGCCTGCTACTTGTTAGAATGATCTTCATACCTCCTGTTTTCTTCAGCCTATCTGTGGGAGTGTTCCTAGAAGGTAGCTATGGATTAGAGAAAACAGCCGAAAGGGGAGTAGATGATGCATATCATGTAGGGGACAGGTTCAGTGTTTAGCACAGAATAAATACTCAGGGTTCAACCGGGAATATTGAAGCCTCAGAAATCAGAGACAAGATCTATTCTGGGTTAACAACCTGAAGAAGCCGCCAGATCACTGTGACTAGTCAGCACTGCACACCAAAGAAAGCCAAGGAGTTAAACATAGCTGAGTAGAAAGAATTAGATTTGGTCTTCGGGAGGAATTACAAATGAGAGCTAAGATTTAGTTACATAGACAAGAAAAGGGCCTAGTAAACAGAACTTCTGGACATGTATTTCTCATCTTAGAGAGACCATATCATAGGATGAAACATGGGATTTAATAAGGCCTTCCTGAAATTGTGCTCACAGCATTCCAATCTTTTATGTTGAGTTATAGAAACAAAATAGTGTTTTTAGAATGTTTAGAACCATGGGATTTGGAATTTTAGCCATTTAAATAAAATCTTTATAAAACTCTACAAACTTGAAAAACCAAACAGCAAAACTATCTAATTTTAAAATTGTATGAGTTCTAATTCTTTTGCACTAAGGGAAAAATCGATGCGGATTTCTTCTCACATCAGCCTCTCTGATTTTGGCTGTGAAACAATTTATTAAGTACAACATGAAGACATATTAAATTTAAAAAGTTCATGTGTATTAGCACAAACCATTTTTCTTCTTATTATTAATTATTATTATTATTCATCAGTTTCCCTGCAGTGTTGGTCAAAATTAACAAGAAGGCAGTTTTTAAGCCCACTTCTACCAGAAGTGAATTTAATTTTTCTCTTAAAACTCTGGCAGATATCCTTCATGGTTCTACTTTAGAAGTAGAAGTAATGACTATAACATAATCAAAGCAAATTAGTAACTTCTAAAAAATAACCAATTTACAATAATTTTATGCCGTAATTGCATTTAATGACACTTAAAGACACAACTTGCACTGCACAGTTATATAATTTCTCACTAAATATGCAGCTAACTACTGGCTTACTCTTAAATCAACATCAGTGTATAATAGGTCAATAGAAGTACACACAATTTGTTGTTCGAACTCAGGTCACAGTGTAGGTAGAGTTAGTCAGAGTAGGGAGTTATAAGTTAATTATTTTTTTATGTTCAGTCTTCTGCAAAAAAGTCAAGGAATATATGATGCAAAGTAAAAAATAAAATAAAACAAGATAAAACCTCAAAAATCTATCCACATAATAGGAAAACATCTTTTTAAACATGTTTTTTAAAGTAAGACTGAGTAAAAAACAAAGGTTAATAAGAAAACTTAATTTCTACTCAAAACAGATATAAGAGAATGCACCTAAAATCATTTGGTGGAAATTTTTGTTTTTGTTAAACAAATTAGTTAACTAAAACTTCAGTTTTAAGACAGTCGAAATGAACTCACTGAGAGCAAAACATCAGGATATCATCTTAGCTCACTCATTAACTAGCTTCTTCGACCTTTAAACTACACAAATAGTTTAGTGTGAACTTCCATATTTCCTTATTTAGATTTTAAAACTACCATCTATAGTAACTTCCAATCTAGTTCATGATAAGACAAACTTTTCCTGAACTCAGTTTCCCTACTTTAGAGGCCAAGATCGTTATTTCTTGTGTGATAGAAATAAGAAGGTTAATAATTTGCAATTGTCCACTATGGGATTTCAGACACCCAGGCTCATGGCCTTGGAAGACAGCCATTATGAAAAGAACGGAGAGATAATGGCACTAAAAAAATGACTAAAGTAAATACAAATTTGTACTTCTTAATCCCTTCCCTTTTTTGAGGGAATATGCACTAATATAACAATTATATATGGTAACAGATTGATACTAGATTTATCAGGGTGGTCATGTAGAAAAATATATAAATGTCCAATCACTATCTTGTATACGTAGAACTAGTACAATGTTTTACATCAATTGTAATTGACAAAGATATTAAAATTTTGTTTTAATGAAAAAAATAGACTAAAGTGCTAACCATGACTTCTCCACAAAAACTGAAGCAAGCCCAGCACTTTTCTAGAGAGAACACATAATTGTAACAAGAATAATTTCAATAATACCTTGTTTACAGAGCACGTTGAAGATCACAGGTCCATCACTTTTGTCACTGAAACCCCTCCCTGTGCCACAGGAATCTTTGGCACCACTCTACCATGGGCAGAGCTGGGTTAGCGGCTTTGCCACTGTCAGGGACGGAGTGACAAAGGCAGGATTTGCAACCAGCCCAGCCCTCCCACTCCAGGGTCTTTGAAGAAATGATGCCTCATTACTGGAGGACTATTTAAAGACTCATACACATTATCTCATGTCTCCTTGTACATCTAGAAGCCCCAACCAGGCAGCACCCAACTCGGCTGAATCCTCACTACACAAAGTGAGCCGTGTCCCAGGCCCACGCCACCTGCAGGCTCTTCGGGTGAAGCTGGGTCCTCCCTGGGTGGAGTCAGCCCTGCTGGGGGCTGTGATTCCCTTACCCGCTGTGATAGCTTTCACTGTCTGGATTATGATGTGTCCTGTGTATACACTTTATAAACCGGCAGTGAGTGTCCTTCTGGATTAACTAGAGCATTGTGTTTGCCCGTTTTCTTCATCACAGATCTATAACAATAGAAAGAATAGTCATTGAAGAGTGCATTGATCTGTGCCTCTTGATTTTGTGAAAATTTAGGTTTAATTGTAATGGGTTACAGCAGTGGTTCTCCTAGGGGGCTGAGTCAGAAGGTACTTTCCATGTCAAAACTGGGGAAGGTGGGGTGCTATAGGGACACTGTTAAACATTGCATTGCACATGGCATAATGTTTAACAGCCCCCCACACGAAAACTTTTATCTAGCCATAAATGTTAATATTGCCAGATTGAGAAGTCCTGGGTTATAGAAACAAATGCTTGTCATTATTGGCTTTCTACCTGATTGCTAGGGAATCTCAGGTCACTTAGAAGCACATTCAAACCTCAAATACCAGGAGACCAACTAATAAGAGTTCTAACTTTACTAAAACTATTTTCCTGTTCTGTACTTTAAAATAACAAGACAAAAGGGATTTTAAAAAGCTCACTTCAGCAATTTTGGTCTAAGAAGTAGTCCAGTAGCCTAATCATTCTTAATCTTTACACATTATGCATTGCAATATTCTGTAACAGATGTATAGAATAAGTAAACTAGGGTGCTTTGACAGAATCAATTCACAAGGAGAGAGTCACGTTTAGCAATGAAAACAGGAACATTGGACACTACAGTCTAGAAAGTTTTTCAATAATGCAAGTTGAAACAAAAGAGACTTTTTCAGGTAACAGTGTGTTAACCAGAGAAATCAATTTGTCAGAGCATCCAATTTCAGTTAATCAAGGTTTTCAAATACTTTCTATAATTTTTAATCCATACATGTTATCTAAACATGAGTAAAAATTATATTTTCTAAAGAGCTCTTAAAACATCACCCTGGAGCAATTATATCACCTTTTCAGTAGATGGGAGTCTACCAAAATTTCACAAAATTTTGGAAATAAATTATAAAATTTTACATTATTTTTAGAGTCTACTAATAACGTTCATTAAAACACTGGAAATGGTTTTTTCTTCCTATTTCCAAATTATACACTTTACACAAATAAGACTTGAAAGCTGATTTTAATTCTTTAAGATGATGCTTTAAATAAAAGTTTATGTGGAAAAATGTATTTCATAAATATACAAAACAGCAAAATATATTTATGTCAAAATAAAATTAAGGTTTTTCATATATCATACTTTAAAAAATGATTTATTTTTGTAGCACAATTGATAAAATAATGAAAATTCATATGAAGAACAATGGAAAACACACTGAAAATATTCTGAAAATTCTGTGTTTAATATTCATACATTTTAAAGAAGTTTTAATCTTCATATTTTAAAAAAACCTTTTAGGTCTTTTAAGCTGTTCTGAATTTTAAAAGCTATCCAATTTATCAAAAGAGGCTGCTAAATTTTCCTTAGAGCAATATGCTTACAGCAGAACCTTTGTTAATGAAGATTTGTGACTTTAAATGATATACTACAGATAACATTTACACGGTAATTAAAAAAAAAAAAAACTATGGGGAATCTTCCTTTCCTTAATTTTAACAGTTATTACTTTTTGTTGTTGTTTGCTAAATCAAGTAATATATTTTTGGTGAGATGTTCTTCTATTTTTCCAGATGGAAAGATAAACATAAATTTATTAAAACTGAACAACTCTATAAATTCTGCATTTCCACTTGATTATTATATGAAATTCACCATTGCATAGAACACTTATGACATTTTCTAGCATGTAATTTCAATTACAATGTTATAACTATTGAAATTGACATTTGGAAAACTGCATGCAAATGTGAATAAATTTCAGAGTACATAGATTTATTTAAATATTTTACTGTAGGAAAAAATTGAAATTGGAGTTTAATGAAGCACATGAGACTTCCTGGAATTTCATATCTTTGTGAATTTCTGATTCCTTTGGCATTTGTTGCCTCCTTCTCCCCACTGTCTCACCAACTTTGCCCTCCCCACATTGTCCCCCTTGTACTGGCTAGAGGGATCAGAGAGAGCATTGATCTTTTTGATCAGGCTACATGAAAAATAAAAGACAATGAAAGAGAGGGAAGGAGTTAACTTAAGTAAGGAGAACTACATTGCCTCTACGCTGAAATATCACAAATATAGAATCACTTTTGTTCAAAAACATGTATTTACTTTCAAATTTAAACAGAACAGTAATATTTGCTATGAAGATATAGACAGATATACACTGTTTTTTCTGGAGATAATGTCAGATTTCCTAGTTTAAACCAATGCTCCTCAAATGTACTATTGAGGTTTGTGACCAGATAATTCTTTGTTGGTAGGGGTTGTCCTATATAGCATGGGATGTTTGGCAGCATCCCTGGCCTCTAGCCATTAGATGTCAATCGCATCATCCTAGATAAGGCAATCAAAAATGTCCCCAGACATTGCTAAACATTCTCTGAGTGGCAAAATTACCCAGTTGAGAACCACTGGCTTATACAGATATATCAGAATGCAAATACATTCGTTACTATAAGGACAGAATGAAAAAAAAAGAAAGAAAAGGAGAGATGGGGAGAGAGACAGACAGGGGAAAATCTTGCCATCAGCACACCGTCTCCGGCTTTCATGTGCACCAATTCTTACCTAACACACACATCATTTGTCTTGACGTCCAACAAGTTAGTTATGAACTCGAGCACTGCTTCTAGGGTCCAGCTACGGGCTGACCTCCAGCTCCAGTGCACACCAGTTCTGCAACACTTTGATTTTGGAAAAAAGACATTTAACCTCTCTAATCCTTAGTTTACCCGTTTGTATGCAAATTATAGCAATATCAGCACACAGAATTTCTGTGGTTAATGCATATGTATACAATGTACTTAGCAAGATGCACAGTAAACTCAAAACTGTTTCTTACACATCGTTACCAGCTTCATCACTAATGAATCAAAGTCCTATTTTTAAAAATGAAGATGTTATATATTTTTAAATAATGATACAATATGAGGGAAACATGAAAATTATTAAATATTAATGTTTTCCAAGTTTCACTAAAAATAAAAATGGTTTAACACTAACAGACCCATAACATTAATTTACAGTAAATTTATAGAGCATTTATTCACATAAGTAAATCTTCGATTTGCTTGAAGATTTGGTGGGGGAGGAGTAATATAAAACTTTAATTGGGTCTACTTTTTAAAATATAATTTTCAGGCTAAGATAGCTTTTGGGGTTATATACAACATATATACAATTATTAATTTTAAGGACTCAGCATCCAAAATAAAAATTTTAAAGCAGTAAGAGTAATGGTGAAAGTTTAAAGTATTGATGTGTTTATAAACTATTCCATATTCTAAAATATATCTATTTATACTAATAGATAGCAGTTTAAAAATGCTCTAACACAACTGTGTACTTGGCCTCTACAATCCATGCAAATTTACTTCTAAACTAAAATAATCTAAACACTCTCCAGCAAGAACCTATGTTTGTAGAACATGTGCTGAGTGGTACATGTTTGCAATCTTAATTCATCTGTGTTTACCTTAAATAGAACACTCTATAAACTTTAAATTCAAGTAATTTTTATCAATACAGAGCTGTGAGTTTAATGCTCAATAAATCACCAGCATCATCTTAGAAACTCAATGTTGAAAAAATATTTATACTTGTATAGAGACAGATTATTTAAACTACAGAATAATCCACACTAATAATTTTAAAGCTACCTAGACAAGTATATAGATATTAATTGAGAAAATAGATTTTGTATGCCTACCACACATCAGTACTCTGGACTAATGTATTGCCCAACAATAAAACTGTCCTTGCATGATTCATCTATAAAATTATACCTGTTAGGTGACTTATGTAGTTTATTTTCCTCAGAGAAGAAATTAAAAGCTATGTAAAAGACTGGTCACAAAGAGGTCTTTTCATGTAAAAATATACACTTGAGACCTTCAATTATCTCTTATTGTATAATATGCCTGATTTTTAAAAGAAATTAATTATCCAGTGTAAAACTTTTGTCAAAAGAAATTCTTCCAAATTTAGTTTTGAATAAAAATGATGTTATATATTTTTAAATAATTTCAATCTCAATAATTCCAGATAATTTACATCTCAATAAATACCCAAATCCAAGCTAATTTCAAGTAAAATTGTGGCAGAAAGGACAGGAAGACAAAGACAAGCAATGAGCTCTATTTTCCGTAGTGACCCTTTAGAATAAATGAACCAAGTTAGACTGAAGTATTTATCTTTCATTCATTTCCTCAACAAATATTTATTAAATACCTCTTTGTGGCTATTTTAAATAATAGCCATGGAAAAGTGGAGAATGGATTTTCCCATAACTGTCTAACTCATTACTATGATGTAAAACTATAAAAAATTCAGAAAAAAAAAGAATAATTTACTTGGAGTGTGCGAATTAAGGGATCTTGAAAGAAAGGGAAAGAGTTGTAGACTACCACTGGATACTTCTCCAAATTGGAAGTGTCTAAGGAAAATGCCTAAAATTCTAACACAAGCCCAGAAAGGAGCATCCTCCTACTTTGGGCACAAATAATATTGTACTGGAATAAATGGGTCTAATTTGGAATATTGGCAATGCATGATGGGATCATTTTTTTAATGGACATTCTTGTATTTCTTGGAGAGAGAATGGAGTACATTTGCTACTAATTTATCTTTCCTTCAACTTGACCAGTTCCCTCAATGCTTAATTTTACACTGTTTTCTCTAAACTCCAGTGCAAGTGATAGATGCATTTACATTAGCATGATTTTCTCCCCCCCCCCAAAAAAAATGTATAAAATCACCCACCACATAGAAATCCTGAGATCTTAGGATAAGACCTAATCATCTCTAATCCTTTATAGTAAGGGAGTTTCCAGCTGTAAATTTGGCTGTTATATTTGTCACCACTCCAAAATCTACTCACTTGTAGGTAGCTATTCCTCTTCATCTCTGGCTGATAAAACAGCTGTAATCTTTTGGTACCATACCAATTTGCTGGCTCTTCTGGGAGGTGATTTCTTTCTCAGGAGGTAACCTACTTTTCTTATCTCACAATTTTATAACTCCAGGATGTAACCACTCTGACTGCTTTTATATTTTCTTATGTTACCAATGAATGAATACGTTATTAACAAAAGGCCTGTCTTGTGTAAATCCTCCTTCAAAATACAATACTATCCTGAATCTGAGGGCTACAGTAAAAAGAAAATGGATTTGGATTTGCTTTCCAGTTTCTCTGATTTTATTCATGCTATTTTACCAATCCAGAATGCTTCTTTTTTCTCTTCCTCCCATTGTTCAAAAACAAATTTCAGTCCCATTTCTCAACTGAAATTCCTTTTCTGTTGGTTTTCTATAGTCATCCAATTTCCATTTTCACCATATCCAAACTCTAACAATAGCTGTGCATTGTCACCAAACAAATGTTTATTGACATGCTGTGACCAGGTTCTGTCCTGGGTAATGTACCTATTATTTCTGACAGTAAATAATCTTATATCATCTTTTGAAATTGTTTCCATAATTATTTTAAGTGTATATTAAAAGTCTTCTTGGCATTTATACTTTTTACATATATCATCTCATCAACTATTTGTTAATTTTTTTTAAGTATAAGAATCATGTACTATACTTTATTGCAACCCCCATTATCTTGACTCCAAGCATGCATTTAGAAGCTTGTTTAGAAAAAAAAAATTAAAAACTGGCAATTTGGCATCTAACTTTTGCTCCATATATGAAAAATAAAAATGATTTAAAGTATATGGGCTGTCTCAAAACCAAAACATAGTTTGTAAACAACTCAATTAAAAATGACCTGTTTATAATGGACTGGACCTCCCCAGACTCTGCTGTCAAATGTATTGTTTTTTAGCCATCCACTTTTATATAAATGATACTGATATTAAAGAGTAGAGAGTGCACAAAGTTTCTCTCATGAGTGAGTGAGAGATGCTTCCTGGCAAGAGTAAAACAAGGAATGGGCTGGAAGGAACTTCCAACCTCTCTCTAAGACCTGTTGCCCATCACCCTATGGGCAACACCACTGTGGAATCACTTAAATGGTTTGTGAAAACCAGCTAAAGAAAACTTCATCTCCAATTACCTCTTTACTATGACTTACATAGACATTTATTATTTTCCGATACCACAGAAATACAAAGGATTGTAAGAAATTACTATGAACAACTATATGCCAAGGAATTGGACAACCTGAGTGTAACAGATAAATTTCTAGAAACATACAATTTTCCAAAGTGAATCAAGAAAAGGCAGAAAGCCTGAATAGACCAATAACAACCAACAAAATCAAAGAAGTAATAAAAAACCTCCCTGCACACAAAAGCCATGGACCAAATGGCTTCACAGGTGAATTTTAACAAACATTCAAAGAACTAACTCCTATTTTTTCAAACCATTCAAAAAAATTCACAAAGAAGGAAGAATCCAAAACACTTTTTACTAGGCCACTATTACTGTAATTCTAAAACTAGGTAAAGACACAACGAAGAAAGAAAATTACAGGCTAATACCTCTGATAAACATAGATGCTAAAATTCTCAAGAAAATATTGGCCATCCGGACCTAATGACACATTAAAAAGGTCATACGGCATGATCAAGTGAGACTCATCCCAGGAATGCAAGGACGGTACAAAATTGGCAAATCAATAAACTTAATACACCACATAAAAAATGAAGGACAAAACCCACAGGATCATATCAATAGTTGCTGAAAATGCATTTGATAAAATACAGTACCCATTTATGATAAAAACCACTCAGCAAAGTGGGAGTAGAAGGAACATATCTCAACATAATAAAAGCCATATACAAGAAACCTACTGCCAACATCATATTCAATGGGAAAAATTTAAAGCTTTTCCCTTAAGATCAGGAAGAAGACAAGGGTGTACACTTTCACCACTCTTATTCAACATAGTACTGAAGTTATAGCCACAGCCATCAGACAAGAAAATGAAATAGAAAGCATCCAAATTGGGAAGGAAGAAGTAAAACTGTCATTATTTGTAGACAACATGATAGTGTACATAGAAAACCCTATGATCTCCATTAAAAAAAAAAACACAAAAAACTACTCAACCTAATAAATAAATTTGGCAAAGTAGCAAGGTACAAAGTCAATATTCAGAAATCAACGTCATTTTTATACACCAGCAATGAACTATTAGGAAGAGGAAGTAGGAAAAAATCCCATTTATTATAACAACAAGAAAAATAAATTTAACCAAGGAGGTAAAAGACCTATACTGGGAAAACTATAGAACATTGGGGAAGGAAACTGAAGAAGATACAAATAAATGGGAGCATATACCGTGTTCATGGATTGGAAGAATTAACATTATTAAAATGTCCATACTCCCCAAAGCAATCTGGGTAGTTCCACATGGTAGCAAAGGAGATCTTGAACTCACCTGGTTCCATGGGCAAACCAAATCTGTACATACACGTGGAATAATTTTCTCTGAAAAAGATTTGAAAACTAGATAAACAGCTCCTCCACAACAAAGAAGAAAAGGACCACATGGAGATGTGTAGGACAGCAGAGACAGTTTCACAAGAACCCCACCCCTTGCATAACAAGTCAGAAAAGTTCTCACAAACATACAGCTTCTCTCTGAGGAGGGGTTGGGGTTCATGCCCCACATCAAGCATCCCAAACTTTGAGACAAACACTGTAGTCATGAACCCCAAAGTGTGGTTGGGAAGGAGAAGTCTGTTCCTAAAGGGCTCAGGCACAGACTCACTCACCATAGGACCCAGCACAAAAGCAGCAGTTTGAAAAGCAGCCTAGGTCACACATGAAGAAGATTCATTAGCTAATTCTTAAAGTATCTGGCCAAGATGCAGGGGTCTGCTGGCATTTTCTCTGAGGACAGAGGTGCTGGCACCACTTTTGTGCTCCCAAATTTGTCTGTGGTGGCATGGGGAGGCACATTTTTGTTACTCACACTACTTCCAAATACTGAAAGGCCTTGACTGACCCCACACACTCCCTGCAGCTCCTTTGCTGCTGATGGGCTCACCACAGACGTGAGATCTCCAGTGGCCCCACTGAAGCCAGAGAGCTTGCCATAACTCCAGACTTCTCCTTGGCCACAATGAATAAAACCCACAGGTATGCTCAGTCCACACAGGGGCTGTCCCTTGAGTGTCTGGCTCTGGTGGCCAGGGGTCCTGCACTTATGGCCCCCAAGTGACTGAAACAATTGGACAGACAGTTCTTGGCAGGCTATCGGCCTTAGGGAACAAAACAGACAACAGACTGAAGCACAAGTCTGGTCTTCCTGAGAAAAAGGCCTATTTAGTTGTCCTGGAGCTTCAGCCTTAAGGGTAGGTTTGATATTTACCATAAATCTAGAGGCTACAGAGGAGCTCTCTCAGGACACATAGGTCAGGGGATGCCATTCTTACTCACCCCCTTTGTCTACCTAGAGTTCTCCAGTACCTCCCAGAAAGGAGTTAAAATGCTCATCTGGAACCCCAATTTAGGGAATTGTCCAAGGCCAAGTGGGCTATGGAAATTCTCCTATATTATCTATATGTACAACAGCCAAAAATGTTGGCAAACTTGCAATGGCCTTTACTTTTGCAAATATGAATGTAAACTGTTATTTTAGGGAAGAACATGCCTATGTGTTATATAAACCTATGCTGATCAAAAACCTTTTAAAATATTTATCCATTTAATCAATTATGGGAGGTATCTGATGTCTACCTACTAGAGTAAATATCTCAAAGTCACCATTAGAAAAATAAATGGAAGAAAATTTTAATTTATATATTTCCCTAAGAGATATGTAAATGCCTTTGCTACTTATTCAGCAGTCAGCATCTTCTCAGAGTGCAGCCTGAAATGTCCTAGCCAGGTAAACTTGGGACTGTGCAGGAAAAAACAGGCACTGCAAGTATTTGAATATATAGTCACACTCAGTTTTCTTTTGTTGTTAAGTGAGACTACTAAAAGTTGTGGGTGGGGACAAGAGTGGGATTGAGAGATCTTCCATCGTGAAATCTAAATAGATCCACTGAATTATGGAGCAAGAATACATTGTATATTCTTAGCATCTAACTTAGTATACACAGTCACAAATGATGTTGAATGTATTAAAAATAAAATAATAATAACTGTGAATAAGAATTATCTTCCAGTACTCTGCTGAGTGTCAGAACCACAAAGGCAATGAGGCAAATGAGTAAATACCAAATTTGAAAACTCTATTGCCATTTAAATTTGAATATATGAGAATTGATAAAGATATTCATTCAGAGAATACTATTTTTCCAGTACACTATCAAGCTATATTATATATTTATCATTAATTATCACACTGGCTCATCAAGATAGGTCTTACTGTCCCATATAATAAATGAGAAAATCAAGACTCAAAGCTGCATTTACAAAACTCCATTTTTTACATTCAAAGTATTTCAAAATAATTCAATTTCTATTATAAAATTATTGATAATTTATCTACAGTATTGGCTATAGATCCCTGCTTTTCATGACTTAGATGTTTCTTGCCAATCCCTTCTAACCAGCAAAGTTTCTTTTGAGAAATCAGCTGACAGTCTTATGGGAATTCTCCTGTGGGTAAGTAACTGCTTTTCTCTTGCAGCTTTTAAGATTCTCTCTTTATTTTAACCTTTGGCATTTTAATTATGATGTGTCTTGGAATGGGTCTGTTTGCATCCATCTTTTGGGGGGACTCTCTGTGCTTCCTGGACTTGCATGTTTATTTCCTTCACCAAATTAGGGAAGTTTTCTTTCATTATTTTTAAAAATAGATTTCCAATTTCTTGCTCTTTCTCCTTTCCTTCTGGCATCCTTATGGTGTGAATGTTGGATTGCTTGAAATTGTCCTAGAGGCTGCTTACACTGTCTTCATTTTTTTTCTTGTTGTTCAACTGGTTGTTTTATGCTTCCTTATGTTCCAAATTATAGATTTGATTCTTGGCTTCATCCACTCCACTCTTGTTTCCCTGTAAATTGTTCTTTATTGTAATTAGTGTGTCCTTTGTTTATGTCTGTATCTTTTTTATGCTGTTGAAGTCCTACATTCCTCAAGCATCCTTATAACCAGTGTTTAGAACTTTGCATCTGCTAGATTACTTATCCTTTATCTACTGGTTTCTGAATGAGTTCCTCAGTGGAGAACACCAAATGAAATTGGAGAAGAGATGGAGATTTTCCCTCTTCCTCTCTGCTTAACTTTGCTTCTGTAGCATTAGCTGCATCTTCTCTATAACTATGGCTGCCCTGGGACCATACCGAGACCACACTACAGAACCCTCCCTTTTCTTCTTCATCCTGGAGGTAATAGAGGCTTCTTTATATTGCTAATCTCTAGGTTACCTCATCATCTACTGTTGACTTTGAGTTCTTCCACCAACGTTGTAAAAACTGTCCTTTCCTAAGTTCCCTCTGTTTAAACACAGAGTGATTTCTACCATTCTGTATGATTCTGATTGATATACCTACAATCTTCATATCACATCATATTATTTCAAATATAACATTCTGAAATCATTTATATTTCTTTGTAATTGCTTGCTTACAGGTCTGTTTTCTCCTTGTCTTTGAGCATTTGAGATTGAAGACAACCTCATTTTATTTTTGAATCTCCACCCAGCACATGGCCAAATAAATTAGAGATTGTCAGTAAATATTTGTTAAATAGGCTTGGCTGGTGTGGCTCAGTGGATTGAGTGCCGGCCTACAAACCAAAGGGTTACCAGTTCAATTTCCAGTCAGGCCACATGCCTGGGTTGCAGGCCAGGTCCCCGGTAGAGGGCATTCAAGAGGCAACCCCACACTGATGTTTCCCTTCCTCACTTTCTCCCTCCCTTTCCCTCTCTCTTAAAATAAATAAATAAAATATTTTAAAAATATTTGTTAAACAAATTAAATAGTAAGTGCAATTTTAAGAGCAGTGAAAAGTGCAATTCTGTTCCATAAAACCTTCCTAGACCTTCCTAGAGATAAGAAGCCTGGAAGAATATGTCATAATAGAGATGATTCAAGGATGATTGGGAATATAATATACAAAACTAAAAAAAAATAGAATGCTTGTAACTTTGCCTTACTGAAATGTTAGCAGAAGCAAAACTCAAAAGCAGTTTAGATTAGTAAAACTTGTTAGATCCTGGAATTAGCCAAGAGGGAATATAATTTGAAATTGTTGTCATACAGCTTTAGGAACCTGTTTTGGGTCATTATATAATTTATCATAAAGTTAATCAAGATAAATAGAAGGAATCATAGGTTAAAGTACAATGTGATAAGCTCAGTTTTGGACATACATTTGATATGCCTGTGGAGAATTCATGTGAAGTATCTAGGAGATAGTTAGAAATACACACCTGGATCTCAAAAGAAAAAGAGAAGTAGAGGCAGAAGGCATAGGTTAGTAGGTGGTAACTAAAGTAAGAAGAGCCAGGCAGAAGATGGGAGCCCAGGAAGAACAAGAGCTTGGGGATTGTGGTGGCGAAAAGAGAGAGAGAGACTTCGTATGCCCTTAGTACTCAAAATAATTCAGGAAACAGTGTAGTATGATGGAGGGAGAGACCAGTAGTTAAAATGCTTTAGAATAAACTGATAGCATTCATTCTGAATACAAAAAATAAGGTACTATTAGTAAGCTTTTTTTTATTTCTCCTAGACTATTGACTGTGAAAGAAATGAGTGACAGGGTCATTCCTGGAGGGTAAATGTCTTTTTATGTTGAAGTCATGACTCAATACTATTACCCACATTTAGCTCAGGTTTGTATAAACATAAATGAGAATGAATAAATGTGCAAGTATGTCCAAGATACATGGTGTTTTGATGGGTTTCTACCTCCCTTCCTCCTGACCCAACATCAGAATTGTTAATATAAACTAGAAAAAAGGCTGAGAAAAAGGGATGGCGATTGCTTTGACTATTATCACTTGGGCAGTGACAAACCATTGAAAATGGGGGCTAATGAGCCATGAAGGCTACTTTTTTTTTCCAATTCATTGTCTGTTTTTGTCAAGACATTTAGCTTAATGTTATTCTCTCTAGGGCAGGAGGAGAAGGGATTAATTTAAGGTGGTAGAAAAATAATACGTAGTGATTATTCTGCGTTAGTTAGTATATATAGTGCCTATCCAAAGCTAATGTGATTTTTTTCAGGTTAACTCAGTGTTGTTTCCCCAATTATAAAAGGAAAAAACCTAATTGCATTTTGTGTCTTTAACTTACACACAAAAAAGAAGACATAGTGAAATATTCAGGAAATTCTTCTGTGACACTCTTACTTACAGATCAGTTGCCTTTACGTTTAAGACACACTAAGCTCATCAATTATTAAAAAGAAGAAATTTTTCTTGAACCTAGAAAAGAGTCATATTCCTCCTCATGCTCCTTCCTTAGTGTGTTATACACAGGTTTGTGAATATGTGGATATAAGTGTTTGAACTTCTCAGCATGAAACATGGTTTATTTCCACTATTTTCACATAGTAATCTGTAGGGAGAAAATTGGCCTCAGGGCTGTGATTAGTTGTCAGCGAACAACTGCTGTCCAGGGTCCCAACACAGATGAAAAGGCAGTACCACAGCACCCTGATTTAGAATGTCAGTTCCTGATTAATAAAGATGAGCAAAAGTTTGACTCAGAGCTGGACAGGACCATCTGCTCAACACCTATCCAGCTGAAAAAGCTCCCAGGGACCACCACTAATCATTTTCTCAGGTAGTAGTATATGCTGAACAGAATATACAAATATCTCTAACTTTGGCTACAAAGACACAACATAAAAAATACATATGTACCACTCTGATTAACCTAGTAGAAGGATAACTTGGCCCATCTCCCAAATAAATTAGAAGATTTGGGCAAAAGGCTTGTGTATGGAATAGTCACTTAGTTCAAGATAGAGTTAATAAATGTCTTGGGTTGAAATGTTGGTACAGGCTGATGTTCCTTAGACTAAACCTAAAGCTGAGTGCAATTTCTTTTGAATCATTCGAGGAAGCGAGGACAACAACAAGGGTCTTCACTTTAATTCTCTACCTCAGTGTTAGGAAAACAGGATGCTATAGGTGGATAGAAAATAAAGGAGATGAAAAGGGCTTGTGTAATCTTAAAAATAAAAACTCTAAAAGGCTATGGTGTCTCATATTGGTCTTAAAATTGGAAAG
The DNA here is from genome assembly GCF_022682495.2 of Desmodus rotundus. NCBI lineage: Eukaryota > Metazoa > Chordata > Mammalia > Chiroptera > Phyllostomidae > Desmodus > Desmodus rotundus. The sequence continues at coordinate 132,397,072 of NC_071388.1, forward strand.
CAGAACAAAACACTCAGAAAAATGCACTCAAGTACTCAGAAACCCAATTCCTCTTAAATCTAAGCTTTCTAAAACTTTTTATGATGTATTTTCAAGTACTTTTGGCAAGTAATGGACATCAGATTGCATTCTCTTCAGAGGGTTAAGTATTTATTTTTTTCAAAAATTGCCAATCTGTCATCCAAGGTAATAATTTTTCACTATTCCAATCACCCATTAGAATCTTTAGCTCATTCTAATTATAGGAATTTTAAAATAATTAAATGATAATAATGAAACATTTCCCTCTTTTTTACGGAACAACTCATGCAAAGGATCAAAGACAGAAGCATCTCTGATATACAGTGTCTGGCACAAATCATGCCCCTTTTTAATTATAAAATCTTTCTTTACAAAAGCATAAGCCTGTAATTCTGTAACATAACAATACCACACTCAAGCACACCATATGACATTTCAGGTGAAATGTTCAAATTAAAACGATAAATTTTAATTGGAGTGTCAAAAATAAATAAAACTATAAATTATCACACCCATATGATTACCCTACTAACCACACTCAAGAAGGCGTTACTTCTGCAGGACTCATATTTTAGGAATATCAAGAAAGCCAATACATTTGAAGGAACAAGGAATTGTGGGGTTGGGAGCACTGACTAGAGATAAGATCTGACAACAAAAGGACAGATTATATAGGGTTTTGTATGTCACAAGGGGACTTCAAATTTTATTTTGCATATAATGAAGAGATAGATTAGGTTTTAGGAAAATAGTAACATGTACTGATATAATCTGATAAAAGTTTTAAAAGGTCACCAAATTTTTTGAGAATAGAATATGGTGAGACCACATTAGTATAAGGGAGACCATCATGTGTCTGTTGCAGTCACCCACATACAGGCTAATTGCTAGATAGTAGCAGTAGAGCTGGTAAAATGTGATAGGATTTTGGACATATTAAAAGGTATAGCTAATAATATATCTTGATGGATTCAATATGAAGAATTACAAAGAAAGAAGTCAGAGATCTGCCTAGTATTTTTGCTGTGAGTAACTGAAAGACTTGTCACCAATTGGGAAGAAAAAGGACTATAGGTGTAATAATTCTGAGGAGTGGAGAAGATCCTGCACACGTGATCCTGGACGAGGTCACCACTCTCTAACTGGACATGGAACTGTGGACTGGAAACATTGGAAGTCATCGGTACATAGATAATGTTAAAAGCTGTAAGTCTAAGTGAGGTCACCAAGATTGTATGTTAAATAAAGAAGAAAGCCTAGGGCTGAGATTGATTAAGGGATAGATATAAAATAGACAAAAAAAGAGTAACTAGTGAGCTAGGAAGAATACACAAAGAGTGTGGTGGAATCCTAAAAGGCAAATAAAGAATGTGAAATAAGGAGGAGGGGTAAGCACCTATGTCAGAAATATTGATAGAGAAATTAAGAGAAAGTGTTTTAAATTGACCAATGGTTTTACCATTATAGAGTTTATTGGTGACCTTGAGGAAAGCAGCTTCAGTGGAGTGGTGAAAGTGAAAACCTAATGGAGTATGTTAAATAGAGAATGAGAATAGGAGAAATTGAGACAATGAACATAAGAGAGCTGGAGGCGGGGGTTCCACGTGCAGCACCACCCCCCTCCCCACCCTCCCGCCCCCCAGCTTGGCCGCCACTGATGAGAATAAGTCTACCAAGACAGGATCTGCTTGGAGAGGAAAGATGGCTGATCTCTCAAAGGAGAAGGGCCATGAGCCTTTTCCTCAATGGGCTTTTATTGGGTTTACCAGGAATACAAGTAAAGTTCATCAATCATTGTCAGGCAGTAAGGATCAAACAATAGGTAACAAACAAAGAACTCTGAGGGCTTATTCTGAGTCAGGGTCAGTTAGCTAAAGGGCTATAAGATTGAGGGAAACAAACTCATTTCAGGCTTGAACCCTTATCATTTAAATTGAGGGCATTCTTAGCAAAGCAGGTTTCACAGGGTTTTATGTATTCTTTCTTAGGCCTGATCGCCAAGGGGGAATCTGCCCTTTCCAGAACAGGACTGCACTGCCCTCTGTCATTGTGTCAGGCTTAAGTCAGGCAGGGGAAGTAAGGCAGCCAAGAGATTAGGAGATTTCTCATAGACAGAATGAGGACTCAGGCTATGTCAAAGCTGAGGGGCAAGGGTCCATCACCCCCTTTTTCTATAGTCCCCCAAGTCCTTCCCTGTGGGCCTCTTCATGACCATGGCTGGCTTAGGTCATCCCTCCTTTGAGGAATCTTACTTGTCATTGGCTAACTGGTCAGGCTCAGGGCCAAGCAGGGTAAACTAAAGTGGGCAGAGGTGGCGCCCCTGCCAGGGACAGAAGCTTTGTCTCCTTAATGGTTTATGGTCCCAAGATCTCTGACTCAGCCTCAGCCATGGCGGGTTTACAGCTTCTGAAACCAGGCAGGGCAGTTCCCAACAGAGAGTAAAGAAGTAGCACAGTAGATGGCAGGAAAAGTGGAATCAAGAAAAAAATATTTTTTTAAGATGGAAGATATAATACGACTTTGTTTATATGAAAGAGGGAGTGGGGGCTAGGCAGGGGATAGCAGTGGAGAAAAACTTGGGACAACTGTAATTGAACAACAATAAAAATATAAAGTGTTAAATGGATGATGTAGGAGACAGGAGAGAGCTGAAGCCATGTATTTGATTAGTTCACAACACATGAGATCTAGTAGTGGCTTCAGATAAGACTGTGGATAGGTCATTTATAGTAATGGGTCAGAAGGTAGAGGATATAAGTTCAGATACCAAAAAGTAGGTATGTATAGTGATGGAAGTCAGTGTACATTTTTTTTCCTCATTGCTTCAAATTTTCTCAGCCACATGGGGAGTAAAATTATTGAGAGTGAGAATGGATGAGAAAATGTGGCTTTGAGAGAAGATAACAGGATGTAAATTAGACTTCAAGGACAATAAATTAACTGAAAATGTATCATTAACTAATAACATTAAGGGTGAAATTGAGATTTATGGGCATGAATTGAAAGTGAATCAAGTCAAGCATGCTTATTTATTTTTTTCCATCCAGGTTCAGTTGCTGAACTCAGGTAGAGAGGTCAGAGAAAGTGCAGAGTTGAATTTAACTAGGGCTGTAGCTTTCCCAGCGGGAGGGAGCAAGAGAATAGCTAGGGACTTGAGGTATTTTTCAGTCTAATGATTAAATGATAGTTCATATGACAGAAGAATAAGGAGGATGTCTAAATGGATATAATATTTTAAGGGGTTGTTGGGGTAGAAGAACTAGAAGTAATAAGAGTTGCTATAGTACTCTAGAAAGATAGTTGGTGTGGTCAAAAAGAGGACTGCCTAATTGAGATGATGGAGGGCTTGCAGTGATGATCAACAGCAAAGTCTAGACTCCAGAGAAGGGCAATTTGTGTGAGTAATTGAGGTTAGGTAGAGAAATGGAGGGGCCAAGGTACTCTAAACAACATCTCAAAGTATACTAAATTTGCCAAGAATTAAGACAAAGGTAGTACTGGAGGCAGAGCTACAATCAATCATTGAGAAAGAAGAGGGAATGACCTGGTGTCAGTAGATAATAACAGCAATGAAGAGTAGTGAATAAAATAATCTAGTGGCATGAACTATGAAGCTGGACCTTCATAGGGAGCGAGGAAAAATGGTCCGCATGCAGCAATAAGGAGAAGGGAGGCAATTTATTCCAACTTTAGGTGCAGTGGTAGGAGAATCGTTGGGGTAAGAGAGTTTTAATTTGAGAGGTCTGAAGGAGCATCAGGAAGGTCCAGGTGTTCTTTATCAATAAGCAGATGGGATTTGAGAGATTAGGTCAAGTGTGTAGGGAGTTCTGAAGATAGTGAACTGTGAGTTGCAGTGGGTACATAGGAACACTAAAAGAGAGGACAAAATAGGAGCCTTTGTGATGATTACAGTTATGTTATAATAGGCACAAATGGGTAAAAAGATAAAATACAGACATCAGCATATGCACTGATGGATTAAACACAGAGAGGTAAGGAATAGAGAACAGTGGACATCTGGCATTTCTAGTTCATTCCTAATGAGTGGTAAGGAAAGCACAGGGGAGGAGCTACAAAAGTGCAGGTCCAAGACATTGATTGGAAATATTGGCAAAAATAGCTATTTATCCTCTGGACTTGGAAGAGTGAGAATTTAATAGTGAATTCAATAGGACCATTGGGTGAGGTCCAAAATGAAGTTACCTGAGCCAATATATCCTCGTTTTTTTTTTTTTTTTTTTTAATGGCATTTGAATGTATTATGCTCAATTACAAATGAAAGACACTAAAAAGTACACTCGGAAAACTTTTCAATGGGTTTCTTCATTATTTCATACCTAAAATTTAGTTTATTCTAACCAATTCACTTTGAGTAATGTATGTGTATACTTATAATTAATCCACGGCAATACGCCTCTGGGGAAGTGGTTTTCAAACTTTGCAACACAAGAATTTTTAAAACATGTAATACTTGACTATTTGGTCAAGGGCACTGACCTCTTTTCCTTTAGATTTTCAGAAAAAAAATGACAATAGTCAACACAATAGATGTATGGTGTGAATGAATAAAAAATATATCTGTTTTTTGTCAGATCAGCAAAAATGTGATAAAATTTTTGGTGTGCCATAAAATTTTATTAATTAGTTTATGTGTGCCTTGAGATGAAAAAGACTGAAAATCACTGCTCTAGGAAACTTGAGCCTCAAGTCCAATCTGGCTTCTCTAAAGGCAATAATGTATTCCAATCAGTGCTCTAACTGCATTAGTTTACAATTACCTGCTAATGAGTTGTATACAAATACAATAATGAGAACCCTGTAGGATAAGGATCATCTGCATATCCCCAGAGCCCAGCATAGTGAGTGGTCGATAGTGGTTTTTCAGCAAATATTTATCCAATAGTTAAATAAAAGAAAGAATGAAGCCATGACGTTTCTGACAACTGATTCTAAGAAACTAGCATAAATGTGCAACTCAAGAAGAAAGCTACCTTCAGTGATAACTGACCCAAGCAACACTTGTTGAGCATGTTTTTAAATAAAATAAATATTTTCAAATGTCATTCTTCTATGCCCAATTCCCTCACTACTTTTGGAAGGCAGAAGTTTATCTTTCCCACACCTGATTTAGTAGATTTCAACTTAAGATCCGGTTTTCTTCATCTAACTTCAAAGGTGACAAAAACATTAAAGTGAATAATTCTTTGTCATCATACAAAATAATTGACATTGAATCAACTTTGGAAATCACCCTCTATAAAATTATTTTTTCTTTATTCACTCCAGTTTACTGCATGAATACTCCAGAACAAAATGCTCATTTTACACCATTTTCCTGCCATTTGGCTGTTAACCTCAGTAAAACATCACAGTTTCCAGGACCAAAGCATCAGGTTCCAAATCTATTTTAATGAGTCTGAATAAACCAATTTCTCCAAAGCCTTCTCTCAGACGTAAGCTGTTTTGTCTTTTATTTGTTATATCTTCCACCTATGCATAGTTCATTTGTAGTTCCTCCTCTCTTATATCAATGTGATTGCATTAATGGAACCCAGTCTTCTCCTTATTACTAAATTAGACCTCCACAAAGATATTTTTAAATAGTTATAGTTTAATTCTAACAGTACCAAAAGCTGAACATGTATTTGATCTTTAGAGATATTAGTTCAATTATAACATATTTAATCTTAGTTTAAATATATTCTCTTCTGACTATACAGTAAGAGCACAGGAAAATATTTCAAACTTTCCTTTTATTCCTCAAATAAAGTATTCCCTAACATATAAAAAAGGAAGTTTAAGTTTTCGTTTCATGCCTTGTTTGTTACTATATTAGTAGTAACCAGTTGTCTAAAGCCAACAACAACAACAGATCGAATCATGTGTCCAACTGAAAAGTGAGCAAACAAATAATACACTTTAAAACACTGAGTTTTAATGGCTACTACAGGATGAAACATGATTCTAAACATCCACAGCAATTTGTATCTATGACAGATGCATATATTGTAATTTCTTTCTAACGAGTTAGGAAAACCTTTGGATACAATTTTCCAATTGTGAGTTTACTTAGGTTGAAATGAAGCTGAATAACAAGCTAAACTTAGTAAGCAGGAAATAAAACAATCTGTCTTTGACCTCATAAAGGATGGATGATCCTTTAATATTCTATAGTAGTAGACAGTTTAGATTAGCATTGGCCCTTTGTAGATATGTAGTACCTTGGTTGCATGTAATAAATCAAAACAAGATATCAAAAAAGTTATACCACCCCGTCACTGAATTGTTAATTTCCTCTTCATAAGAGTTATTATATATTTCCTGAGCATCTGAATATAAAAATATAATGTAATTTACTCTATTGAAAATATTTATATTTGTTTTGGGTAATATTAGTCACATTTGAAATAAATCAATGACACATAAAGATTTTTAAAAAGTATTGAAAAGAAAGGGAGATATATATCGATGAACTAAACTTTGAAAGAAAAATCCAACAGTCAAATAGGAAAAACACCTTTGATTTCAACATGAATACTTTAGCACTGGAACAGCAGTGGAACAAACAAAAAGTCTTTGACAATAATAAATGATATCTCTGTATCTAGATATTGTTAAAGTAAGACTTCTATTTCTGTCTTCCATAGTAATTATTACTATTTCAGCAAAAACATATATATATATTAATAATTTTGAAAAGCCATGTTTTTATATGTGTGCTTCAAGTTTGTTTTCCTTCCTTCCTTCCTTCCTTCCTTCCTTCCTTCCTTCCTTCCTTCCTTTCTTTCTTTTTTTGTTGTCCTGACTTTAAGAGCTATGAAATGCATTGCAATGTGAAAACTATAAATATGGAAATTCCAGTTTGGTAGAAATTGCTGACGGCAATTTGATAACATCTGTCTCAATTCCAGGCTCCTAAAAGACATGAATTGTTTATACCATAAAAGCCACATGGTCCTGGTTGCTTAACTCACAAAGACCTTCCTAATACATCATGGCTAGGTAAAAAAAAAAATATATATATATATATATATATTTATATATATAAAATATATATAAATTTATATATATATATATATATATATATATATATATCTTTAATGTCAACCCAAGAGGTTCCTCACCCCCTAAACTACCCATTCAAAGAGAAGCATCCCACCACACTCATGTGGATTTACCCATTGTTAAAAATGAAAAGAAAAAATTGGGTGAGTTATGGGTATAGTGAAATTGATAGAGTAACTAATAATTTGTTTATGACTTTCATTCATCTCAGCATGGCATATAGAATTCTTCATCTTACAGAGGGAAGACTCCCAAACTCATTTTATGAAACCAGCATCATCCTAATCCCTCAACCAGATAAAGACACAACAAAGAAAGAAAACTTCAGGCCAATATTGCTGGTGAACATAAACACTAAAATCTGCAACAAAACATTGGTAAACCACATCCAGCAACACATTCACAAGATCATACACCATGATCAAATGGGATTCATCCCAGGATACAAGGAAGGCACAGTATTTGCAAATCAATAAACGTATTACATCACATAAACAAAAGCAAAGACAAAAATCATATGATCATATAAATAGAGGCAGAAAAAGCATTTGATGATGTATAACATCCATTTATGATAAAAACACTCAGCAAAGTAGGAATGAGGGAGCATACCTCAACATAATAAAGGCTATATATGAGAGACCTACAGCCAACATCATACTAAATGGGCAAAAACTTATAGCTTTCCCATGAAGATTAGGAACAAGACAAGGATGTCTTCTTTCACCACTTCTATTCAACATAGTATTGGAAGAACTAGCCACAGCAAACAGACAAGAAAAAGAAAAGGCATCCAAATTGGAAAGGAGGAAGCAAAACTGTCACTGTTTGCAGATGATATGATAGTGCGCACAGAAAATTCTATAGATCCACCAAAAAACTACTTGACCTAATAAGTGAATTTGGCAAAACATCAGAATACAATGTCAATATTTAGAAATCAAAGGCGTTTTGTATATCAACAATGAAATATTAGAAACAGAAATCAGGAAAAAAAGTCTCATTTGATATAACAACAAGAAAAATGAAGTACCTAGGAATAAACTTTACCAAGGAGGAAAAAGACCTGTACTCCAAAAAATACACAACACTGAAGAAAGAAATTAAGGAAGACACAAACAAATGGAAGCATGCATTGTGTTCAGGGATTGGAAGAATTAACATCATCAAAATGGCCATACTACCCAAAGTAATTTATAGATTCAACACAATCCCTATTAAAATACCAAAGACATTTCACAGATAGAGAACAAACATTTCAAAAATTAATATGGAACCATAAATGACCCTGAATAGCTGCAACAATTTTGAGAAAGAACAAAGCAGGAGGGATCACAATACCTGATATCAAACTATATTAGAGGGCCACAGTAATCAAAATATGCTGGTACTGGTAAAAGAACAGACACATAGATCAATGGAACAGAATAGAGAACCCAGAAATAAGCCCAGGTCTCTATGGTCAATTAATATTCAACATAAGGGGCAGAAGCATAAAATAGAGTAAAAATAACCTCTTCAGCAAATAGTGTTTGGAGATCTGGACAGCTACATGCAAAAAATGAAACTCAACCACCAACTTACACCATACACCAAAATAAATTCAAGGTGGATAAAAGACTTAAATATAAGTTGTGACACCATAAAAGTCCTTGAGGAGAACAGAGGCAGGAAAATCTCAGATATTCCATGCAGCAATATTTTCACTGATATGTCCCCTAAAGCAAGGGATATAAAAGAAGGAATAGACAAATGGAACCTCATCAAATTAAAAAGCTTCTGCATGGCTAAAGAAAACATCAGCAAAATTAAACAAAAGAACCAACCATATGGGATAATATATTTGCCAATGATACCTCAGACAAGGTTTTGATCTCCCAAATATATAAAGAACTCACACAACTCCACTCCAGGAAGACAAACCAACCAATTCACAATTTGGAAAAGCACCTGAATAGACACTTCTCTAAGGAGAACATTCAGAGGGCCCATAGACATATGAAAGGATGTTCAGCATCACTAGCCCACTAGCCATCAGAGAGATGCAAATTAAAACCACGATGAGATATCACTTCACACCAGTTGGAAATTCCAGCATAAACAAATTATCAAACAAGTGCTGGAGAGGTTGTAGAGAAAAGGCAACCCTAGTGCACTGTTGGTGGGAATGCAGACTGGTGCAGCCATGGTGGAAAACAGTGTGAAATTTCCTCATAAAACTAAAAATGGAACTGCCTTTTGACCCGGAAATTCCACTGCTGGGCCTATACCCTAAGAATTCTGAAACACCAATTCAAAGGAACCAATGTACCACAATGTTCATAGCAGTGCAATTTATAATAGCCAAGTGCTGGAAGCAACCTAAGTGCCCATCAGTAAATGAATGGATCAAAAAACTAGGGTACATTTACAGGATGGAATACTATGCATCAGAAAGAAAAGAGGAGCTCCTACCTTTTGCGACAGCATGGATGGGTCTTGAGAGCATTATGCTAAGTGAAATAAGCCAGGCAGTGAAAGACAAATACCCTATGATCTATCTCATATATAAGTGGAACCTAATCAACAAAACAAGCAAGCAAGCAAAATATAACCAGAGACATTGAAATTAAGAACAAACTGACAGTCACAGGAGGGGAGGTGGGATGGGATAATGGGGGCACAAAGGGCTAGGGTTGTCAAGAAATATGTATAAAGGAAACAGGGACAAAGCCAAAGGGGGCCAGAAAAGATCGAAGGTAGGACATGGGGATGGCTGTGGTGGGGGGTAGAGGTGGGGGAAAATGGAGACAACTCTACTTGAACATCAATAAAAACAAAAAAGAATTCTTCATCTTACTCTTCTCTTGTTGAGACATCAAAGATTTTAATTTTAGAACTAATTATAATAGGTATCAAGTTATACTACAGTATGTATTTTCTCTCTCCCTCCCTACCTCTCTCTTTACCTATATTTTTAAAACTACCCAATATTTGTGTTTGCTCCAGTGCCCAGAAAATACATATTTTTTTCTCTAGAACCATGTGGCAAAAATGGCTTTCTTAATTGGGATTTCACAGATATAAATTTATTTGGGGGTATAAAAAGTAGCAGAATTAATCCTTATAAAATTTGGAATTCAAAGGAAAGCTAATTAAAGTATCCTTTAAAATGAAACAAAAGTCAAGAGCAATAAAATAAAATATTCATTGTATATTTGATTGATTGGAGAGAATAGGAATTTTACCATCAGAGAGAGAATAAGATAACAAAGCAATATACCATGATATAGCTTTCTCAAAATATTAAGTTAAACAACAAAAATGTATGACAAACCACACAGTAAAAACAAATGATAAAATATGCTTGGCTAACCACAGATGTAAAATAATAGCAAAGATTTTGAAATGCACAGAGTTAATAAAAAGTCTCAAGTTTAAGCCCAAATGTGTAGGAGTAAAAATGTAAAATAAAGGCTGAAAAAATATGAGATATGATTTAGGGAGTGAGAATAGCAGTAGAGGAGAAGAAAAAAAATGGGAGAAAATGGTGAAAAAACAAATAGGACAGAATAAGGTGATGGGAGGGGGAAAGAGAAAGAATCTTTCTCCTATAAACCTTACCTGGATTTTCTCCCAAACAGCAGCAAGCCCCTGCTTGTTCTCCAGGAACTATTCTCCATGGACGTTCAGACTAAACATTTGGTAATGCTTTGCTACAGCACAACTTGACCTTTCTCTTATCCTTCCCAGGTATACTGAATCTTTTATTAATTTATACAATTTTATATCTGGAATAAATCTTAGTTCATTGTGCAAACACCTCATTTTACTGATTTTCAAAGCCATAGAGGCATGTAATGACAAGGTCTCTCCTTTAGAATCTTTTTATAATGTTTATCAAACATAGTACAACAGCAACACCTATGGTATGCAATCAACTGTTTAATTGCTCTATTAAAGTATATTGAGAATAAACTTCTAGTTCCTGCCAAATATCCAAGACCCTCCTCTTCCAAGTCTGATTTTATGGAGACAGTGTTTGTACACTTAAAAAACGTTATCTCCCAGCCTTTTATGTGAATGAGGTTGGTTCTGTGTTAAAATTTTGACCAATGGCATGATGATATAAATTATGAAGTTAGGCTTCTGGGAAGTAGCATAAGAAAGAGGTTGACTTGCTTAGCAGAGACAGTTTGTTCCTTTCCCTTCCCTTCTGGAATGGAGGTGTGATATTTGGAGCTGTGGTGGCCGTCTCTGACCATTAGCCTACCTAGAGAGTGCAAAACAAGGGACAAGGTGGCAGAACAGAAACATAGGAGTCTAAATCATCACAGAATCACCTTACCTTGGAATATCTACCTATATCTGGAAAATTTTTACATGCCATAAAAATAATCTTCACTTCCCGATACAGTATGTGTGAACAAGGCAATGCTAAAGTGTCAGAAAATATGCAAAAAGGAATCACAGGAGTTAGGAGCTATGACAGCTGGATACTAGTCCCACGGTTGACATGCACTTTAGTTGGGAGGGGTGGTTTATAACTTTGAGATTTGAAAATTTAAAGCTATCTGGAGAAGTGGAAGAAAAGCATGAGTAAGCCAAGGAATACAGAATCTGTTGGAGGGGAAAAGCTAAAAGCTGACAGGGTATGGATAATTTTATAATACAATATGCAAGCATTTGCTCAGAATGCAAATTGACTACCTTTCTAAAAATGATCGTTAGGATTTCTCTCCCCAGAGGCATTCCAAATTGCGTAGATAGCAATCTGTCCAGGCATGTTTGGGTTCAGTCCAGGCTAAAGGCAGATGGATGGAGTGGATAACCTCTGAAAGTCCCTTCTGGCCTTATTATTCTACAGTTCTGCTTCATTCTGAGAGAAAGTTACTGCTGCTTCTCTATTTGTAGATACAGTCATCAAGGAGACCTTTACTCTCTTTATGTATATTGCTGACATTCCTGGTAAATAAGAAGAAACAAAACTTCAAGGGGCAAATCGCTTCAGCAAAATGCAGAAGTGAATCTTCCGGACACAGAGCACATTGTTTCAGGCCAATAACCCTGGCTTGCAGTGTGGCACACTTCCCCCTGAGTTACTCTACAAGATCCCATGCCCTTTTGCATTCTATCGATTTGTTTCCTGTGTGTTTGTCTTCCCTGCCTAGTTGATTGAATCCTTGTGGGGAAGTGACTGAGGTACAAGTTAAATGTGAGGGGTTTTTTAGGTGTTTCTAATCTATTAGAGGTGGAAGAAAAATACATGGGAAGAAAAAGGATGAATTAAACCAAGGCACGTTTGCATCGGAAAGTTCACCTCAGTAGAGAAGCTATCCTGTGTCAGGTGATATTACTAGGCTTTGACCCAAACATATTTCTCTCAGTTCTGCACATTTTGTTCTGCGTGATTAATTTAGATGGGTGACATACAAACCTGACTGACAGAAAAGGAACTGGAAATCATTTGTCTGGGAATAGGGCATAGCACTCAAAGTAAGGACATGATCAGTATAAGCATTAACTGACACTGATTTTGAAAACAGGAACAAATAAACCAAAACACAGATGAAACACTTAAAATATAATTTATTTATTTATTTTTTTCTTGAGCCCTGGCCGATGTGGCTCAGTGGATTGTGCACCAGCTTGTGAACCAAAAGGGTCACTGGTTCAATTCCCAGACAGGGCAGGGCACATGCCTAGGTTGCAGGCCAGGTGCCCAGATGGGGGTGCTCCAGAGGCAACCACACATTAATGTTCCCTTCCTCTCTTTCTTCCTTCCTCCCCCTCTGTCTAAAAATAAATAAATAAAATATTTTCTTTTAGTTCTTGAAATAATCATTTCAGTTGGCAATCCAACAGGAAAAATCTAATAGCATACAAAACACACATAAGTTTCTCTCTCTATATATATATATTTGCATACAATAAATTTTATATATAATTTCTATATAATAATTATTTAGATTTTTCTATATAAACTCTTTAGATTTTTATACCTAATAGGCATAAAAGACTCTTTTATATCTATTAATTTTTCACCAAACTTCTTTGAGATCTCTTCTATAATATTTAATTGACCTAAATAAAAATTAGACAATTCAGGTTCTTAGTGTTTCTGCTTTGAAAATATTGGGTAGTTCTCTGAGCCATTTATTAAATTGTATAGATTTTTTCTTGGCACTCTTGGTTTTGTACCTGTATTCAGAATGAGAACACTCCTCACGCTTCAGCTAATGGAACGGCAAAGTGCTCTTTGGGGCTTGTCCTGCCCATTCTTCTTATATCTGACATGCAAACCTTGGCTCACAGCATTACTGACCTATTTCTGAAGAAGCTATTTGAGCAGAGTGATCTCACTTTGGTTGGCATCTTAGGGTTTCCACAGCCACAGTGGGTTGTCTGGGATGTTTCTACAATCCCCTGTGGCATGGGGAGGTCAATTATTTGAATTTATGCTTTCTCTAAATCTCAAACCTAATGTGCACCTAGGATGCAAATTCTCAGCTAATATAAATATATCTGAGTAATATATTTTCCTCAAAAATGTATCTTTAATGAGTATCTTGTATCTAAACTTAAATATACAAATATTTGCAGAAACATTTGGAGAAACATAAGATATAGATATATAGATATAGATATAGATATAGATTTCCCTATATCTCTACATGAATGAAAAAATAAATAGTTGTTTGATTTGACTATGAAGGGGCTAATTATGAGGAGCTAGGAAGTCACCAGTTTCCCATTCCCTTGCTTTTCTGAATATTTAGTGCTTTGAGATATTCAGTAATGATGGCATTAGTACACATGTAGTTCAGCGGAACAGGGTTTACTATATAAGCGATAACAGTGGATCAAAGACAAGGCAGCAGAAACTGGGTTTTTTCCTGCAATTTTGAATACATTAGACACTCAGAATTGAAAACATTGGCTGAAAGGTGTGAAAATTTTAAGAAACCTCCCTCTCTAAAGTTCTGTAAGGCTTAACAGAATTCCAGATTGAGTTTAACAAATCAATTTTTCCAAGTATTTGTGGTTATTTCTCATTGGAGTGGGATTATATTACTTTTTTTTCCTTCAAAATGTAGACTTTATTCATTGAATGCCATAGAAGTCTTTCCTTATTCCTTCCAGATCCCATTATAAAAAATGAATACTGAAGAGATTTTTTTATAATTTTCTCTTGCTACTCGTACAGATCTTTTTCAAAAAGTTAAAATAAACTTCTCCATTTTCTTTCCACATCCCTCATCGGATGAAAGTGCTATTTTTTTCAAGAGAAAAGAGTGAATAGATTATTCTGAAAATGTGTTATATAGTCTTTCAGCTTTTTGTTCACTCAACACATTTTTTTCTTCTCAATCAATTAATAAAACTGATAGTGAACATATAGCTGTTCACACATGTTTTACAGTTTATATCCTACAAGCCATCTTGCTGCTTTAAGAATGGGTCAGAGAGGATGCTGAATCACAACAGTTTAATGTACTTTTCTGTGTTGATATGGGAAGGCCCAGTAGTCAAATTTTGCAAATTAAAACTTAAGGTCACTGTGCTTAAATCCTGCTCTCACACTGTATTTCTGTGTGACTCTTGGGCATCTTGTTCAACCTCAGCTACTTGCTATTTTTCCTTAGATTTTCAACTATGATGCTGCTTGTGTCAAAAAAAACAAATAATGAGTCAACATTCAAAGATAAGTAGAGAGCAGCGAGACAGTTTGTTATAATTCATGCTTTTGAATAATATTGAAACAGTCACATATTTTTCAAAGTTAATCTGCAAGAGGCAAAACTCTGACATCACAAAAGACAGCATTTTAATAGCTCGTTAAAGATGCAATTCTGGTTACTTGAAATAGTAAATACACCTTCGAAATTCCTGTTTCATCTGAAAAGCAATTCACTTAATATGGCTCTCCAGGGTGCCTATTTTGACTTTCACTTACATGAACTACATCCGAATGATACATTAGAGGATAAGACCTAACATGTTTCCTTTGGGGAGCTGATCAACATGAAGAACAGATGACTGCTTAACTCAAAGCTTTATAATTACAATAATGCACGTTTTTACATCCTATGAATAAATCACATAACCTGCTACATGTAACAGTTCTAGGCTTCACACACTGAACGGTAAAGCCATATCATATAATACCCTTAGATTGAAAATGTACCCTTGTAGCATTTTTCACTCTCTCTTTGCAGTATTTTTGCAATGCACTTTAAGTGGGCATATTACATCCTTCTTCTAATTAATAACTCTAGCTCTAATACCAAGTGTTTTATTTACTTGTTTGTTTATTTATTTATTTATTTATTTATTATTTTTTCAGCTCAAAAATCAATCTCTGTCTACTCTGGACCCTGTGCTTCAGTGTGACCAAAGAACTCGGAGCTCTCTTGAGTGTACAATGTTTTCTTATGCATTTGTGCTTCTATGCACATAGTTCCTTATTATTGAAATGCTTTTCCTTCCCTTACTTGCCTGCCCAATTCTTAGGATGAGACATATATTAACTATCAGATATTTTGGGAAACTTTTCTGCATTCCCTCAAGCAGAATTAGATACTCTTTATTTTATTCATTTTCAGCAATTTTTACCTACATCATTTATGACATGTCAATTTCACTGAGGCACAAAATAGGGTTTTCTGCGTCCCCAGTGCTTAGGTGAGTGTGTGGGACTCTGTCGGTGCTCGCAGTTTACTGACATTAATGAATAAATTGAATATAGAGAAAACTTTACTGTGCTTCTATTGACACATTAAAAATCATTTGGGTCTCATACCTGTTATTATTTCTTGCAAACTCTTCTCTGTTTTTTATTATATCAGGGAGCAGGTGAGGAAGAGACCCAGATAAATGATAAGTCCCAATGCCCATGAATACTGATACGCGTTAACAGTCCCCAAAGTGCTGGAACCATTTACAAGTCTCTTCTGCTAAGGAGGATGACTGGGGGTAGGAAACCTGAGTTGTCTAGCTTTTTGTGGTTTCCCACAGGCATTCTACCTAAGACTGGTATGTTTGAGAAACAGGTATAATAGGAGTTGTTTGAACCAAAGAATAAAGCTCTACATCAAAGCAATTGCTTTCTTTCCTCCTAGAGATGTTAGACAAACAACAGAATAAATATTCCTTTGAAGTGTGAACTGTGGAACCATGTTATTGACTTGATCTATTTAAAAATAAAATCAACTGAAAATAGAGTACAGTTCAGTAACAACTGACACTACAGACCAGGACTCCCACCACAGAAAAGATTAAATCAAAAAATAGGGAAGTATTATAAGTTAGAAACTTCTAAAAAGATAGGTATACAATATTAGATGGTGTTTTGATTAGAAATTTATCTTTTCGTAAATTAAATCCTTCAGGAGCTTGATCATTTTAAGCTAATAATATGTCTATACATTATTATTTTATATTTACAAAATATTCTTGTTTTCATAGTTACTATTAAAAATAATTTGTTTTGAGCCAAAGAAAACTAATTAATATAACATATCATTAATTAAAGATGCAAATCCACTACAAAAATTCACTTCTATTAACAATAAACTATTTTAGATTATAGATTATATAGATATATAGATTATATATCTATAGATTATATAGATTATATAGAGCCAAATTACTTTGTCATCATTTTCCCACGGTATTCAGTTAGGTAGTCAGCTGTTTCTGGAGGTCAAAGTATTCAAACAAACCCTTGAAATCTACACTCCAAGTCTCTTCTGCAGCATTGGTTTAGCAGTTACATCGGATAGATAAGTTTTAAGAAGTTGGATTTCTGTAGAACAGCATATTTCTAATTAAACAGAATTTATAAATCTGAGACTGAAAACAAACATACATACTTATGTATATACATATAACTTGTACTTATGCATGTATAAGTATATATGTACATGTATACACACACGTACACACACATATACATATTTAGTGTAGTTGTCAAGTACTACTCTATCCTAATTTCATACAGGTGTCGTTTGTCAATGTAATATCTGCAATAGCATTGCAAAGGGGTGATAGAGTTGTAGAAGACCTATTCTTGGAATTGTGGCTTTGCTTTTGAGAAACAGTAATATGTCTGTGAAATCAACAGTTTTAAGGGTCATATCCTTTCACTAAACTAACTCTATTACTTAAACCAGTCTCACTGAGAGAAAAATGCTAATCTTGTTGAGAGTCGAGATATATTTGAGACTATCCAATCACCTATGTACAATTCAACACAAAGAAAATAATTGAACACGATCTACTCTTAAGTTGCAGGAACTTTAGTAATCAAAAGTAGCCAGAGCATGCAAACCCAGGTCCTGCTGGCTAATTCCAGTTGTTTGTTTTCTAGCTTTTGGCTTATTAGTGTTTCTAGTGACTTGACTGCACACCGCTACAGTTTCCCTCCGTGTGCTTTATGCTTTGTGTTGCTGATAGATACACTTTCTATAACATTGCCTGTAATTCTATTTTTTCTCTATACCTTTGTTTTTGGACTTTGCATGCTGGAATTCCCTTCTCCTGATAAGCTCATTGTAATTTAGAACGAGATTGGCAACATTTTTCAACTAAAACTTTTAAAATAGCAACAGGACAAGATCCACTGATAGAGTGAAAGTAAAAATGAAAACAAAGTGCCCCAAATTTCTTTGTCTTCTTCACCAGCTTCACCAACTTCTTTCTTTCCTTGTTCCTTCCTGCAAGCTGTAAATTAATGTTAACCCACTCTGAAACCAGTGCTGTCATGAGTAACTAACACCACCACAAGATAAAGTATTTCCTGTCTGGGAAAATTTGAAAAAATATATTTGAGCTAAAAATTAAGTCCTAACTCTTTCACTAAATGTATTCCATTTTATCTAATCAATTAATGAAATCTATTAAATTGGGTTTGATTAATTTTTAAAAATTATTTGATTTATATAAGTTTTTTAAAAAATTAATAATTACTAATTTTCCTATGTTGAGTCACTTCAAATAATATAGGTTGCCATTTATCTTGATCTATTTTGAGGTAGACTCTAATTTTTAAATTACTTCCAGGATTTTTTGGCACTTTCTCATATGACTTTAGTTTTATGAATAGTAATATAAAAGAAGAGACAACCAATTGATATCTAAAATATGAGGTCTGTCCAGAAGTTATCTAGCCAGGTAATATGAAAAATAGAGATATTTATTAAAGATACAAGAAACATTTTATATAGGACAATGACACCTCAGTCCCCTTCAAAGCAGGCACCTTGGGACCTCATATAGTTTTCCCAATTGCCATCAGCTGCCTCATTGTATTTTCCAGAATCTCATCGATGGTCTGAAATTTCTTTCCTTTCAAAGGTGATTTGAGTTTTGGGAAAAGACAGAAGTCACAGGGTGCCAAATCTGTGTTGTATGGGGCTGAGTCACCTGGGTGATTTGATGTTTCACTAAAAATCTCTGCAAGAAACATGATATATGATTGGGCACATTGTTCTAATGAAGCTGCCAATCACCATTTGCCCCTCACTTGAGCCTTCTGACGCTTCCAGATAGTTTCTGCAGAGGAAAGTTTAAGCTTAACACAAAATTGATGCAGATTTGTTTCTCTACTCACTCATTTTGAATGTGACAGTTGCACAGTACACATGCTCACTCAAAGGTCTCTACCATCCTCACTGACTAATGCAGTGAAGTTGTCATTGTTTACACATGTGCATTCCAATCCACTCTCCTTGGCTGCCAGGTTACATCAATGTGGCACAAACCAGTCTCATTTCATTAACAATGGCTAGGCTTTTTTTGGACAGACCTCCTACTTATATTAGAACAGAGGTAGGTCCCCAACTTTTTTGGCACCATAGAGTGGTTTTGTGGAAGATGAGGTGAGGGGGTGGGAGGGGGATTGGGACAGGAGGTGGAGTTCAGGTGAGCTTGGCTGGAGCCCAGTTCCTAACAAACAGGCTGTAGACTGATACTGGTCCCTGGACCAGGGGTTGGGGACCCCTGTATTAGAATTCCTGGAATCTAAAATAAATACATTAGAACTGATTGTGAGTGAATGGAGAAAAATGTAATTACACATATTAGAAAAATTATATCCTAACTGGCAAATAAAGTAAAATAATCAGGGGGAATTTTAAACATTATTATTTTGCATTATTTCAAGGAGTTAGAAGACATATAAGTATCTTATTTTTCTTTATATTCCTGATCAAATACACTAATTAAATATATTATACACTCAGAAGTACTTAGGAATAGGTTTAGAATTGAAAACACAGAAATAATAAAACAACAGTATTGTATTTTTTGTGCATATTTGTGTGTTTGGGTGGTGAGCTTTTCAAATGTCAGAGATTTTCTTCCCTAAAGAGTTTTAGTAAACTCTTCCCGCACTTTATCCCCTTACATTCAATGTTTGACAAAGGGGGCAGGGACATAAAATGGAGTAAAAATAACCTGTTCAATAAAGGGTGTTGGGAGAAGTGGTCAAGTACATGCAAAGAAAATGAAACTAGACCTTCTACCATACACCAGAATAAACTCAAAATGGATAAAAGACTTAAATATAAGTTTTCAAATAAATATATGACATCATAAAAGACATAGAGGAAAACATAAGCAGGAAAATTTCAGATATCCCATGCAGCTATGAAACTAAAAAGCTTCTGCATGGCTAAAGAAGACCTCAACAAAATGGAAAGGGAACCAACCATATGGGAAAACATATCTGCCAAAGACAAGGGTTTGATATAAAAAATACATAAAGAACTCACATGACTCTGCTCCAGGAAGACAAACAACCCAATTAAAAAATGTGCAAAGGACCTGAACAGACACTTCTCCAAGGAGGACATACAGAGGGCCCAGAGACATATGAAAGGATGCTCAACATCACTAGCCATCAGAGAGATGCAAATTAAAACTGCAATGAGATGCCACTTCACACCAGTCAGTATATCGTAAGAATTCTGAATCACCAATTCAGAAAAACCTATGCACTCCAACAATTATAGCAACATTACTTACAATAGTCAAGTGCTGGAAACAGCCTAAGTGCCCATCAATAAATGAGTGGCTATAAAAACTGTGGTACATTTACACAATGGAATACTATGCAGCAGAAAGAAAGAAGGAGCTCCTGCCCTTCGCAACAAATGTATGCAAGTGGAGAGCATTATACTAAGTGAAATAAGACAGGCAGTGAAAGACAAATACCATATGATCTCACCTATAACTGGAACCTAATTAACAAAATAAACAAATGAGTAAAATAGAATCAGAGACTTGGAAATAAAGATCAAACTGACAGTTACCAGAGGGGTGACAGGAGAGGAATAATGGGAGAAAGAAGGGGAAGGTGCAAGAAAAGGAACATGAGCAGAGGACTCCTGGGCAAGGACTATGGGGGGGGGATTGATTATGGGAATGGGAGGGAGGGTAGGAGTGAACAATGGGGAAAAAGTCAACTGACAAGAATAAACAACAAAAGAAGGACATTGGTATGTTTGCTGGAAATTAATCACATAAGATCACATAATCACTTTTTCTATAGATATAGAATACAGAATCCCGTTTTGCACGCACCTGAAGAGTTTCCATATTCCTTCAACAAAGTGAGAACAGATAGTGCTGCAGAGAATATCATTCCCTTGTGTGATTATTTTCTACTACAACTGTAATCTCACTAAGGTTGTGAATAATATGAGGGCTCTCTTGCTCCCAGCCACTTTAAATGTTAACATAATGAATTAGCTTATAAATATAAAAATTTAAAATAGCATCTCGATATATCTCAGTCAATCTAGTCTCTATTAGTTGAATTTGTTCACTTCTTTTGGCATTCTTTGTATGGTTGTAGGGATTTTTGTGGAAATATTCTCTGTTCAGAAACCTTGTACTGTATAAAATATGTTTTCATTGCTCATGCAATTTAGACGTAGTGATATTACCACCAATATAAAATACAATGTAGGAAGACATACAATTTTCTAAAATACAATGTGGTGATTTTGAATGTTCTTATTGTAAAATTTTTATAAGCACATTCCTATATATAAGTATACTCATATATAAAAATCAATTTTTCTTTCTTCAAATGGAATTAAATTATAGAGATTAAAATATCAGTGTTATAGAAAATCATTAATAATAGATATTTTTATTACCCTCACCAGGGAGAAATTGATTTTTCTAGGAAACATTCAGAAAACAATTCAGTTAATAAGAAAGCATTCCCAAGACTAGAATATCAGCTCCAAAATGTTAAACTTTTCTCCTTATTAATTTTCATCAAGGTTACAAATATACAACCAAATGTAATGCCTTTATTAGAAAAAATATATTCAGGCTTGCATTATATCTTATGCTTCATGTATAATAACTTTAAATTAGAGTATGTGCTTAGAACAAAACCAAGAGGAAGCAGAAGTTAATTTAGACCCTTCAGTGGAAATGCATTTCTAAAGATTAATACAATGTTTGACTTAATCTGTTTTCTTTCTTTATTGTATGTCTATAGTAAATAAAACAGTTCCTTACAGATTTGATAGGCTGGTGCCTACTTATCTTTTTAGAAAACATTTTTCACTATGTGTGACTCAAAACTGGAAGAAAATTTGATGGTGGGAATTTGGAATAAGTTCATATGATTCAATTTTCTCTATAATCAGTCATCTTCTCTCATTTAAAAACAAATCATCTATATGTGATATTTTGGTGTTGTCCAAAAGATGTGATTGTTGTCCAAGGTCAGGGGTACACTACCAGAGAGGCAAACACATCTTTAATTTTCTTTTCTCAATGCAGAAACATTTTATCAAGCCGCTGACTCTGGAATGACTGTATCTTTCAGTCACGTTGATTGTATCACTCACGGTAGTGGTATCAGAGCAGATAATTAGGTGAAAACCCTTCACTTTGGTAAATATAAGTAGAAATCCAAATATGTTGTACTTGTTATTTCTAGGTCCACCACAGGTCATAATAAATTACTTAGGAGTTTAAAAACACTTTATTTTGTGAAATCTAGAACTATTTAAAAGGCGAAAGTAGTACTATCAGCCTCCTACTGGTAAATTATGAAAAAATAAAAATGGATGTCCCTTGTGATAAAGATATGAAACTTACAACAATAACAAAACATAAATTGGCACAGGAAAAAAGATTGAAATATAACCAACTATATACTCTAACTATACCTCAGTCCAGAGTATATACTGATCTTTTCAAAAATAATCAAGATAAATTTGATACCATTTAATTTTTGTTCAAATGTTTTATGTTTTTAGTTGAATCCCCTATTTTGCCATTAACATAGCCTTTATTGGATATATTGAAGTAGACTTATTAGATTACAACTGTAAGTTTTATTTGACGACTCAGATATATTTTGTTATAATCAACAGCACTGAAAAATGTTTAATACATTCAAATTTGTGCAATAACCTCTAAGGCAGTATTTGGCAATGTGATGATTTTGCTCTTTTGGAAGCTTAGTCACACGTGTCTATGTGAAAAAAAATTAATGTTCAATAAAAAGAAGCTGGGATTATAACTGAAGTAGATAGAATTAGGCTCTAGAAAATATAATTAATTTCTGAAAAGAAAATTAAACTCTTTAACTCCTATTAGGTTGTAATATGTTAACAAAATATTCAATTATTTAAAAAAATTACATGCCACAAGCATCTTTAAATAAAAATAAAATATCTTACTAATTATTATAACATATGTGTTCATAATTGAAACTAAGAATTTGTTGGCTTCTTATGTGGCCATTTCAGAGTTCAAGGCTAGGAAAGGAAAGCTGATCAAAGAAGAAATAACTGTAACTTCTCAGTCTGGATCTGTCCACAGAACGGAGTAACTGGATGTCCTTTAGAAAGAGTGTTGAGACCTAGTGACCAGTTGACATAGGGTCTCTCAGTGTCCTCATTGCTTCAGATTACCTTTCTAAGATTTACTCCTTTTAATGATATATCTCTTCCCCTCTGGTCTTGAATTCAATTTCCTTCAGCCTCGTGTTGGGGGACTGGCAGCCAGTAAGCCATGCCAGGCCTTTTCTTTGGCATGCATATTATGGACTATATAATATTTTAAAAGTCAGTAGCTGACTTTGAAAACTTTAAACACATAAAGACATGGAGCTCCTGCTGAAAAATTGGAATTTTTGGTGACCTAGGACCTTTTTCCACATGGCAGCATTTAGTTTGGGTGACTTTGTCCACAGATCAGACATGTCTCTCGAGTTTTCTATAGTTTCTTCTATCCTCGACTTGAAGGACAGATTTCTCTTTGACATCAGTGTCAGTAAATATCCTTTCCTTACACTCACCCAGCAAGAATCTGTTAGAGATACCTGTAATTCAGTGGTTTCTTCCCTGGCTCCCTCCAGTGGCCTGATTCACATGATTAATACCTTAACTGCGTTTCCTAATCTTTAATCCTCTACTTTTTCCATTTCTCTGTCTCACATTCATCCCACCTCCCTAACCAATGTTCCTATAATGCACCAGTTGCAATTAACTTTTAATTAACTTTGATATTTTTATTATTTCTGTCTCCTATCATTAATATACAGGTAAAACTTTGACCGCTGTAGAATTTAGATACATATTTTTAAAAAGAAATAAAATTATAAGAAAGTTAGTATAACTTCACAGAAATACGTTTAGGAACAATATCTCATGAACACTTCCTAGTAAAATATTTTTTGCAGAAGTTCTACCTCAAATACTCTCTGGCTAAACAAAGGTTCAGAGAAACAATTGTACAACAGTGTGTGGCATCAGTCTACCGTGACAGAGTGTTCTCATTTTCCTTTTCTCAAAAGTATTCTTTTTTATGAAATATGTAATTGTTTAAGAGCCCAACTTCAAGTCCAAGTGCATTTCTTTTTCTAATGGCATTTTATGTAAAGTGCAATAGTTGTAGCTTTGAAATGCATATTGAGTGTCTCTGGCAATAAAATTTGTGTTTTCTCAATAACTGATATGGTTATAGTTAAAAGAAAAGTCAGGTTATAGGTTTTCTTTGAACTTCATTAAGCTATGAAAAATTAATATTTCACATGCTTTGCTCTGCAAATGGACTCACCCCGGCAATGCACTCCTTCATCGTACCCATCTGGGCAGTCCACGGCACCATTGCACAGCTGGGATAAGTGAACACATTTGTTGGCACCAAGGCAGGCAATGTAGTTCAGGGGACACTTGATTTCTACCTCCTCGGGACCTGAAAAAAAAGTAAAAACTATCAGCTTGAAATGGGTTAGCTTCATTAATTTTTTTGAATACTAAAACTGTTAAGCACAAAAAATTACTATAATTAATTTATGAAACACAATTACAGAAATACTACCAGAGGGCAGCTCTGATTCTGACAGTCATTGAAATTAGCCTATGATTAAAAACCTAATTAAAACACCTGCATAGGAAATAAAATATTCTGTATTGTTTTCAAAGAATGCATTAAAAGCAAAAATATTTTTTCAACCATTAAAGTAGCTTGAATTGAAAATCTGTGCTTTGCTTTGAGTCACTGTTCTATCTCTTAAACTCAGATAAGTGGGCAAGGCACTCAAACTCTGTAAGTCTCCATTTCCTCAACTGTGTAAAACAGATAATGACATCTTCCTGGCAGGGTTTGTATCAGAATTATATCCAGTAACACGAACAAAAACATTTTAGTGGAATTCAAATGAGTTTGTGATGACCTAAAAGTTTTTGTGTTTATTTTCAATGTTATTTAGGAATATAAAAATTAGCTAGTTATGTACTTATTTGTATATGGATTTTTTTTTCTTGAAAACAACTTCGCTGAGCAACTATAAAGCAATAGAATCTGTGAAAGAGTGAGGAGGTAATGGTGGTCAGGGCATACTCCTTGAGTTCACCTGCTGTTGGTAAGTATACTTACAAAATCACCCTTTTTGCTTCTAAAGATTCACTAAAGTCAGAATGCAGTCTTTTCTCAAAGGTCACCAATTCCAAATGTCTGTCATACACCCAAGTTGTATACTGTTGTGTATCCAAATTTCAGGTATATCCTTGTGCCTAATTATCAAATCCTACCTATACTTCTTCTGTAGACACTCCCCAAATTCCCTGTAATGACTTTAAGTCTTGCTCCGTTCTCCCACATCCGAAGTGCAATCATATCGATGCCTACAATTATGTATTAATCTGACACTGATTATGGCAACAGATCAGATTCTACAGCCAGACACATTCAGGTTTTAACTACGGTTCTAGCAATACTCATGAGGCATTAATTTACTTAATGAACTAAGCACTAGGTTTCTCATCTATAAATGGAACTATCAACTGAGTCTACTTTGCGAGGGTGCTGTGACTGTCAAAAGCTGTTAACGGCAAAGCACTGAGCACTGTGAGATGCAGAATTAGAGTAGGAATTCAGATTCAATATGTATTATTCATGTAAGTAAATGCAGAGTAGTGGAGTGGGCAACAGACTCTGGAGCCAGGTTACTGGGTCCAATTCCTGGTCCCACCACTTGTAACCTGAGTAACTTGAGCAAGTTGTCCACCTTTTCTGTGCTTCACCAGGTTGTTGTAAGAGTTGTTTCAAAAGCTCTTACAGTTTTTCCTAGCAAGCACTAAGTGGTTTCTATTATCACAGTTAAATAAAGATTATGCAGAGAAGGTGAGTTGCCTTTTGGTAAACACTTGTATCTCATAACTTTCTTTTCTGTTACACCCCCCCAAATGCTCAAAAATAATTAAAAGGCCAATCTAATATATTCTAGCATATGCAAAGTTATGAGAATTGCAGAAGAATTAGAAAATGAAAAAAAAAGAGAAAAGAAAGCAAAAGTATTACACAAGGAAAACAAAATTAGCTGGAGTTGCCAAAAGAAAGTTGTATTTTTTTGAAATGCCTTATCAAATATGAATTATAGGTATATGTGATTTTGTTTGATGGTAAAACAACTTTAAACCTTTTGTGTTTGAGAGATGTAAACAAAATTTTATGATGTAATTTCACTAGCTGAAGTGTTGCCACGAACAGGTATCTCTGTATCTTTTCATGAATATTTATACAATTACTGCTATAGAAGACTATTCGTTTTGTGAAACACCTGTCTCCACAAGGGCACAGCTCATCTTACTGTGTAACATGTCTTTCCAACTTGAGTGTCAGTACCTTAAAAAATAAGCATTTATTTCCATATAAAACTAAAGTACAAATACATTAATTTAAATTCAATTTATAAGAATAAAACTGAAATACTTTTCACTGAGTTTTCAGCTACTTAATATTGTATTTGTAAGAGTAACATAAATCCATTTCTAAAATAAAATTTAAAAACATGAATTAGTTTTGAAAAGGTGCAAAGTTCTATGACCAACAGTTACAAAGGAGTTCTTAAAATTAATTGTCTGATTCCTAAAAATTTTAAATCACACATCCTTGCAATGTCAAAGCCACGTTTAGAGCAGATACATTGAGATTATCTGAAAATGAAAAAGGAAATAACCCACAAAAAGAACACTTCATACACCTGGGAAATTTTAGATATTTACAGTTGGAGACCAAAAGTGATTTAGTAGTTCTTATAAAAAACAAGATCCTTTGTTTTCCTTTTCTTAAAATTTAATCTTTATCATAATGCTTCCATTACTATTGAGTCCCCTTATGCATCCCTCCCTGCTGCAAAGTGATATATATGTGTTGGTACTCACGTGAGTACAGTGTTTAGTGTTAGGCTGCCAGGGAAGGGATGAGCATGACAGAAGGAGTGAAATTCACCTCTGGTGTTCAGAAGAAAGGCTCAGCTACGTACCAATTTTGAGAAAACAAGAAAAATGTTTGGATATTTCAAGGGTAATATATAGACCTATTAAATTCCTCCAATGGTAAGAATTTGGGAAAATAAATAAAATTTGTTTGAAGTAATGACACAGTCAATAGGTTTCTTTCCAGACCAACAACGATGCTCTTCCACACCCATGATATGCTGTCATCTTGGTCTCCATCATCACTGGATAACTGGTATGATGGCTGGGCCATGGCTCAATGCATTGCGCCTGAACCATTCCCCCCCAAATTTTCATACTGAAGCATGTAAGACAATGACGATATTTGTAAGTTACACTGAAGTAAGTAGCAGAAATTAGTTGTAGAGGTTGTCCCAGGCCTTAGAAATTAACATCAAAATTGAGAGATCAATTCTCAAACCCCTTTGACCAAGTGCTAGGATACTTTAGTTGGAAAACTCTACTAAAACCAGTATTTTGCTGTTCTTTCTGGAAAATGGGAATAGAAACAGGTCAGTGTGAGAAACAATAATGACTGCCTCAACTAAAATTCTCCTAGAGCCAAGCAGCAGGGGCATTGGCTGTACTGTTGCTTTGGGGAATGAGCCATTCCTCGTTCTCAATCATTATCTGTGCAGTAAAGGCTTGTACTCTCCCATGGGGCTCCTTTGGTCTATCCTGTAAATAGAGAGGAGACTCAGTCTGTTCCCTACTTTTACCCATTTACCTGTGTGAGAAGGACAGCCAAGTGATATTGGAGCCTGCATGCATTCCTGAGAATATGTCAGTATCATCTTAAATGATCCATTTCATGAAAACTTTTAGGCATTCAAACATTTTAAAATCAGAAATCATAATCTAACCATATCAAGAAGTAGGGTTGGAGGCTCCCTCATATACCTGGAATTACCTCCTTAGTTGCTAAATCATGTGGATTTAGGGGGATCTGGGAGAGGGACTGGAGTAACTGGGTAACATGTGAGAAATTTCAAAATACTACAAAGACACTAAAATATTTTAGCAAGTACTGTGTTCCTAGGGAGAATAACATTTCAATATTCAGTAAGGCATACTCAGAAAATATTTCCAGTCCCTCAAATCTGATTTAGGTGACCTGAGCAAGGTAGTAGAATTTAACATATAGTAATTAATTATAAGAAAAAAATCTCATTCATTGGGAAGATTTAAAATATGTCAATAAAGGAGAATAGTATATGTACTTTTTAAAATTTTCCTAAGCCTTACTCAATTACTTGAAATGTGATTAATTTCCTAAACTCAGTTTTTTATGAACAAGCCTTCTAGGATAATGCAAGGATATCATTATTTATTTGCATGTTTTTGAATGTTTACATTATTTTTTTACACATAGAGTAAATATCTTACTTTGTTCAGTAAGACATAGTAAGGGAAGACATACCCTTATCAAATGCCTTTTCTGTTCAAAGAAATCTGAGATAGAGCATTTTGTGAAGGAATGGAGTTATTTCTTCTGTAATGACAGAAACAGTAAAATATCTATACCTGTCACTATGTCATTGTGTCTTAGCAGGACCAGCATCAATCCTCATCCCCCAAAGTGAACCTCCGTCCCCTCCTTAACTCTATCACATCACGTGAGTTGTTTAGTTCTATCAAGATTTGCTGCTTGGTTATATTGTACTTTCCAATGGTTCTAAGCTCTTAGCCTACAATTTCATCCACTTTTCTTCACCTTCACTCAAGAATAAAGTCCCTTTTGCTGATTCAACCAGCATCCCTTCTTTCTTACTTTTTCTTTTTAGCTGATAAATTTCTTCAAAATACAGACTGGACCTGAAGCATTTCCGTTTCCTTCTCACAGGAGTCCTAGAAAGTACACAAGTCCACCCACTCAGGAATCACCACCAGAGGGACCCAATTTGCTTGTGGGTAGCAGAGGAAGTAACTGAAAGTGGGGTAAGAGCCTAGCAAGCAACATTGTTCCCTCTCAGACTCCTCCCCCACATACAGCAACACAATGCAGCAAAGATGGTTGCTTGGCCCTGGCAAACACCTAAGGCTCCACCCCTTAGAACAAAACAGGTGTGCAGAGACAAAGAAATATGGCCCAAATGAAAAAAAAGATCAAAGCTCTAGAAAAAATACAATTAAGTGATGAAGAGAAAGCTAACCTATCAGATACACAGTTCAAAACACTGGTAATCAGGATGCTCACAGAAATGGATGAGTATGGTCACAAAATAGAGGAAAAAGTGAAGGCTATGCAAAGCGAAATAAAGGAAATATACAAGGAACCAACAACAGTGAAGGGAAGGAAGTTGGGACTCAAATCAACAATTAGGAACAAAATGAAGAAATAAACATTCAACCAGAACAGAATGAAGAAACAAAATTGCAAAATAATGAGGAGAGGCTCAGGAACCTCTGGGACAACTTTAAAAGTTCCAACATCTGAATCATAAGGGTGCCAGAAGGAGAAGAGGAAGAGCAAGAAATTAAAAATTTATTTGAAAAAACAATGAAAGAAAACTTTCACAATCTGGTGAAGTAAATAGTGTTCCAGGAAGCCTAGGAAGCTCAGAGAGTCCCAAAGTAGTTAGACCCAAGGAAGCACACACCAAGGCACATCATAATTACATTACCCAAGATTAAAGAAAAGTAGAGAATCTTAAAAGCAGCAAGAGAAAAGGAAACAGTTGCCTACAAAAGAGTTCCCATAAGAGTATCAGCTGATTTCTCAAAACAATCCTTGCAGGCAAGAAGGGGCTAGAAAGAAGTATTCAAAGTCATGAAAGACAAGGACCTACATCCAAGATTACTCTATCCAGCCAAGCTACCACTTATAAAGGAAGGGCAGATAAAGAGCTTCCCAGACAAGGTAAAGCTAAAGAAGTTCATCACCACAAAACCCTTATTACACAAAATGTTAAAGGGACTTATCTAAAAAAAAAGAATATCAAAACTGTGAACAGTAAAATGACAACAAACTCACAACTATCAGCAACTGAAGCTAAAAAAACAAAAAAACAAAAAAAAACCCCCTACCAAACAAATAGAACAAAATCACAGAAATGGAGATCACATGGTTATAAGCAGGGAGTGGAAGTGGAAAAAATGGGGGGAAAGGTACAGGGAAGAAGAAGCATAAATGGTAGGTACAAAATAGACAATGAGATATTAAGAATAGTATAGGAAACAGAGAAGCCAAAGAACGTATATGTTCAACTCATGGACATGAACTAAGTGGGGGAATGCTGGTGGGAGTGGGGTTCAGGGCAAAGGGAGATAAAGGGGTGTAAAAATGGGACAACTATAATAACATAATCAATAAAATATACTTAAAAATGAAAATAAATAAAAATAATCTAAAAATAAATAATTTCTGTGTAAAATAGGTTCTAGTAAGGCCTTATGTGTTTACATACTTCAAAGGGATGTTGTGAAGTTTTAAGAATGGGGAGAGATGTAAAAGTGATTGATTTTGTCTGGCTACACTATCCTTCAGCCATCTCTGACATCTGTCCTTTTTTAAAGTCCCTGGGGAATGAGATTTTGCAGCTTTGATAATTTGTTCCAAGGTTTAAAAATTAATTTTCTTTAGCCCTTACTCTTCAGAAGTAACTATGCAGGAAAATTCTTTGTATCCAACATACTGAGCTTTATTTATGTATTTAATATAGGAAAATCATGCCTGGTTACCTAAGAAAAATTATGCCATGTTAGAATAATTCTTCTATGACCAAAGTCACCATTGTGTTTATTGTTATCGGTATAAATAAATAATAGGTAAGTTAAGACTTTTTTACTTAAAACTTTCCAGATCACATTAGGAAATATTGTTATGTTAAAAGAGAGCCCTATATTTGTGTGTGTGTGTTTGTATATATATATATATATATATATATATATATATGTTTTCTGCTAACTTCAGAATATATCAAGTGGTTTTTTAATCCACTTAACTGATTGTCATAATGATCAAATATAGGTTAAGCGGTAACATTCTCCTGCACTGAAACTGTAAACGTTTAGAGTGCAGCCTAAATTGGCAAACAAAAATGATTGTACGAATATAGCAAAAGTATCATCGTTATTAGTTACAGCTTTGGAAATCGGAACTTCATCAGGCCAATGGCCTGTCTTGCTTCCTGACCTTCCATTTAAAAGCAAATAGAAAGGAAAATAAATGAAATAACTGTTTTTTGTGTAACTACCACTGCAACATTGCCATTCATTAAACCACGCAAATGGAGGAAATTCAACTTATGTGACTAAAAAAACAGTGTTATTTCGGTATTTGCAATGCTCCTTTATCCCACTCCATGCAACTATTTATCGTGTTACTTGATTGCTACATTATGCCACTGTCTCTTTGTCAAAACGTCTAAAAATGGTTTTTTCACTTCCTCCACCTCAGTTAAAATACAGCTTCATGCTTTTTTGAGTCCTGCTTTTTACTAGCCAACTTTGTAAACTAGGTGCTAACATATTTGCATTTAAACAAGATTCTTACAGAAACAATGCATTAACTGTAAAGATGAAAATTTTAGGCCCTCTGTGAAAATGGCAAAGGAACTTTTGTTTGAGAGAAAGGGGCATTTCATTGATACTGATAGCACACTTCAGGGTAGCAATTGTGTTGATTTCTAAAGTTGGCTCTTGACCCTCTTTTGAAATAAACAAATGTGTATTAAACCAATGAACCAGAAAGAGGATGCCTATTTCCATTTTGCAGAAATCCTATTGCATTTCCAAGAAGTAAAACTTACGTTCTATTCTTTTCTTAAAACTTTTCTGTAAAGAAAACATTGACCCAATTTACAGATATAATAACTAAGGAAACAGGTGTAATGTTCCATTTGGGAGTATCTTTCTACTGAAATACAAGATGGAATATGTGTTTCATCTCTAAAGCCAATGCTTTTTGCTCTTGTTCTCTTGGGTTACTTTACTTATTGTATCCCAGGGACAGCTCCTGATTGCAATTTGAAGTTTTGGAGAGTGTAGAATGCATACTCAGTTTGAAACAGAAATGATCTTCGGGAGGAAGCATGTTAAAAGACAGATACCTGGCAGGAAAAGACAAACTAAAATCAAATAGATTCACACATCTCCCAGAGAAAAGGGGCTTTACTGCAAGAAAGGGACAAGGAGTAAGAACAGCCAACTGGTTCATCTGCATGTCAGGACAGCTGAGAGTCCGAACTTTGATTTCACAAATGTGTTAGAAATTGCCTCTGAGCCAAACTCTGCACGTAGAGGCACTGTTGCCACAACTCTAAGGAGAGATTTCTTTTCTGAGAAATCTATAAAGGAAGAGGGTTCTTTTTGAGGATACAATAGATGACAAGCCTTATTTCTCATCCAATTAGTTCTTTGTCATAATTTAGACAAGATGAAAAAAGTCCACACAAACTAGAGAGCAATCTTCTTTTATAGGGCTCACCTAAGACAACATTCAATTATACACACTGACAGAAAAACAAAACCAAAAACCAAAACCAAAAAGAAAATACAACTATCTGATTTAGAGAGAAGTCTGTTCCATGAACTTTGGTCGAACAACATGGATTCATTGTGATACACATAAACAATGAGTAGAAAGATGATTATTTAATAGGAGTTATTCATTTCTTATTCCATTTGGGAAAAAACTGATATTTGCTTGCAATGAATGGATGAGAGAAAAATGGAGAAGAAAGTGGTGGAAATATATGCCTTGAATCACTGCATCGCATTTTGAAAAAAAAATTCTGTGGTGCATGTGAAACAAATAAACAATCGTTTGAGAGACCGTTATCACACACGTGGTTTTGCAGTGAATGAGAGCGGCCGAGTCATCCATGTGCAGCTCATCATCTTTCTCTGGGAGAAGTGTGTTGGCAGACACAGTGATTCTTCTATAAATCAGCTTATGCTGGAGGGGAAGACTGAATGTCCAACAGCACAGTTAGAAGCCAAAGGTGCGGACGTTCTTTAACATAACAGTCTTGGATCACTTGTAGAGTATATACACCGTGTATTTCAGACCAAACATAAAAAGCTACTGATAAAAAATATTCTTCAAATATATTTCTCATCTTATTCAAAATGATATTAACTGTGAAATTAATTTCATGCTGCACTTTTATTGAAAACAGTTTTCTCTTGCATACTGTAAAAGCAGCATTATATTAATAGGAAAATTGCTGTTTATTGACTACTTTTTATGTCCCAGCCTCTGTGTAAACATGTAATGTCCATTATCTTATTAAATCCTTACAAGAACATTCTAAGTATTACAACTGCTATTACATAGATGAGGACATTGAAGGTTGCAGAGGATAAACACCTTCCCCAATGTTGCACAGTGATACTATTATTATTTGAATTTAGGTCTCTTACATAATCAAAACCTGGTTTCTTTTGTAGTCTGTTATATCCATTGTGCTACAATCTCAATCCTGTGTACCAAAGACACAAACAAGGCGATGAAGCCTAATTATATGTCTCTGTCCATCTGCTTTTTTCTCTCTCGCTTTGTGAAGTAGATTTCAGAAGGACCTTGAGGAAGAGGAAAGCCAACCATGTCAGCAGTCAAGGTTGTGACGCCGAGCTATGTCACACCCTAAACAGTCAGGGTAGATATCCGGTTTTTAACACCAGATGAAATGCAGAATACGGAATCTTCTCTACGGGAGACATCTTCTACAGTCAATAGTGCTGAGAGGAATTTGCGTTGTGTTTTCAGCAAGTACTAAGTAGGAACACGGTTCCCACGTGCTTCGCTTTGATGACAGAATACTTACTATATATCTAACTGGTCCTCAGTAAATACAAGTAAGTTTTAAATGGTATGTATTGCTAAGGTAAAGCCAGAATCTTCTAATGATCAATCAAGGGTTTTAGCACACAAACCCTTCGATTACTTAAATCGTTCTTTTACCAGGACTTACTTCCACTTTGGTGGGGTGTCCTCTGGGTCAAGCAGACTGGCCACATGTCATTTGCTACCTCTCTCTGATAAAGTCCTGCTGCTCCTGCTACTTGGCACAGTCTTAGCGCCTGGCTTTCTTGGCAGGCTGGAGCCCAGCATGAAGGATGCCAACACCACAGGTTCAAATACCATATGGTACAATTATCTGCCTTTCTGCTTTTCCAGACACAGATTTTACACCCTAACATCTGCCACTCGTATATCCTCTTCATGCTAGAACTGACACAGGGCAAGTAAGTATCTTTGAAGCAATACAAATCCGTTAGAGGAAGAATTGATGCCACTTATGATTCAAATATGATTGCATATTTGAAAAGACAGAGACTTAGCGAGGTTTAAGTTTGAGTTCAGTGTGCCAACAATAAACACTCATCCAGATTCTCCCTTAGAAACCCTCTACAGAAGCACTCCAGGGCCTTTGAGTGTGCTCATGTAATTCTTCAGTTTATTATATAACACCTTGGCTCCCCTCTTTTAAACAGAGCTGAATTTCTCCAATGTATGTGAACAATTAAAACAACTACTAAATAAACAGTGTTTGCTGACTAGTGGATCAGCAAAGGAAGTTTTTCTTTCTTAATGGAAATCTACTGGCAGTTGCTACATTTCTTAAAATTTTTTAAAGCAAGTACTTGTTTCCCAGCATCCTGTATATAAAGAGGTTTTTGCTGAGCAAAAGGAGAATAGAGAAAAAAATGAGATTGAGAATGAAACACATGTAAACACTAACACACAGAATTGTAACATGACTAATAATGTTAATGAAACCAATCCACTAAATGACATCTGAATGGTCTGAAAAAAAAATGAACTAGTGATAACTGTTATTTGGATACTAGAGAGGAATCCCTTATATTCATGGACAATCCTAATGATTTACAAAATTGCAATTCCCTCTTGAAAATTTCTTGGCTCAGGGAAAAAATCAAAGCAAAAGAT
The DNA here is from genome assembly GCF_022682495.2 of Desmodus rotundus. Taxonomy (NCBI): domain Eukaryota; kingdom Metazoa; phylum Chordata; class Mammalia; order Chiroptera; family Phyllostomidae; genus Desmodus; species Desmodus rotundus. Next base: position 132,431,815 of record NC_071388.1, read on the forward strand.
CAACAACAGAAGGAATTTTCTGATTCTCCATGTTGAAAATTATAAAAAGGTGGAAGAATAAATGAAACTCATATATCAACCGAATACCCTGGGTGACTACTGCATTCTGTTTGAGGAACTCCCAATACTGGTCAGCTTTACATTAAATATTGATCTACAGTAAATACCATTGTAGCAAAATTTCAGTGAGTCTCACCTCTTCCACCAAATCTTTTTTGTCAAATATATTTGCAAAGGAAACCACTGATGTATTTTCATTGTATCTGCCCTTTCTGACTTTTTATACCATGTTAATGGACATAAAAATTGTCAAAAGGACCTGAAATGGGAAGGAAGAAGAACAGGAAAGTCAACAGAAACGTGCACAATGGAAAATCAGACATCGGGTAACAGAACTGACCCGGTTTTTTTCTCACCCTCAATTCATAATGTGACTTTTGAAATTAGTAGTTTGAACAGGTACATGCAAATGAAAAATTTCCAAAAGCATGCTTTTTTTCATTTTTAAGTTGGGTATTTATTCTGTAAATAAATTTTAAACAATTTTTTTGTTACTTCAATACGTTTACCTCATGGAATTGGACTCAAATCTATTGAAGTTGGAATTTTGCAGACTTCTATGCACATATGTGCAAACACACACATTGAACTGGTAAAATTGAAAACCATATTTACTGCGAGCAGAACGATATACACCCCTATAGCTAATGACGTGTAGCAAAAGTAGGTTTACAATATGATTATGTGGAACACAGGGCTTATTCTTGTATTATTTATTAATTATCACATTATTTTTCATATGAACAACCGTACACCTATTTTTGCCCCATCCAGTGTCTGTCCGTTGGGGAAAATACAGAAACCCTTTACCGCAGCATTTCCTCTGCCTTCACCTATGCTTCACTATGGTATTATCTGATGAAGTTGATTAACAACCACAATTAAGGTAAAATAACGCAGTATTTAAGATAGAAGGAGTAACCCATAAAATTTCTTTAAGAATGCCTCAGTTATATGTAAAGTTGTCATGGAAATGCTGTGTTTTATTAGAATGTTTTCCTTAAAAACAGATATCTAAAAAGCTACTTAAAATCTAAAAGAAAAAAAAATGACCCCAGGATAGAGTAAACATTTTAGTATGTTATGCTGCAGTGCATGAAGGATTCCATCTTCTTATATGTTACTCAGCATAGTTCATCATTTTGCTACTCTGTTCTGATTTTCATGGATTATGCCTCTCATGAATATTTCCCCACGTTTCATATTAAACATTTGGTCAAGGTCACATTCGACATCATACTACATATTCTAAGACAACGCTACCTTAACTTTAATGTACATGTGAATCACCCAGGTGTCTACCTGAAGTACACATTTTGATCCAGCAGACCTTGGTCAGGGCTGAAATTCTGCATTTCGTTCAGCTGCCAGGTGACACCAGTGCAGCTGTGGCACAGACCACGCTTTGCATAGCAATGGGCTCACACCTCCAAAACTGGATTTTAAAGCCAGTGCCGTTTTCTGAAAGTACCTTCAAGAAATGGAGTCGAAGAACTGGAGCACATCATTTTGTTTTACCACAAGTTAAACAAAACATCACTTAAGAGAGGCCCGGAGCACATAATTTTAAACTTTTATTAATATTAATACATTGACACATTCTAGAAATGCTGATCTGCAGCAAATTCTTATGAAACGTTTTGTTTTTAGGACAGCACATGCAATCTTATCCTGAAGAAAATCTCCCAAATGTTACCCAGGGATCTTATGTTGTCAAAGAGAAAATAAGATAAAAGAATGCCATGAGTTACAGAGAAGATATCAAATATAAAACATGAGAAATTATGCAAAAAGTTCCTGTTTCCTGTTACTTGTTTTTAGAAACTGAGAATGGATAGTGTGAAAGTACAAATGAAGAACTGATCATATGACGTCAGATCTGATGGCTTGGTTAAAATTGTATTAGTCCCTTCTCAATCTGCTCTATATGGGAAATCAAGGATGTAAAGCCTTAACAGCTGCGAGTCAGAACTCCAGACCTAGGAAATGCTAAGGCAGAGAGCACCTTTCATTTTATTTGCAAGCACTGTGTGAAATATATATATAATATTATATATGTATATATATATATTTGTTAGTTCACACACACATATAATTTCATCCTGCTCATTTTCCTCCTGCATCCTTCATTTCTTCCCTTAATTTCTCAAAATTTACTTCTGGGAAAGTTAAATGACTGGTTTAGATCTCTGGGAAACTGATATCAAGGATGTTTCAGCCCTGGATGGTGTGGCTCAGTGAATTGAGCATGGGCCTGTGAACCAAAGGGCCACTGTTTCGGTTCCCAGTCAGGGCACATGCCTGGGTTGTGGGCCAGGTCTCCAGTAGAGGGACGTACAAGAGGCAGCCACACAATGATGTTTCTCTCTCTCTTTCTCCTTCCCTTCCTCTCTCTCTATAAATAAATAAATAAAATCTTTTTTTAAAAAAAGGATATTTCAAATAATTTAGACCAACTACCTTCTCTGGTCTACCACCTGCAATTGCGTACACCTGTACCACTGCATGTAGTAACAGTGCATTCTTCAATATTTAATTAAGTGGTTAGAGAAAGTGGTTTGAATTCACTTTGTGTCCTAGTTTAAAGATATAAAAGGCTCAGACTAACTAATTAAGGAAGTACAGGAACTTGCTGTTAGCCATGCATTAGTGTGAAGGGAGGGCAGGGGAATGAGTCTAGGAGAAAAAGTAAAGAGATGATGGAATAAGCAGGTGATGGAATAAGCAGAAGGAATAAGGGATGACTTCTGTTTGCCCAAATTTACTTTTACTAACCCTGAAGTGTCATAGAAATGCTTAAAGAATTGAGTAAGTGTCTTCTAGGACTGAGCTCTAGTGCAAACCTGCTGAACAAATTGCAAACTGCAAAACACTAAAGAAAGAACAAAGTTTGATAACTTTGATTTGACGATGCATAACTGTAAGTATTCTATCTCGAAATTACTTAAATTAAAACTTTGTAAAAATAACAAAATAGAAACTAATATTTGGAAGTAAATTCATTCTGAATCTTTTAAGAATTGTCTCTAAAAGTAAAAATAACCTCATATAATAGTACAATAAAATATATATTACTCAAAGATTATGTTACTAAGTATTAGGACTTTTCAAAAGGACAACTCTAAGCCCTGGCTGGGTAGCTCACTAGGTTACAGAATCATCCTGATACACCAAGGCTGAGGGTTTAATCCCTGGCCAGAGCAAACACAAGAATTAACCAATGCATTTATGAAAGTACAACTCTAAATGCTTGAACTTTTTGGTTTTACATACAAAAAACAGTAAAATTTTAAATATGTCAGAACCAAACCTGTCTGTATAACATTAGTATTTGATGTTAAAATACTATAAAGTACAAAAAACTAAGGGTATAACTTATGAGCCTAATAAAACATAGCCAATAAATGGCTTAAATTGCTGAAAAGCAATAGTAGAATAACACAGAATTATTTTTTTAACAGGGATATTTTGTTATTCTGAAATTAAGTCTTCATCTGTAGCACTTTAATAACTCATTCTTGTGTATAAAGTTTTACTGAGGAATAGAAGACCGAGATGTTTAAAATTCATTATTCAGTTAGGTAGGATTCTGAGTAATACAGTTTCATAGGCTACAATTATGGTCCTTTTTTCTTCAAGACATTTTTTGATGTGGGCTTTAAGTCACTGTCATTTTGAAATATAAATCCCCTTTCAAGTTTCCTACGTGGCAAAATAACTTTTCTCCATGATATCCCTTTATATCTTTTACTATCTATCATGGCATCAGTGAAACTGCTGAAAAAATATTTTTACCAAAGATTCAGTCCCTTAAAACAAGTCAAAATTATGTCCCTAAGCCCCACCCCCCACCCTGCAAAAAGAGCTGCTTCCTGTCTGGAACTTAGAACAGCTACATAGAGGCCCGCGTTTTTCAGTCATTCCAAGGAAAACGTGATGGAAATAGACATCTCAAAACTACTCCAAAGGTAACCAGCTCCAACAGATGTTTGCCACAGACATTCTGAGTGGCGTCTGCCTTTAAATAGGAACTCTACTGTCTGTGTTTTTGTTGTAAATCTTGAAATTTAGTTATGGCTTCTACAAAGTTGGCCTTGGCTGAGATAAGCAAATACTAGCCTTCAATCTGTTTCATCCAGGCTTTCATTTCCTCAGGGCCTGAGCGAAGTGGTCATAGATTCCTTTGTCAGCAATGTGTCCTTACATGGCTTTACGTCTCGTCTCTGGTGTGAGAAATGAGAGAAGACGACATAGTGTGTAATTCAGAGGGAATGCTTTCCTTTGATAATGATATAGCTAATATTTAATTGAATGTTTCCCATATATCAGTCAGTGTTCTAAAGCCCTTTGGAATTAACTCAGCCTTGAGATCATTTTTTATGGGGCATTTCTATTCCCATTTTAAACACCAGGAAATAGAAATCCAGGAGATAAATATCTTATACAAAGTCACAGCTATTACTGTACTTCGTGAAATAAGAATTCAAACACAGACATTATGGCTTCAGGGCCCACATGATTACCCTCTATGATCTCTTGCCTATTAAACTAAATTAGTAGGGTAGGATCTCTCCCTTTCTGTAATACTCATTCGAATTATTTGCTCCCTTGCCCTGTCTGGTTCTTTTGATTTTTGTGTCTTTTGCATTATCTCTTAAATCCTACTGGAAACCCACCTCCCTTTCCTTCTCCTCGTCAGAAGTTTTTTTTTTTTTTTTTTTTTTTTTACTTTTATTGAGATATACTTGATGAATAACACTATTAGTTAACTTGTAAACACGATGATTTATATATGTGTGCATATATACATATATAGCTAAATTACTATCACAATAACTTTAGTTAACATCAATCACATCATGCACTTCAAAGTTTTCTTATTATCAGAACTTTTAAGATTCACTCTCTTAGCAACTATCAAATATGCAATACAGTATTGTTAACTATAGTGACTGATAGCAGTGCCTGCCCAAGGCCTGGAGTGTGGGGTGGGTCACAGGAAACACTGGAGGCAGTGGGGACTGAAGCCGCAGCTTGCGCGTGATTTCCCTGCCCTTGGGTAAGGGTAAGCGAACCACCATGGCAGCGTCACATCGCCCCAGCGACTGAGCCAGCGTGTGTGGTGTATGTCAGCAGAAGGAGACTTCTGCCGGGAGTCTGTGTGGGTTGACAAGGGTGATTGACGGAGGGAAAAAACTCTGCTACTCCCTTCTGGAACATGGCAATAGGGGGAGGTGCAGACCTGCCGGTCCACCCTGGAGAAAGGACAGGTTGGTTAGGGAAGTTGGACATTTCCAGAACGCATGGGATTTTGGGCCTAGAGATTAAAATAGAGCGAGGACAGAGACTCGGCCCTTCTCTTTCCTCTTGATTGCCCTGTGGGAGCTGGAGGGTTCGTGGGCCAGCGGGCCGAAAAACTGCATGGTCTGATGGCAGCCCCAGGCCCTGAGTATGGGAAGTGGCGGGGTGTGGCCGTGCAGGGCCCGTGCACACTGACTCAAGAAAAATGCCTGAAGCCAACGCTGCCTGGAATAAGCCTAGCTGCCTGGATGGTCATGCTGCAGCCGACTGTGTTCCCCAAAGCGTATTTTAAATGGGAGAAGAAACTCTGGGCGCAGCCTCGAGTTGGTCCAGCAGGGGGTGGTGGAGATCCTTTCTGGGTGCACAGTGAGGGGGGCTCTCAGACGGAAGCCTGACATTCTTCCAAAATTGTTTAGTTTTTGAATAAATGACCTCTTTCCTTTTCACCAAACCTCTGCCTCTGGAGTTTGCCTATGGACGGTGGACAGCAGAACCCCACTTCTTTCAGTAACATGATCATGCCGTACATTTCATCTCCAAAACTGTTCATCGTCAAAACTGTTCAAACGTAAGCGGACGTTTGCACCTTTTCATCACGTGCATCATTTCCGCCACCCCAGCCTTCCCTTGGCAACCGCCAAGCTGTTCTCTTTATCTATGAGTTTGGGGTTTTTTTTAGATTCCACATATAAGTGAGACAATACAGTATGTGTTCTTCTAGGTCTGACTTAGTATCATGCCCTGTAAGTCCATCCTTGTTTACACAAAGGAAAAGTTCTGAAAGGTCTGGGTTGAATTTTGTGCAACTTAATATGATAATCAATAATTTAAATGAGTATTTAAATGAGGATTCACATGTCACATTTTTTAATTTCACAAATGAATAAAGCTTGGGAACATAGCTAGTACTTGAGTTATTAAAGAAGTTATTTTTAAGCTGTAACAACTAGCCAGGAAAAAAGCAAACAAAGAATAATATGAAGTTCAATTTGGAATAAAAAAATGTAAAGTATATAAGATCCGGTTTAGCACTCAGCATTAGGCTGACTTATTACATGCAAATTATTATATAATGTATTTTTTTTTCTATTACTAGAGGAGATAAATTTATAGAGATAGAGCCACCCCTCTGTTCAGAGCACCTTCAGATTACCAGGTAACACTTTAGAAAATGTGGAAAAAAATCATTCCAGTTGAAGGAAAATAAATTGAATGAAATCTGGGAATTATGCTTTTAAGTTAATGCTTGAAAAACTGAGAAATATTTTCCTGGAGAAGCAAGAATATTGTCAAGGACATTATTATTGAAGTAAGATTATTATTATATGACAACTTCATAATGAAAGAGGGTTGAGGTTGTTGCTTCCTTCAGAATTTCAAAAGAAAGCACTTTTTGATCCACATAAGAAAAGACCTGCAAACGACTAGATATAAATGACAAGAACATAAGTAGTCTCCTGAGGGAAGGGGCTTAGTTTTTCTTGACAAATTCCAGCAGCGGAGGTCCCTCTCTAAGGATGGCCTAGAAGTAGTTGCTCTATTGCTTTATAGATGAACAAGATCAGCACCAGAGTTCTTTCCAGCAACGGGATTCTGAAAACCTGTATTTTCTTCACGTGCTTTTTGTTTTTCACATTGTGTGCCCTTTGCCATTTTTCCCATTTCTTATAGATAATATGCTTATGGGAAATAACCATTCATTCTAAATTCCTCTCATTTTCAAAGAAAACAAAATTGTGTTTATTAATAAATATCTTTAGCAAAATATGGCTTCTCACAAAGTTGGCCAGTAATGATGATAATCTACTTTATTATTCTTTATTTTTCCACAGAAATATTATTCCTCTCTCATTCAAGACACTTTCATTTTCTTTGGAATTGGTAAAGTGTGGGAAGTTCATAAATTTTATGTTTTATGTATTTTAATTTATGTATAATGAACTGATACAGTCAAGGTAGAAAGTGGGTATATATGGTATAACTCATTAATAATCAATACCACAGTATTTTCATGCATTCTGAATGCATGACAGGTAAAATAATATAGTACATGAAAAAATGCAGTGGTCTGAACGTAGGTTCCATGTCTAATCGAGCAGTTGTCATTGATTCTGGCTTACATTTAAAGCACTACAGCACAATTAACTTTGAAGTTAATGACCCACAGATTTTCAATTGAAGGAGGGAAGTTACCACTTTTTGTTCCTGTTGTTGAAGTTGTAGTCTTGGTAACTTGAAAAGATTTTCTGCAAAGTTAACTTTGAAATCAGCTTCCATACACAAATGAAGCTATGCCTTCTCATAGGTAATCATATGAGACACATTCATGTGTAGCCATGACAAAGATTTAAAAGAAATAAACATTGTACAGGGTGACATAATAAGTTGTAGTTTCTGAAAAATTTTATCTGCCCCCCAAATTTACACATTCTCTGGCTTAGGGTCGCAGACCTGGAGTCAGAGGCCAAGGCTCAGCTCTGGCCCTCCACACCTGAACCGAGGAAAGTCATTTCCACAACCTGGTCTCGTTCTGCCTTGTGTTAAATATTGGTGAGCTGGGGCTGAGGTGGAGACAGGCACCACTCTAACAACACAGTCTAACCTGTGAGGGTTAAATAGAATAACAGATACAGAATACTTGTTAATATCCAAACACCATCCAAAAATATAAGACTTAATTTTACTAGTGAAGTAGTAGATCTGCCTAGCTGGCAAGTTTATTTCAAAATAGTCCATATCTTTCCTTAAAATGTCAATTTTGTTTTTTTCCCAAATGTTCTATAGGAATCAATATACTCATACTTCTAAATTACTAGAAAGGAGAGGCAAGTGAATAAGAGAATAAGCCTAGATTCGCCCCAAGGAGAAGACAGTTTTCTTTTTTTCATATTTGACGCAATAAAGCTGATATTCTAATATCGTGGTTTCCGTGAAATAAATGGGAGAATTCCCCATGTCTTAGATATAGTACTTGTGTTTTCATCAATATTTCTACCTTAATTTATAATGTTTTTAATCAAAATGCTCCAGAATGCATGATACCTAAAAACATTACTTGATTTAAAAGTAGTATTTCTTATGGAAATGTGTAAATAGGCATAGATACGTAGGTAGATAGATAGATTATGTGGGTATATAAGAACCACTGTTATCACTATCAAGAAAAATTGGCCTATGAGAAATATTTTACCAGCATTATTGAAATCGAATAGATAGAGTGATGAAATTTCAAAGTCATGACATTTATTCTTATGTCTAAATTAACTTGAAAGTCATTTTTTAAACTTTAAGGCTGTCCTGCATCTTATTGAGAGCAGCATAAAGATGGTAGCACAAATATAACATTCTGACCTCAACCATGATGTCCTTCAACCTCAATCTTTAAATAAAGAGGAATAGAAGAATAGCAGTTATGGCTTTTACCTCAAGGAGAAAAATTTTGTTGCTTTACTATAAGTATGTAACATACATTCATAGTAAATTTTACATATATATAATTATATACATAATTTTACACAAACACACACACAAACACACACATATATTTTCCTGTATTCTGGACCTGGATATAACTAATGAAGTTTCCCTTAATGACTCTGATATTCAACTTCCAACACTTGGTCACATAAGAAATCTCAAGTTCAACTACTGATTACCAGGTTTGAATTTAAATCTGGTATATTATTGAAATGAAGGAAATAATAATAATAATGCAACTACATATGAAAATTCTACCTGTACATTAAATGCAGTAGTAATACACAGTATTTTATCCTCTCCCATGTGTATGATTTGCATTGTGCCAGGGTAATCCTCTCTTTCCCCTAACCCCTGCCATGCTTACAAGGTGAGATCCTTATTCAATACTTCTTTTTTTAATTATTATTATTATATTGTCATTCAAGTACAGCTGTCTGCATTTCCCCCACCACCACTCGCCCCTCCACCCCAGCCATCCCCACCTCCCTCTCCTGATTCCCCCCACCCTTGGTTTTGTCCATGTGTCCTTTATAGTTGTTCCTGAAAACCCTTTGTCCCTTTTTCCCCAATTATCCCCTCCCCTCTCCCCTCTGGTTACTGTCAGATTGTTCTTACTTTCAATGTCTCTGGTTATATTTTGCTTGTTTGTTCGTTACTTCTTTTTAAATGCCACATTCTGAAACTCATCACAATATGAGTGAGTTCTTTCATTTGCTTTTATTCCCCCAAGTAACACACAGAATTGGAGAACGGGGCATGTCAAAGGGGAGAGAAACAGAGGGAACAGTAAGGCAAACTTTGCCATGTTGAATTTTGAAAACAAAAAATTAATAAGCAAATTATAGTGCTGATCGATATATTTAGGCATTCAGGCATATCCTAACACTAACTACTTTACATCATATGTACAAAGGAATAAATTAGATTTTTTTATCAGCTCATTAGCCACAAAAGCCACCCTGGAAACAATTTAGGCTATTGGATTTCTGCCAACCCCAAATAGTACCTAATAATTTAATAATGATCCTGGTGACTGGCATATCCAAAGGAAGGCCATTGTATGATAAATACTTTCTTCTTGCTGGCAAACTCATATTTATTGTAGACAATTCCCCAGGGGCCTCATATTAATTAAGCATGCCTTGGAAAATTAATTGGCTTACTTATAGTGCTATGTCATTTAAAGATTGTAAAAAAGTTCCTCAAGGGCAGGGGCACTACTTAATCATTTGGATCACTAGTGGGTAGCAGGGGATGTAAAATATTTAGCAATCACTAAATACTAACAAACAAATTCAGTAAGTTATTATTTGGTATCTGATTGATTTACAACTGCGCCTGGCAGTTAGAGCCCACTAAAAGTAAGGGATAAGTTTACTCTGTGAGAGATGACTCCATAAAACACATCCCCACACACTAACTGATGACATCACTCCTGTTTATAAGTAACTCATAGGTGATCATTTAAAGCTGGGAATTCCAAGCAGGGGATGAACCTATAAAAAGTCAAAATTAGTAACCACGCTGTTTGCACCTTCTCTTCAGAAACAATGTATTACTGGTAAGAAATGGCTGTCAGTAAACCTGCCAAGTGGGTGCACATAGAGCAATCATCTGTTAGTGCTCCTTCCATCCATGGATCGCGAACACTCTGGAACATATGACCGTGGATCCATATCATGGATACGGATGCCTGGACCTCTGCAATCTGGCATGGCAGGTCCTGGGTACATGCAGCTATTGAAATGAACAGTAATTGAAGTGAGATAAAACTAAAGATTTAGTTCTTCAGTCTTACAGCCAAATTTCAAATGATCAATAGCCAAATATGCCTGGTGGCTAATATACTGGAAAGGGCTGACACAGAGCACTCTCCTTATCCCAAAGCCTTATTGGACAATGATGCATTAGGCCAAATGTTTAAAATGACTTTTATTAGTGGCGCAATTTTGTATAATAGAATTATTATTGTCATGCTTAAGAATAAAATCCTATCTTTCTCTTACTCTTATTCTACCTCCCCAAAGATTATTTAAATAAACTCGCTATCATTTTTCTAGTGCAGCATAACAACAACGAAAAATGCCCCTTAAGAGTCTTTGATGGCTACCACATATTCCTGTAGTCCCATTTAAGTACTGCTCTTTTACCCTTTAACAGTTCCTACATCCTCATAGGGTAATATTTGTAAGTTCCAGTGAATTTTCTATCCAGATGTTATGTTAGGCCTCCTCTTTCTCAGAGTAAGCAATACATTTTAGTATCTGTTCAACTCAAATATAATGCTGAGGTGCATTGCTGCAATAGTATGTGCTTGCTTGTTACCATATGTATCACTAACAAAAGTACATGGTATATGTTAATTAAAGTTGATCTTATTTCATGAAATGCTTGCAGTAATAGTGTTTTGAAATATGTTAACATATTACAGTAGGCTTCATAACTTTATGACAAGAGCCACTAAAATTATTCAACACATATACTTCATTTTAACTAATATTCTCTTCTCACCAAGCAAAATTGTAATTATAACTTAGTTTTTTTAGTTATAAAGTTTTGTAAATGGAAAATATATGGTAATCAGCTGATGCACATAATTTAGTCTGTATGCATCTTTCGATAATTAGTAACATTCTGCTTTGTAGACCAACTACTTTCAAGATTGTCATGTGGGTTAATTCCAAAGGAACTCATCTGCATTCTCTGAATGTTCTAAATGTATCAAAGTGTTGTGCTCTCATGAAGCCTTGTTGGAGCATCCTATGAGCTTCCATACACGCCTAGTCCCAGGTTAGCTGCAGTTCATAGAGTACACTTGTGGTTGCTGAGAATCAGAGTACTTTCCAAGGACTGCTAAGTTTCTAATAATATACTGATACTGTTTATTGATCACTCTCTATACACTAACCACTGTCTTTAGAATACTGATCTGTAAATGTCTAGAACATCGCACTGCCTCTAAAGACTGCATGGTAACCTAGCTGCTTGGGCAGTGCAGCTTCCCTAGTTATGCTGATAGAAATTCATGCTGATCATCTGTCACCAGGTTGAGAGAGAGAAGAAAAGTCCCTTAGACCGCAGAAAAGCCTCAGAATGTTAGAATTCTTTCCATTTGGAAAGACAGACATAAAAGGTTTGGTAATGGATTTATTTCTGATTGAATATGACATATTAAAAGCAGGACTTATGACTCATGAAAAAAGTTACGTTGTTTTGTGTAGATGGTTATCTATCATTAGTTAGAAGTCTATTTGTAGTTTGAAGTTTTAATTTAATTAATGTCACATACTTGAAGGCTGCCTGTGTCAACTATTGTATGGTAACACTATTTGTTCCTTCTTCAGTGTAGGTTGCTAATAAGCATTTCACTTGGAACAGAACGATAATGAGAAGAACGCAGAAGTGTTAATTACCTGTGCAATTAAATTGCCTTATATGAGCACTAGTGTTAACTCTCTATTTACACATATAATAGTCATTAATCTTTAGTTGAAAATGTTTATTTTCACTATTTACAGGTTTGCAGTTAAATTAGGGCAAGAGGTAATAGCGTGGATTGTAGGCTTTGTCTACAGAACCTCCAGTAAATTTTGGTTAAACAATGTATTTATTTAAGTTCTCTGCACCATAATGTAACAATAGAGATACATAATACCACAGGCATTGCATTTTTCTGGTTATATGAAGCAATTTTTTCCTTCTCAAAACTTCTTTAGAAATCTTTTAGTATTAATTGAGCCTGTAATGTTCTTAAACAGCATTCTTAGCGAAACAAAAACATTGTAAGTTATTAAGTATAATACACTTTAAAAAGTAAAACATGTAGGCCTCTTTGCCTTTGGAATGTATGATATATAAATAAAGATTCCACAGTCTTTAGAATGCAAACCTCCTTCCTTTCTTCTTTTGCTAATTCTAGTGACATGGGCTGCATATATTTGGTTCTCCATAAATGTTAGCTTAATAAAGTTACTTTTACAGAAGATATTTAACTCATCTGAAATAGGTTACTCATCAGATAGGTAATAGCTATTGAGATTAGGCTGTAATTTAGAGAATACAGTCTATTATTCATAAAGATAGTCATAGCATCTTACCTAAAATATTTAACAATGGATTTTGAAAATAAGGTAGAAATTTAGAAGATCTTTAAACTTTAAAATATACATTTTCAGGAACATAGTTTACTATGGCATTGAAATACAAAAATAACTAGCCCATATTTTCATTATCATGTTATTTGTTTGGCACTTAGTGAAGAATTTATTATTAAAGCAAAACATCAACTTATGCTAAACAATTACAACAAATTCCATGTCATGAACTTTTTTGCAGTTACAGCTTTAAAAATTATATAGAACACAAAAATAAACTCAAAATTGAGAAAAGACTTAAATGTAAGTCATAAAATCATTAAAAAAAAAACCAGAAGAAAACAAAGGTAGTAAAATCTCAGATATTCAATGTAGAAATCTTTTTGCCAACATATCTCCTAAGGCACTGGAAGCAAAGCAGAAAATAAACAAATGGGACTACATCAACTTAAAAAGCTCTGTACAGCTAAAGAAACCTTTAGAAAGACAAATAGGGAGCCCACTGTATGGGAGAACATTTTCACCAATAATAAATCTGACAAAGGCTTCATCTCCAAATTATTCAAGGAACTCATACAACTCAATGCCAGGAAGAAACACAACCCAACTGAGAAAGGGGCAAAAGACCTGAACAGACATTTCCCCAAAGGGGAGTGAGTACAGAGGGCCCAGAGACATGTGAAAAAATGCTCAATGTCACTAATCATAGAGAAATACAAATTAAAACCTCAGTGAAATGTCACTTTATAACTGTCAGAATGGCTACCATTGACAAATCAACAAACAAGTGCCGGAGAGGGTGTGGAGAAAAGGGAACCCTAGAGCACTGTTGGTGGGAATGCAGTCTGGTGCCGCCACTGTGTAAAACAGTATGGTGTATCCTTTAGAAATTAAAAATGGAACTCCCTTTTGACCCAGCAATTCTACTTCTGGGAATATACACCAAGGATCTCAAAGCACCAATACAAATTTTATACACACACACACACACACACACATACATATGCTCCTCTATGTTCATAGCAGCACTATTTAAAATAGCTAAGATTTGGAAGTAGCCTAAGTGCTCAGCAGTAGGTGACTGGATATAAAAAGCTGTGGTATATTTATGCAATGGAATACTACACAGCGGTAAAAAAAGAAGAAGCCCTTACATTTTGTGACAGCACTGATGGAGCTGGAGAAAATTATGCTAAGTGAATTATGCCAGTCAGTTAAAGAAAAATACCACATGACCTCAATTGTATGTGGAATCTAATGAACATAATAAAGTAACAAACAAAATAGTAACAGAAGCTTACATACATAAAACAGACTGACAGCTGCCAGAAAGGAGAAGGGGGTACTAGATGACAGGTGGTGAAGGAATTGACCAAAGAACATTTATGCACAAGCCATGCACACGGGCAACAATATGGGGACTGGCTTGGAGAGGAGAGAGGGTGGGTCTGGGTGGAGGTGAGGAAAGGGAGAAAAAGTGGGAACAACTGTAATAGCATAAACATTAATTTTTTTAAATAAGCAGAAGATATGGAATAGGTAAAAGGGTATAAGCAACATTTTGTTGTGATATCTAAGGAAAATCAATATGAAATTATGTAGATATTTTCCAATTACAAAATTATTCATAACAGTGTAAGCAAGGAATACCTAATGTAATTGGTTTCCATGAAAATAAGGTGTGAGATTTATTTTTTCCTGTGCAGCCATGCAGTAACGCTGACAGTGAATTCTCTTCAGCTGGATACAAAGTTAGCATTCCAAAATTATGGGCCAGTTCATCATGCATGCATTAAGTTGCATCAGAAATATGGGGCTCATATGAATATACTTGGATTATATCATTTTAAAATTCTAGCTATAGCTTTTTAAATACCCACTATTATATTTTAATATAATATTGTATTAAATTTTATAGTATGATATTTTTTAATACCCACTATGTGCCCTTCAATGTGTTTGGCACTTTTCCAGAACTTGTTTAATTAATTTACCCCAAGTCAGTTTCCATCCTCTCCAGTGCACAAAGAGAAAACTAAAGCTCAGAATAATTAAGAAAAATAAAAAATAAAAACCTGCTCCAAGTTCACACAGCTAATGAGTGACACAGGCAGGTCTTTGTATTACTTAGGGTATCTCACACTCTGGCATACCTGCCTCTTGGTCTAATAAATACAAAAAAAAATCATGTCATACAGGTTTTTTTTAAGTAAAAGACAGTTAAATAAATATATTTTGAGTAGCATCGGTAATTACTAAGGGAAAAGCATACATTTTCTTCTCAAAGAATAAGAGATAACTGAACACAGTATTCATTATTTTTAGAGCCCAAGCAGGCTTTTCATATGTTAAAAGGGAAATACATCCTACTAACCAGTGCAATAATTGGTTTATTTTCCCCTTAAAGTGTATCCATCACAGGGAATGAAAGTTATGGGGAGATAATTTGTCCTGATGTAAAGCACTCACTCTAACAAATAGAAAAGCATAAAATGGAATTGACTTCCTCCTGAGATTCCAATTCAGAGTCAATGACATGCAGAAGACATTTATTGGTGCATCACGGGGTTGGGGCTTGCTGGGCTGTAGAAGGCATTCATTATACACGCAGGGAATGGTATGGACTGCCTTTTTAACTTTGGGTGTCTGTGATTCCAATTTAGAGAGCATTCAGAAATAAAGTGTTGACAGAGAAGGAAAGAACATAAAAAAGAGATATTTAAAAAAATAAACTACTTCAAGCAGAAAATATAGTCTACTTGTATTTATGGAAACTTGAGATATGGCAGGTTTGAAATAGATTGAGATAAATATAATAATCCTCACTTAAAGCAAAAAAAAATGCAAAGAAGTTTAAAACTGGGTGTGGACTAGAGAACTGACAAGTCATGCCATTGCTGTATGGTTGTGTGACTCAGCCTAGAAGGTAAGAGACTGCCATTGTGCCAGCAACAGGGAAGCAGCACACTCTCTGCTCGCACCAAAGCTCCTGCGATGCCCACATCCACTGTGTCCCTTAGCTTCTTTTGCTGCTGTAATTTTATTTTATTGTTTCCTAATCCAAACTACGTAATATCCAGATGCTCCTAAGTGATGGTGCTAGAGCTGAAAATGAGCTTTTCCAAATCAAATTTTGCAATAGGTGCTAAAAGTGTTAAAACACCATAAAAATATTCAAACAACTATACAGCTAATTCAAGAGCAAATATATTGAGATATATAGGTAATATTGCTGAAAAGTAATAAAACAGAGTAAAGCAAAAGTAAAGAGTAATTGTTGTAGAATTATACACTCCCAAAATGTACGATATTTCCATTCTTTACATTTATTCCTATAGGAAAATACTTATTTATACAAAGTGCAAAGGAAAAGGTCCCTGTAATTCTGCTTAATTAGACTTATTTCTTGACTACTAAAGGACTTCATGGAGTAATCATTGTTATAACAGGATCAGTTTCACAACTATACCAATCTTTTGTCCCCTATAATTCAAAAAACTTGATAAAGAGAAAAGCTAAATCCAAAGAGATACTGGGTTAAGAAATAACAAGCAAAAAATATTATTTCATGAACAGAAACAAATATGTTTCTATTTATAATATTACATTATATTTATACCTATAATAGTTCTATTAATATCTAACTTAAATCTCAACTATGAACCAAAAGATAATAAATATCTGTTAGAAAATTATTTGATTAAAAATATAGTGCAAGGTTATTAATTTCACAATGCATACACACATTTCTATGCTGAATTCATATTTGAGGATATACTATGAGGAGACACCCCAAAACAGATTTATAAAAAAATGTGTATTTAGGCGCTGGAGGGAAGGAATGCGGCAGGTGGAAAACTTGGAAAGAAAAGAGCAGTGATCCCTTCCACCCAGAACACACTTTCTTCCGGGGAACTGCAGTTGTGTGGATGCGGGAGACTTTTTACACGGGGACAAGTTCTTCCAGCATTTTTACCTGCACGTTCCGAGACAGTAGGGCACATCGGTCCTTTCAGCAGAACCTGCCTTAGGCACTTAACCTTTCGTAGCTCAGGCACCCCAAGACAAAAAAAAAAAAGGCCCAAATGAAAGAACAGATCAAAGCTCCAAAAATAATACAACTAAGCAATGAAGAGATAGACAACCTATTAGATGCACAATTCAAACCACTGGTAATCAGGAAGCTCACAGAATTGGCTGAATTTGGTTGCAAGTTAGGTGAAAAAAAGAAGGCTATGCTGAGTGAAATAAAGGTAAATACACAGGGAACCAACAACGATGGGAAGGAAACTGGGACTCAAATCAACAGTGTGGACTAGAAGGAAGAAAGAAACATCCAACCAGAAAAGAATGAAAAGAATTCAAAAAAATGAAAAGAGCATTAGGAACCTCCAGGACATCTTTAAACATTCCAACATCCGATTTATAGGGGTACCAGAAGGAGAAGAGGAAGAGCAACAAATTGAAAACTTATTTGAACAAACAATGAAGGAAAACTTTCCCAATCTGGCAAAGGAAATAGACTTCCAGGAAGTCCAGGAAGCTCAGAGAGTCCCAAAGAAGCTGGACCCAAGGAGGAACACACCAAGGCACATCATAACTACATTACCCAAGATTAAACAGAAGGAGAGGATCTTAAAAGCTGCAAGAGAAAAGGAGACAGTTACCTACAAAGAAGTTCCCATAGGACTGTCAGCTGCTTTCTCAAAAGAAACCTTGCAGGTAAGAAGGGGCTGGAAAGAAGTATTCCAAGTCATGAAAGGCAAGGACCTATATCCATGATTACTCTATCCAGCAAAGCTTTGATTTAGAATGAAAGGGCAGATAAAATGTTTCCCAGATAAGGTCAAGTTAAAGGAGTTCATCATCACCAAGCCCTTATTATATGAAATGTTAAAGGGATTTATCTAAGAAAAAGAAGATAAAAAATATGAACAATAAAATGACAGCAAACTCAGTTATTAACAACCACACCTAAAACAAAAACAAAAGCAAACTAAGCAAACAACTAGAACAGGAAAGAATCACAGAAATGGAGATTACATGGAGGGCTATCAGCAAGGGAGTGGGAGGGGGAGTGAGGGGGAAAAGGTACAGAGAATAAGTAGCATAAATGGTAGGTAGAAGATGACAGGGGGAGGTTAAGAATAGTGTAGGAAATGTAGAAGCCAAAGAACTTATACATATGTCCCATGGACATGAACTAAAGGGGGGGATATAGGTGGGAGGGGGTGTGCAGGGTGGAGGGGAATAGAGCGGGGGAATGGGACAACTGTAATAGCATAATCAATAAAATATATTATTTAAAAAATGTGTATTTACTGTTACTCATTTAAACTTCAATTACCTTCAAAGTACTATTTGATGCAATACTTTTATCCAGACTTTTTTCTGCCGCTCAAAACAGTTTTTGAATTAATCAGTTTTGATGCCTTTTAGTGTTTCTGCCGGTTTTTGTTCCACTTCTTCCATCCACATTGGCAAAATATTTCCCTTTGAGGACTTTTTTCATCACGGGAAACAAAAGAGTCACTCGAGGTGAGACTGGGTGAACAGGGAGGGTGGGGTATGTGGGTTCATGTCAGTTTGGGTCAAAAACTGCATAACACTCAGCACAGTGTGGGCAGGTGCGCTCATAAATCACCCATCATAAAATGGGCCAAAGCATTGAAAAAGTCTTCAAAAAACAACCACTGAAGCCAAATGCAGCCTCTCACTGCAATACCAGCTGGTACACTGATACAGATGGGCTCCTAGAACAATTATCTTCTGGTCTGCCCTCCAGAATATAATTCAACTTTTTTTGGGGGGGTCCCCCATACATACACTTTAATAACCGTGTGCATCCCCAGTCTTTAATCTTTTTTTCTCCCCCACAAAGTGGTCCCTTTTAAAAGAAAAAAAAATCTTCCATTTGAACATGCATATCTTTGAGTTGAAATAACAGTAAATAGCATCAGTATGTGTTAGATTATCAATAAATGAGTTGAATGACCTGTCATTCCAAGGTAATAAGTCAGCGTAGCTAGTACTCAGTTCCAGCTTTCCTGAGTCCAAATTTCAGGTCGTCTTCACTATGTACTCAGTGTTGTGTTTCCCTCAAGGGGTTGGGCTGGGAAGAGAATCAAAATCTGTGGTGCAGTTATAAAAGCATATAACATCTTTTTTTCACCACCTTAATTATAATTTGTATTTCTCTAATATGTATTTTGTGGGTGGCTAATTAGGGATACAATCTCTTGTCTTCAATCAAAACCAAAATACCACAATTTTATGAGCACAAACACCTGGCTTATCTAGTCTAATCCATCTTCCTCATAGACAGAATCCAAACTAGGGAGGGATTTTCAAGTAATCACAATGCAAAGTATATTTTCTTAGATTTATGTTGGAAATTAGTAGCAGCTGCCCACATCAATATTTTAAGGAAAATTCCACTAAAATGTCACTCCAATTTAAAATTAAAAACTCAAATATCTATTAGGATAGTTTTGGGATAAAGAAGATATATTTCTAAATTCCGTTTTATTGTAAAATGTGTTATGTTTGTGGGAGATTTGAAATGCTGAATTTTCACTGCTGGAATAAGTTATGGCTTTTATTTAGTTAGCCTGTTATTCAAAAATCCTTCTGCCTGTTCAGTGCTTACCCAACTTCCACTTCCTCCACTGCACCCTAACAATAGTTGTGGTGAGTCTCAATGAATACTGCAGCAAAAAAATAACTTTAACATGTTTATACTTCCATTTTTGCTGTTCTAAGAAAATAAGGGGTGATTTCATAATTTCCAGTTGACTTTGAGCTTATTTTCCTGCAAACACTACAAATACATTTTCTTATAAGACATTCTCTCCAAGTATCCCACAAATGGAGATGTCACCTACTTATTAAATTTCCAACCATTTGTCTCACTAAACATTTTGATTAACAATACATAGGCAAAGTAATAACCACAAACACAGAGAGTAAATGCCAATGATGCATGATTCCTAAGTTTGTCCTCTTTTCTCTCCCTCTGGGAAAGTACATTTATTTACTTTATGTGGAAAGCAAGTTTCCATCAGCTTATGCCCTGCCTTCTCTGTACCTGCACCTTAATAATAATGATGATAACAGATAATTATAGATTATATTTTTAAGCCCTTATGATAAATTCTGAACTGCACTAAATGCTTTAGACATAACAACCTCCTTCTTGCAACAGTTTAGTGGAGGTGAGTAATTTTTTACACTAATATAATAGTCTGCTGAAACCCCCGCCCCCCTCATCTGTTCTTCTCCCTCTTCATCGGGCACATGGCTATCCACATTTCCCAGCTCCTTTTGCAGCCTGCATGGCCATGCTACTAAGTTCCCATAAGTGTGAGCAGAAAATATATCCGTAATTTTCGCAAGCATCTTTGCCTGGACTCACTGTCCATTTTCTTTCCATGTTGAAGAATAATAGTGACTGGAACACTCTTGGAATCATGTGTTGAGAAAGGCAGAGACAGCCCTCTAGCCTAGGCTCCTGGATGACATCATGGAGCTGGGAGCACCTGTCCGAACACCCCAAACTGTTATATAAGGGAACACACATTTCCTTTAAACCTCTGTAATCTAGGATCTCTTTATTGCAGCCGCTTAGCTTTTACCCCAGTGAATATAACTTAGAGATATTCCACATGAGAAAACTGAAGCTAAGAAAAGTATAGTTACTTTCTCAAAATCACACCACATACATATATACAGTCTATCCTCATTTTTTAAAAAATCTTTGAATATGTAATTTTCCAGGAAAATTCCAAAATGTGTTTGGGTTTAATATGGGTTTTCACATTCAGCCCTTTTATCAACTTTGTAATAAACCTGTCTTTGTATTCCAAGGAAGGGAATAACCAAGAAAAAATCTAGGCTGTCAATGAATTACTGCAATGAAAATTAGCTAAAATCTTTCTGAATATTCCACCTCTGTGATGACCTTTTACTATATCTGTCCTAAGATGTATTCACACCCATTACAATCATCTTAGCCCCATAGTCTCAGCTCCCAGCACAGGATCTGGTACATAGGATATCCTTAATAAAGATTTTCCTTTGAAAGAATAATTTAATGGCATCTCTGAATAACTATGACACACTATATAAATTTAAAAATCATAGAAAGTTAAATCACAATAGAAGAATTGAGATTCTAGTAGTATTAAAATGATTATCCAACTTTTTTTGAAGAAGTTTTAAAAGATATAACTTAATAAGCCTCATCTCAGCTTTTTAGAAAGCAGTTCCTTAATTTTAAGCTACTTCAATTGAATTTTTTTCTGAATGAATGAAAGTTGAATAATGCTACAAATGAGCAAAATGAAAGTTGGCTTCCTTAAATTCATATATATTCTATATTCATATTAAAAATATGACCTAGTCCTGGCTGGTGTGGCTCAGTGGAGTCACTCAGTGTGACTGCTGGCCTGCGAATCAAAAGGGTTTCTGGTTCTGTTCCCAGTCAGGGCACGTTCCTGGGTTGCAGGCTAGGACCCTGCCTGATGTTTCTCTCCCTCCCTCCCCTCTGCCTAAAAATAATAAAATCTTTTTAAAAATATGGCATAAATTTCACTGACTTTTAAATGAATTATCTAGTTGGGGTAATAATCTACTAGTTTCCAGCAATTGCCTTTCTATTTGGTGTTTAAAATTAACACTGAAATATTTTCTTTTTTTTTTTATGTGTAAGTTTATCTTTAATATAAAATAAGTAAAAAGCCTGTTTAGGCTAAAGTAGCCAAGCAAAAATTCATGATTGTCATAATGGTGTGTTATAATGAGTCTTATAAGAGGCTCACCTAAGTATCATCCCACTGTTGTATTTTCTTTTTTTTTTTTAATTTTTATTGTTATTCAATTACAGTTGTATGCCTTTTCTCCCCATCCCTCCACCCCACCCCAGGTGAACCCACCTCCCTCCCCCACCGCCAGGAGGTGAGGGACAAATACCATATGATCTCACCTTTAACTGGAACATAATCAATAGAAGAAAAAAGCAAACATAATATAACCAGAGACATTGAAGTTAAGAACAATCTAACAATAGCCAGGGCGGGGGGGGGGGGGACAGTGGGAAGAGGGGATTACAGGAACTACTATAAAGGACACATGGACAAAACCAAGGGGGAGGGTGGAGGTGGGGGAGGGAGGTGGAACACTGAAATATTTTCAAATATCTACATAAACCATGATGGGTGATTTGGTGCAAACATTCAATTAAAGACAGTGGGCATGATGATTCTCAGATAATTAATTCAAGACCACTATTTGACTTTTTCTCAAAGGGAGAGATAGAGATACCCAGGGTCTGAATTAAAGAAAAAAAAATCAGACTTTACACAAGGCCTTTCAGGAAAGGGACTCGGTTCACAAAGTAAACTGTCCTCCAATTTTGAGCTACCAAGTATGGGCTGAATCCACTGGACAGGCCACAAAGGACATTCTTTAAGCATTGCCCTAGTTTAACAAACTACACTTTTATTAACCAAAATCCATTCATAATGGGATAGCAGCTTTTGTTGTTTTAAAAAATGTAAAGTTCTAAAAATTCAACAGATATTTATTAGCCAATAACAATACAGACAAGCTTTGCATATGAACACCTACTCTGTAAATATTTGACTTAAAAAATTCTGACAGTGAGTTTTCACTTTGGCATTTAATGTTAAATAGTAAGACTATTCATAAAGATAATATTTATGTCTTAAGCTTCTAAATGCCAGTGTTCAGGGGGAAATGGAGTGATACATAATTTGCATGATGATTATGAGAAGAATTTAAAGAGTTTATCATGGGTAACTTAACAAGGTGTTAATGAGTGAGAAGTCACATTAACATGAACACTCAAATACTTAAGAATGTTCTCATGCGTAGAACTGTGGGTCCCATCAGAATGTGAAAACAAAAAGAAAAAAAAACTTACATTCAGTTTGCAGTAAGGTTCTTTTTTTTGGAAATAGAACATTAAAGAGAAAGAAAACTCGTATGTTCTGTGGTGATTAAGGATTTTAAAATACAAAACAGAAAACACCAACATGCAGCGATGATTTTGTTTGGAGTTATGTGGCACTTCATTTATCTGTAGAGAGATTTAATCTAAAATCTAGGCCCACCTACATCCATTGCATAACAACCAAGTTCTGGGCAAGTTTCTATGGCTTGGTCTGAGGAATATCCCAAAGCTGTGATGTGATTTCAGGGACATTTGTTTTGTCTCTTCTTTGTATAACATTCAAGAGCATTTCAAAGTTGTAGATTTCTATTCTCTAAATCCCTATAGCAAGATAAAATACTATATACTAATCATGCTCAGATCTTCTGATGTGTATACGTGTGTGTGTGTGTGTGGTGATGTCCTGTTCTCATTATTCCGTCGAACCATTACAGAGCTCTTAAACACTAATCACAATGCTATATTACACAACACTTTTTGAATTGCAACTAAATTCCATAGATCTCAGATATTATTTTGCCGGAGTACTTTCTGTTGAAAAAATATGTATTATTCTAATCAAAATGGACAAATTATGGACTTGATCCAACATAATGGATTTTCATTAAATCTTAGAAATTTAACCACAGCAAAGTATAATTAGTCAATTAAATTATTTTTATTTATTTTTCTCTTCAGCAAAGTCAAAGGATCTATTCCCTCCAACTTTATATAACTGTAGCACAAAAATACCTACTTTTTAACAGTACGTTTACTTGATGGACTCATTTATTATAATGCTAAAAGTAACCAGTAAACCATGGGGTTGATAGTTGTTCTCTTCTTTTCCTGATTTATCTATTGACCATATCTTAGAGGGACAAGAACTTGTCACACACTTACCCGCAGGCACACATATCCACACACACACTCATTCAAAATAGTGTGGGAAGAAATATCTCTAGATTTTGGTATCATCTTTAGATTCCAAGCCAAAATGTTTCTTCCCTCTGAAGGCACACTCCCCACTAAACTACTCAGCCTCACTGCAGCCCCATCCCTCAGCTCGGAAGCGGTCACTGTAAATTCTTGTATGTCCGAGAATGCATCAGTTAAAACCATTGTGTGTGCTGAACATCACATGCTCTATATACAATACCAGGTCTGATTACAGACATATTTTTTTTCTTATTTGGGACCCTATCTTCTCAGTTAAATTTAACTGAGTTCTCTAACATGAGTTAAAAAGCAAGAAAATATCATGCCAGTATATTTGTTTAAAAGCAGCTTCCACATAACCTTTTATAATATTTATTCCTCTAGAAGTGAGTACAATTGTGGAATGATGATCCCAAAGAGGTCTCAACTGTGCTTATAAGATTTTACTTCCTGAGATGTGACACAGACTACCAGATAACGTTTTATTTAAGGGATGTGGGAAAGCTGTTTTAAATTAAAAATTAATCATAAAGCTTTCTTTGGAGCAAACCATGGCACTGATAAAAAATTCTGTTTGAGGACTTATGTAATCATTTAAGAAATAGTTACTAAGATCCTACTACTATGTTCATTGTTAGAAATGAGGTAGTAAGCAAAAAAAAAAAAAAGACATGGCATATGGAGCTAACAAAACTACAAAATTGTAGGAAAGACAAATAGTAATTAAGTAATTAGATGAGAAGATGTTTGGTTGTAAGCGGAGCAAGGAGATGTAAAAAAAAGTTATATAAATGTGTAGGAATGACTGAGGTAAAGGGGAGTGCAGAGTGCTCTCAAAGGAACGAGACTGTCCCTAAACCAACCCAAGGGCAGAGCAAGGGAGTCTGTGCTGGTGTTTAATATCTGGAAGCTAAGAGATCTCCACCGAATTCTTGAGTGAGGGCAGAGATTTGGGTGGCTCAGTGTGGTTATTGAGTTATATAAATAATCATATTTAATAATTTATTAAAATTAAATTTCTTAAAATGATGAATTCATTATTAGTCTTACTAATTTCTTAAATTATTTTGTCTGAAAATAGTGTACTTTATTTCTCCCAGAATATTTGAAAGACAATCCCAAATAAAGATAATCTATTTTGGGAGTTTTCTCCAAATAAAAATATGCTGCTTCATATTCTTAATATGAAAAATACAATACAAAAACAATAATTTTGGTTTGTTTTTAAAGTGTTTGGTGCTTTTCCATAATTTTGTAATCTTAAGAATTACCGTTTCCAACATGAGTATTAATATGAGAGAGAGAGACTGTCACTGATTAAATATTGCCTAGCACATCCTCTAAGACTCCTCATTCTGAAATGACATGTAAACTTCATTGATGGTATGACCTCTTCTCACAAGGGTGACCTGTGTCTTGCTGTTCTTGCTTCATCTCCGCACACCACCCCCTGCGTGGTCCAGCTGCAGTGCCCTTTTCTGAGCTGAGAGACCAACAATTCCATTGCAAATAAATTGATGACAATGTGGGGAACCCAGCTAAAGCTGCCTTTAACTCTCCCTGCCATGGAGCTACGGGCTCTTTATGTTTATGTTTTATTTTATCTAATTTTATCTTAGTTTTCCCTTTATCATGTAGTCCCTTATACACCCTTCCTCAAGCAATTACTACACTGTATCCATGCCCATTCAGTCCTTTTCCCTTTTTGCTGAATCCCTCCACACCTTAACCCTCCTCCCACTAGCTGTCATTTACTCTCCATCTATGAGTTTGTCTCTGTTTTGTTGTTAGTTCAGTTGGTTTGTCAGATTTCACATATGAGTAAAATTATATGGTATTTGTTTTTCTCTGACTGGCTTATTTCACTTAATATAATCAGCAAAGAACCTGAATAGGCACTTCTCCAAAGAGGACATACAGATGCCAATAGATATATGAATAGATGCTCAACATCACTAATCATCAGAGAAATGCAACTTAAAACCAAGGTGAGGTATTGCTTCACACCTGTCAAAGTGGTTATCATCAATAAATGAACAAACGACAAATATTGGTGAGGATGTGGAGAAAAGGGAACCTTTGTGCACTGTTGGTGAGACCTGAGATAGGTGCAGCCACTGGGGAAAACAGTGTGCAGTTACCTCAATTAATCAAAAATGGAACTGCCTATGACCTAATGATTCTACCTCTGGGAATTTATCTAAAGAAAATCATAACACTAGTTCAAAAATGTATATATACCCCTATGTTGGATACAACATTTTTACAATAGCCAAGATTTGGAAGCAGCTCAAGTTCCCTTTGGTAGATGAGTGGATAAAAACGCCATGGTACATTTACGTAATGGAATACTACTTGCCCACATAATTAAAGAAGGAAATCTTACCCTTTGCTACAGCATGGATAGACCTGGAGAGTATTATGCTAAATGAAATAAAGCAGTTAGAGAAAGACAAGTACCATAAGATTTCACTAATATGTGGAATCAAATAAACAAACTCAACTAACAACATTGAAACAGACTCATAGATAGAGAACAGGCTGACAGCTGTCAGAGGCATGGGGGTTGCAGGGCTGGGTGAAAAAGTAAAGGAATTAAGAGAAAAAACCCTCATAGACATAGATGACAGTGTTGTGATTACCAGAGGAAAGGAGCTTGGGGGAGGTAGAAGAGGGTATAGGGGGACAGATGGTAATGGAAGAAGACTTGACTCAAGTTGGTAAACACAATACAATATACAGATTAATTTTATTAACCAATGCCACCCGAATAAGTTTAATGAAAAATGTAAAAATAAAATAATAAAATAATATTTATTGATTGCTGAATTCTCAGTGAAGTATTGCCAGTGTCTAAACAACATTTTGGTTGTGACAAGCAGTTTTCCGAGCTGCAAGGATTCAATCATATTTGACTTCTATTTACTTAAGTTGTGAAAATCAAGATAAACCTACTAAAACCCAAATTCAGAAGTACCTTCTATAGCTGAAAAGTCTTGAAAGCCAATAGCAAACTGAAATATAAGTCACTGGAAATTTCTTTGTGTGTGTACACAGGTGTACCCACATACAGGTTTGTTTGATGTAGGGATAACAAATTCAGATTGGGTAGAAAAAAATAATTCCGTGTCTGACAGTGTTCTTCCTTGCCAACAGCCTCATCTCCAGGACATCCTTTGCAGAGCAAAGAGGATCAACAAGAGGACAGAGGGCTGTTCAGTGCTTGGCATGTCCACAACAGTTGATCTTGTTCACTAAAAACCCCGTGTCAGGGACAAGAAGTGAGCCTTAAATGTCCTCTGGTAGGAAAGTCAGACAAAAGAAGTGGGATGTATATGTATATTAGATAATGCATATTAGATGAAATATAATGTAAATATAACCTTTACTAATCCTTAAACAGAAGGTATTTTCCGTTCCACCTTCAGAAAGAGGCTATCACATTTTTTCTTGCTACCGGTCCCTGCAAGCTGCCATTTTCCCTGCAACAATGAGGCCCAGTGTGGAAGGAAAATAAAGAAAATAGGCACATTAGGACTTTGACAATAAACTCATTCATGGCTCTTGCAGTCTGGAAGATTCTGAGACTTTCACAACATAGTAAGTGCTAAATAGAATAAGGCAATAGGATTCTGATAAAAACCAGTACCAGTGATTTCAAAGAAAGAGAAATAGAGCAAGGCCCTTAATTGTGAAACCATGATGACTGGGTTTGGCTCCAGAATACCTCTCAAGACAAATTCGTTTCTGATCTCTGACCAACTGGCTCAACTATAACAACAACAGGAAAGTGGAAGGGGAGAGAATTTGAAGGGATACGTTTACTTCTGCTTTATAATTTCAAAGATGTTTGCTCTCCCTATGATAGAGATCGTGAACTTCCACAAGGAAATCGAACATGAAGTATCTGCAGACTTTTGCATTAGCACAACCTTAAAGAGTGCTGTTTTGAGGTTCGCTTCCTCTTCTTTTTTTTTTTTTTGCTATTGTTGCCTGGATGCTTTTGCAAGAATAAGCCAGGTCATTGTACTGTTGGCAGGCCTTCCTCCCCTGTCACTTTATCTGATTCCCTTGCTGATGATGACTTTTCACTCAACTTTTTTATTTTCTTTAGTGAAAAAAGGAAGGTACTTAAAATACTAACACTTTAGTGTACAATTCATGCTCAGTCTCTCTCTCCATTTCTCACTAGCCTTGCTCTAGGCACACAACTAACCTTATAGAGAAATACATACATAAAAACTAAAGCTACCTGTACGCCGAGAATGACTTAGAGGTGGCAATGTCGTGGCAGTGCTACTCTGATGGTGGCAGTTTCATGTTCTTGGGCCTGACGCCTTACGCGTCCCCTTTGCTTTTCACCCTAGGGTCCGTTAGCCCTGCTCACATGGGTTTCTAATAGCTGGCTTTCAGAAATCTCACACTGACATCATCAGTCAAGGATTCATCACGTTTTTATCCATATTTTCAAATATAAAAAGTAAATACATAAATTGCAACCCATCCTTCTTTCCCCTTTCTCCATTTCCTCTCTCTTCCCTTCCTTTTCTTTTTTTCCCTAACTTATTTGGGAAAAGGAGCCAGAAGTGTGGAAATTTTAATCCTTAACTGGAAGTAAGCATTTTCTCATTGCTGTGACCAAATGTGGAATATGGATTATGTCAATGCATGATTCTTTATTTGTTCATAGATTTAGACTTTTAGTGTTTCTGACATATAGATATATGCATTTTCTATTGGTTTTCTATTTCTTAATTTTTTTATCAATAAGGTATTAAATCCAAGTAAGAAATTTAACATTTAGAGGTATAAATTGAATTAAAATTAGCAATATATTAATTTCTTAGATATTTAATTTTAACTCACGTCTTCCAAGTCTGGTTTCCACTAAGGACAAGATTCTTAATCTAGGTCCAAGAACCATGATTTTATTCATTGAATTTTATGACACTTACTAAGTCATAGTGCATCTCTTTCGCTTTATTTTTCAAGTACAGTTTACATTCAATATTATCCTGTATTAATTTTATATGTACAGCATAGTGGTTTGACAATTACGTACTCTACAGAGCGGTTCCCCATCCCCCCATATATTTACAGTACATTTTTACCAAACATATACTGAGTAGTTATGTGTTTGGCATCATGCTGAGTTTTGCAGGCAGCCTATTGCATATTCTCTCCTTTTCTTTAGAGTTTACGTGGTTGACCCCAAGAATGAACGTACCTGTTATACAGGGCTCCTGGTGGCTGACTGGGCTCGCGCAAGATGCCGCTCAAGGAGAACCTGCACTGAACTGCCTAACTGCCCTGTGTTCCTGCCATCTGGATCAATCCTAATAAAGGAATTCCCGGAATCATACTTCAGCCAATAACACTGAGACTTTCAGCATCCAATAGGAACTGCACAGCTCTATCCTCATTAGCACCTTCAGCTACCAATAAGAGTAGTTTTATTTTACTTAACAGTTATTTTTAGACCAATAAAACCATGAGGATTTGAAGTCCTCATGTTCATGAGAATGGACCAATCAGGGACCAAGGGCAGGGACCTCTTTCTGGATAATTCAGCCACCCTCCGGCTCAAGGAGCACACTTTCAGTTTTCATCTAAGACTGCACTTCCCCACCTGGAGCAGTACCATCTGAGCTAGAGCAAAGTGGAGCTACTATCACTGGCACCACCTCACCTGAGCTGTTTCACAGCCATGCTGTTCCACAGCTGAGCTGTATCAACATTGAGCTGCATTACCATTGAGCTGTGTTACAGCTGAGCCTTTCCAGTGCCAAGCTGTGTCATAATTGAGATGTTTGCACTAAAAAAAGTCTCTCTCCCCTCACTGTACACTAAATTGGGAACTCCTGTTGTCATTGACTTGGCAATGACAACCTTTATTTAACAACATCTTTAGTCTGGAGCGGATAGTTTTTATTTTTGCCTGCCCAAGAATGCAACATCAATTACATCTTCTGACTATAGCCCCTGATTTTGCTTTGCTCCCTGCGGTCACGTAAAAAAAATGAAATAAAAAACTTTTAAAAATCTGTATAATCATTTCTTCCTTTAGCCTCAGGATTTCAGGATTTTGTTTCAGAAATAGCACACAAACCTAAGTTGATACAATACAAGTCAACCTCAGAATGTGGGGTGAGATATGTATGCTTGAAACTGCTGGTGGCCAGGTTTTTCCTGCAGACAGAATCAGCACAGAAAGAACCCAGCCCTGAGGAACCAAGAGATGGAAAGAAGCTAATTATTGACAACATATTCTGAGGTTCAAGATCTAAATATGCCTTAAGCCATAAATACTAACACTTCATGTATATGATCCACTACATTATTTTCTTGTTTTAACCAGTTTGGACTGAGTTTCTGTCATCGGATTAATAAATAGGAAAGTGACATCACTTCATCTGTTACTCTAAGTCAGTTTCTCTGAGTGTGGTTCGTGGTCCAGCAACAGCTCCAGGGGGCTTCTTTGCATTGCAAAGTTTCAGCAGACCTACTAAACCAAAAGCTGTAGGAGTGGAGCGTACTTAATTAATCTCTTATTTGGCAAGGCCTACAGATGATGCTAATGCCCATCAGGTGATGTTCTTGTCTGAGAACCAATGTTCTAGCTCATTTGTATCTAGACAATGAATGTAAGGCTAGACTAGATTCCTCTTTTCCATGAATATTTCAAGTGCATTAAGCTAACATTTTCAGTTGAGAGTTTGGGTAAGATCCAGAATAGAAATCAGATTTGAGTCCAGATGAAAGGAGAGCGAGAACATGGCAGAAGGGAATGTTACCAATGCATTAGGTTTCCCTGGACCTTTAAAAAAGTAAGATTACCGTTATAATTCATCCACAAAGGTGCATCTTGAAAATCAGACTGGATCTTTATCTTGGGCTAGAGATATCTGACTTGCCTCATAAGTCAAAGAAACTGCCGACATTCAGAAAAGCAATTGTGAGCTGAGAAAGAGACCCGAGGAGATATCTGAAAGGTGAAAAAGGATCAATAGGAGAAGTCAAGGGTTCAAATATTGGAAATGTACAATATGTCAGCATGAGGCCATGTGTGGGAAGCTAAGATGAGGTAAAGCCAAGAGCCAGGACTGAACCAATGAAAAATTACTATTAAAAAAGTCCATGTTTGACAAGGACTTTTGCCATCTGCAAGCTGCTTTTTGCAATCTGAAGTGCTTTCATCTTATCTGTAAACAACCACTTCAGTGACTAGCATCTGTTTCCATCTAGCCAGAGAACCTGTTTTCACCAATGAGGTAGTGTCACCGAAAGAGATTCAAATGACGCTCAGATCTGCCAGGAATCAGTATTTATTTCTCAGGCTTCGGTGATCTCTTTGACTCTGGAGAATAACTCCTCTATGTTGTGAGAGCTCTGACATCTTCCCTGACTGTCGGCTTGTTTTCTTCTCCAAATACAGAATAAACGTCTATCCAGTAAGGTCAGGACAGAAATCAAAACTGAAATCCTTATTTTAAAAAAATGATTTAAGTGTCATGAATCCCAGAATTTAAAAGCGCTAAGAGTATGAAAGTGAAATGATAATGTCATTAAGGATAATTCCAAGTGAGGTTAGTACATTTAATATGATATAGGGACCCAGAACATATAAATATTTTAAATTGAGTGCTGGGGTTTTTTAATGTCAATGCAGAGTAATTAAGAAGATGGTTTTTCTATTAGAGTTAGCTGGCTTGAGACCAATTTCAAATCTTTACTTTCTAGTTATCTTAGTTAATGTCTCTAAAGCTTTTTTGTTTCATCTGGAAAATCTTAATGGCAGTAATCACCAAGGTTGGCACTGAGTTCATGAGTTAACACACGTAAGCATTTTGCATAGGGCTCAATACCCATAAGAAATCAATCCATTATTAACAACAACAACAAATATATGTTTGGTCATTTGTGCTTTTTGTCCTTTAGACAAACTGCATAAAGTAAAATTTAAAAATGTGACAAGTTATAAATAATTTTAATAATCTTTTCCCTTATTTAACATAAATCACTACATACTTAAAAACATAAAAGAATAGGCTGAGAGAACTCCAAATAACCATCCAGAACAGTTTTACACATTTCGGAAGCTGCTCAGAGAAAGCAAAAGGACACTTCGTTAGTGTCAGGCAAAAAGGAATTCCATGCTCTACCTGCTACCAGGATAACCCAGTGAGGCCCATCACTGCCTTATGATGACTCATGGATTCTTTTTAAAATTTAGCACACGTTGATTGAATACCCACTGTGTGCTGTCACTGCACTTGCTCTAAAAATAAACCCATGACTGTCACTTGTAATTGTCTCCAGTGAAACCTGCAAGAAGATCATTTATCTGGTAAAAAGATTAAGTATCAATTATTTTTCGGTATAAATTTTTCATTGCATATTTTAAATATGATCTCTGACTCTCCAAAGCACAATTTAAGGGCACTTGAATTATCTGAAAGTATAGCTTTTTGAGATTCTCTTCCCTCCACTATATTGGACAGTCATCAAGGGGACGGCCTGTGAGTATTGCATTTCCTGAATCCAGCTGGACACCTTGTGCACAACAGGCGCCCAATAAATAATTACTGCTTTCCATTTATAATAAAAGTTCCTGTTTAAGCTAGGGACATGTTATGTTACCTTTTGTACATTATCAATTGAGTGACCTACTAGTAAATTATTCCTTTTTTTTCTGCTATTGTAATGGAGTGTATCCATGGAGACAATATCTATTGCAAATGGACTAGGGCTCATTAGAACTCATTTTAAGTCTTGCTTGGCTCAGTCTGAGTACTCACCAACAATCCACTTCTTTATGCTATAATTTCTCCACATATAAACTTGAAATAATACCATTGGCTATTTTTAAATTAAAAATAAAAACAAGGATTATGGCTAGGAAAACAAAATAAAATATTATTAAAAGGAATTTTTAAAAGAAAAGAAACAGTGCTATTTGCTTCAGAGTATTACTATTCCTTTAAAAAGTATTTCACTTTTTAAAGGAAGTATTTAGTAATGATCTAGGTTTTCACACTGCACTTTCAAATGTATCTTGTGCAATGAAAAAGAGCCCGGGCTGACCATCTGAACTGAAATACATACTTGTTTTCCATCAACATTAACCCCTTTCTTTGTCCCTGGAATATTTTTCATGTTTAAAAGTCTCCTATAAATCCCTAAACTAAAAGCACTGATCCAGAGTGAGTGAACTATCCCCTGCCATATTAGTGAATTTTGGGTGATGTTCAACTGAGACAGAAAGAAAAGGGCATCTCAGTACTAGAGACAAAAGCAAAAGAGAAGAAAGATGATCTGAAGGAAAAAGAGAAGGAAACATTCTCTCTTTTTCTCAATTTAATCTAATGAACAATTGACATTGGGTTAGGAAGCACTGAGAAATTATACCTGGGTAGAATGGGCTACCTTTTAGCCTTTTAGGATTTTTCTGCCTCAAATCATTTTCCTTCTTTGTTGCTGCAATTGTGCAATACATTGTGTAGAAGATTTTCAACGGTAATAGATTTCTCATTGTCATTTACCATTGTCACCAACAGGAAGCAGCTATTCAGGTTCTTTTCATACTAAAATTTATCTTCCTATAAAATTGTTTTTCCAAGGAACTCCAGGAAGTTGGAAACAGTTTATTAAATGAATATGAGTTCAATGATCACTCATAGCACTTCTCAGAGAAAATGCATGTAAGAATAATTACATTGAATTGATCCTGAGAGAGTAATTAAATGAAACGGAACTGATATGCTGTATGAAGTTATTTCACTGATCACGTGAGAAAGCAAATATACAGAGTTCTAAGTAACAGGGCTATCTTTGCAAGTGGTTTACATATGAGAGTTGCCAAAATGTAGGAAATAAAGAAATAAAGTTAAAAAAATATTAATTTAATAAAAATAAAATAAAACATTTAAAATTTAATTTCAAATAAGCAAATAGTTTTTATCATAATGGTGCCTCATACCAAGTATAAATATTACTCATACAAAAATACATTTGATGCTTATATGCAATTGAAATTTAGTAGGGTCTTTATTGTTTTATCTCATTTTATTTCTTTCTAAATCAGACAACTCAAACTAAACATTTAATCTTCATACAACTCAATAAGGTAAGTGATATTATCAACATTTTTTACAGATTTAATGAGACACAGAGAGTCTGAGTAGGTATACCAAAGCAACACGGCTGCATGTGTCGAAGCTAGTCTTCCAAACCAAACAGTCTGGCTCTAAAGCTCGGTTTTTAACTACTCTGCACACTGTCACTTTGGGTTAAAGACATACTGTTTTAAGATAACAGTGGCTACACATTCCCACAAGTGTAAATGAAATGACTTAAGCAAAACTATATTCAATGTTTCTCTTCAGTAGCATATGAAATGTTTTCCTTCAGCAGAGGGGTGACATTGTCACACCCAACTTAAAAGGAAAGACAAAAGTAATTAGGGAATGGCATTTCTAAATTTCCAAGTCTTACAGAACAAAGACAAAACCCTGCAAGTCCAAGTAATCTACATTGCAGTTTACAAATTCTTGATCCAATTAAGTGCTGGTTACAGCTAAGCACCACTTAACATTAAATGACTCTATTGCGACAATAACACTAAGAGAGTGACCAATTTCAACTTAGATTCTCCAGAACTTCCTTATGCTACGCTTTACTCTTTATCTACTGATGTCCTACACTATCTTTATTAGAATCTACAGAATTGTTTTTCTTTCTTGCAAGTACTAACCTCCTCATTCTTGCTTTGGTTATGTTTGGTTCTGGCATTCGAAGCCTTGGTTTTCCCAGTCTAGTACAGCTCGTATTTCTCTTCTAAACCCTTTGTCCTCATGCTTTTACTTTCACCATCCCTTCTCTTTGTTTCCTGAGCTTTCCGAAATTTTTCAATATATTCTGCTTCCTACCAATATACTTCTCTTCTTCATTAATATTTTCTAATGTTCATGCAGTGAGTTGGTTTTTTCTAACTCCGTTTGTCTGTTTTCTATGTGTCTCTGTAATCCTATCTCAACAAGAGAACAATTAAATATTCTCCTATACCCACCTTCCCACCCCTATTTTCCCTCCTGAGTGGGTAAAATCCGAAGTTTGCCATGCAATATTAAAGAAATCAAGAGCCTTTTAAAATATTGCTCACACTGCCTTCTGCTTACTCTTCTGTTTAATGATTTAATTGTAATTTAGGTCTCACCAGCATAAATCCACTAGAAGTGTGTGTGTGTGTGTGTGTGTAAAGGGATACACACACACACACATATATCCTGAGGATATGTTTACTGATTTTAGAGAGAGAGAAAAGGAAAGGGAGATGTGGAGAGAGAGACAGAGAGAAACACAGACCGAGACTGAGGCAGAGAAACATCGATCGATTGTCTGTCATGCGCGCCCAGACCAGGGATCTAACCCACGACCTTTTGGTGTACTGGGTGACGCTTAAACCATCTGAGTTACCTGGCCAAGGGCCATGGCTAGGATTATATTTTTAAAGTACTCGGAACAGTACCAGCTCCTGGTATTGGTTATTAGAAGAATAAATCATTCCTATTCTTAAATCTTTGCCTAAGCTACTCAGAACGGTATTGCTTGTCCACATCCACTTGTATCTGTATTTCATGCCTTTCTTTGACTGATAAAAAGAAATTGGCGTGAAGCGTATATGAACTATTTGGAGAAATTAAAATTGTTCTTTCTTGTGTATGTGCAGTTTCTGAAAAGGTTTTAGAAGCCAGAATGAAGAATTTACAACCTCAGATTTTTTGTGTTCTGCCGTATCAAGACTGATAACTACAGGTAGAATAATATGAATATATTCTAAATAACTATTCAATAATTGATTAAACCTAATCACCTAGTAGACATTGAATATGGGAGTTTTTGTGGGTGTTTGCTTAAGCAGAATCTCATTGCTTTTTTTCAGGCCAAAACTAATAATCCTTCAACCACACATGAAGATTGATGGGTTCTTTGTTTCAACAGATATAATAAGGCGAATATGTTATTTACTCTAGTTTTGGCTTGTACTTTATGATGTAAATACACAATACAGAAAAACATAATTTCTGGCCTTCCTATCATCAAATAGACAAATATAGGCATTTTCCACAAAAATCCTCCAATTCTAGTCCCAGTCAGGGAAATTATTAACTCTTCATATATTTGCCATCACTGTAGATTACAATATTGGCCTATATGGATCTGCCGATAAACGCCAACTGCCTCTGATCAACAAAACTGGAATTCCATAAAATTCAACTCAGTAATTCAGTCAGCAAACATTGATGGAGATGTATGTGGCAGACACCTTATTAACTGTTCTACATACCAAAATGAATGAATGATGTTTTTATGCTTATAAAAATATGAAAAAAGTACTAGTTCCACGGTAAATGCTAGTTCTAGAAAGCTGAATTCTTTAGGTAGCTGAAATAGATCCCTTTACGTACCAAACCTCAAAACAAAGGGTACCTCAATTTGTTGTAAACACTTCTAAAATATGCTATAACTTTACAGTATTTATAAACAGAGTAGCTTGAATAACAGTTAATTCAATCTTAATGACTTATAGTGAGGGCCTAACTCTCCTCATATTTACAAATAATTTATATAGTATGCCTCCTGAATTTATTCCTCCGTGGCATTTTGCTGAGCTCCGGAGTCTCAGATGAGGTCTACAGGGATGTTTGTCCCTCATTTAAAATAGACATACACGTCTGAAAGTTGTGGATTTGCTTTCCTCTCACTTTTTATTGCTTCCTGCCCTAGATTTTTCTACTGCCCTTTCTTATCTGGTTGGCTTTTTCCTGTCCTTCTTTGACCTAGAGACAAGATATCCCAGTGCGCCAGCTTGGAGTGTAAACCGAGATTAAATGGGTCCTGAGGGACAGCTTAGCAGGTTCTCCCATAATGTGTTAAGTAAATTTAATAAATATTTGTTGTGGTTGCCCAGGGGAACTGAGGTTAAATTCCTGATAGGGCAACTGGGTAAGACACCACTGGATAGGGTAAGTGTTGCTTGAAAAGAATCTCACTATTCATAAGAGTCAGTTTCTCTACAGAACCTCCAACCAATGGAGCAGCCATTAATCTTATAAAGTTTTTATATATACACATATCCAAATGCATTTGAACATATGGGATATTCAAATATTTTGGTATATGAGTAAGATGTGATATGTAATTTAAAAACTTTTTTATTGTATTAAACTTTTTTATTGTATTTATTAGAAGTGTTGGCTTTCTGGATTAAATTAGAACTGGAGTAAAATCTAATGTGACTTCACCCCTGGAAATGGTAAGTCAACTGAAATCATGATGTTGTACATGCAGAGGAATTGGCTGAGCCACTGGAAGTAGCTGGAACTCAGGACTGTAGTTATTATGAGAAAAATACAAGTATCTATAAGGCAAGGTTTATAATAGTTTTCAAAATTCAAGTGGTATTTATGTTTTATTTATAGCCACATATAAATATCTACCATGTAACAACAAAAATAATTTAAATGCATTTAATTGTTTACTGCTTACAATTCTTAGTCCAAGGTATTTGTCTAAAGCACAAAATATTTTAGATCCTGACCTAGTATAATGTTTCAAATTTTCTGGCAGGCCCTTGGTCTCTCTGTAGAAATCTGCCACTTTTTTTTTTTTTTTAAATCTGAAAGATGTTTGAGTACATTGGTGTGAGGCTTGCCCTGTGGCCCGGCCTTATGTGAGCTGATTGTGTGTCTCTTACTTAAGTACTGTGATATGGTGCCTAAGGACTAGAGAAATACAAAGACTTAAAAAAAAAAAAGCTGCCCAACTCTGTTGTTGTGATTAATCTAAGCAAGTATATCAGTTCTTTCTAAACAAAGAAAATGGTCTCAAGAAAGATACTCCATTATTAGTTAGCTGACATCTTTTCAGAACTTATTATGTACTTGATACGAAAGATACAGTGCTGGTTTGTCCTTCAGGTGTTTGTTTTCTATTGAGAAAAGAAAAAATAAGGAGAAAGATCAGACAAATGTGAAGGAGAAAAAAGTGAAAAGAATCATCAATAAATATTTTAGGATTTTAAAACTTAACTAGTTTTAGATTCTTATATGTGACAGATATACATATACTGCTCTAGGATTCACCTTGAACAACCTCCAAGGTAAGAAAATATTTATTCTATCCTTTAGATATTCTTCAATAATAAAATTGACCTGGTTTTAGGTATAAAATCTGACTTTCCCTATACTCAACTTTCCCCTGTAATTTTTCTAGTTACATTCCATTTTACATTGCAAATGAATCCTAAAAATATATCATTATTTAGCGTATCAACCTTTATCATTATTCACCAACATATACTGTTTAGAAAAAAAACCTTCTCTACATAAAGAACATTGGTAGTGAGAGATAAAATATTACTGTCATTTTTAACAGCTGGTGTTAGTGTGAAGCACTGAGAGCTTGCTGAATATAAACAAGAAAAATGATCTACTATACAAACCACATACTGTTTATGTGGTTGTATATAGCGGTGACGACAAGCAGTAATTTCAAAGCTACTGCGTAAGTCCTCCTGCAATTTACTGGGGAAAATAATGATATATTGCCTGAAACCAAACCACCACAGAATAAAAGGAAGTTGTTATGAACTTTTAAGGTGAAATGTCATAAGTATTATTATTCTAATAATAGCAACCTGATTACTACTTGGGATTGTAATTATGTAAGAGGAAACCAATGTCTTCGTAGTAATGGTCCGGGAATATTGATTTTATAGGAGAAAGCACTATTATATAAGTGAGGCAGTGGTGGCTTCAAGCATATAGGTAATGTCTGTGACTCTTTCCCAAATAAGGTTGATTCATTAATAAAGTTACAGGTTTGATTATTTATCCAATCTGTAAGATGAGAGTATGTTAAATACAGAATGAGGTTTCCATAAAAAGGTCAATATCACCAAAGGGCATTTATTACAGACAGGTAACAGGACAGGAGTGAATTGTTCTTTTCACCAGCCAACTGATTCAGTCTCTGACCCCTGGGTAATGGTCTCTTCAAATACTTACCTGGAACATGTATTCATTTTTCACTCATCTCTCTGTCAACAGATGGTTATTGAACATCTCCCACATGCACTATTCTAGATGCTGAGGATACAGCAGTGAACCATCAATACAGCTACTCTCATCAGATAACAAACATGCAGAACAAGTGGTAAATTCAGATAATGTCAACTGCCATGAAAAAATTAAAAGTGAGTAACAAGGTAGAGAAGTTTAAAAGTTAGGGAAGGGAGAAGTACTAGATTGGTCATCTGGGAATGCTCTCTCATAGGAGGTGTCATTTGAATTGATGTCTAGCTGACAGGTGGGAAGTAGCTGGGAAGAGCATTCCAAGCCTAGAGTAGAGCAAATACAAAGTGCATGAGAGAGGAGTTAACATAGCAAGTTTGAGAATAGAAGAGGTCCATTGGGTAGGAACGTGGAGAGGGGCAGGCGAAAAGTTAGGAGAGGCAGGAAGGACAAGATGGGTCCTGTGAGGCCTTATAGACATGCCAAGATGTTTGCATTTTAAGTTCAAAGGGAAGCTGTTGGTAGGTTGTAATAAAGAAACGTGAAAATCTGATTTATGTCTAAAAAATAATTTAGATAAGCATTTTAACCAAACATGTCTGAAAAAAGTATCAGGAAACATGGGGCAAGAAGTGATGAATATAGCTTTATCAGATGGATACAACTCTAGAATACAGATGCAAACCTAAGGAGTTTCTCCATGAATAATTAGCATATGTTTGGGAGAGAGCAGGACATCTACTTCTTGAACCCAGTAATTTCCTAGTGCAAAGAAAGACTCAGTATTTGTTTTATTACCTCAGTGTTTTTCCACATAGTTCTGACACTTTAATTTAACCTTTAAACCTGAAACCTGTATGTCTGTTTTCCAAGGAGCTCCTGACATATTGAGTTTTTTAAATAACATATTAATATAACTTGGCCGATATCTCCATTTCAAATTGTATTACTACAGACTAAATAGCACTGATATGAATGTTTACAGCTTCATAAAATCAACTGTGTCATATACAATGGAAGCTATGGTTGTTGGCATATTGTAATATTGTTGTATTACAGGAAGGTAATTGATTTGTTTAAAATGTTGCAGCAACGAACTGTTTTTCAGAAAAGATTACTACTTAACGAAGAGCACACCCAAGCAAATATAGAAAGACAATTCAAAGAAATTTAATTTTGATCTATTTTGCAAAGGAAACTGGTCATGTTACATGAAGATGGATCAGACAATGTAAATAATTTAGCATGGAAAATCCATTATGAACCCATTTCTGTTCTGACAGATTAAGGTTTGTGATTAAAATCAAAACCAAGGAGAATAAAGACTGCTAAGTATAGAGCGCTCTAAACATTTTGAAGAGCACAGCACACATTTGTGAGGTAGAGGCATTACAGATCTTACACTGACATGCTACTATACTTAATTCATGTTTCTTTTGTTGAAAACTGAAATTACAGTGCTAGCCCCTGACTGGAATGCAACAAACAAGAAAAGTCACTGTTTGTGCTGTCAATTTTGCCCTTAATTGTTCACCAATGGAACATCCTGGATAACAGATAAACACAATTGCTTATTGGACTAGCTCAGGGAAAATAAATTCATAGTGCTGGAAATATCTGTATTATTTCCTTTGTGATCATGTAAATATATTTATAGCAGACAATTCTAAAGATAGTTGCATGGTTGAAATCTGCACATTCATTAGTCTAAAGAGTTGAATATATCAATATCTGTGGTTTCCATTTAAATAAGATCATCTGTTCAGAAGTCAAATAGATTTTGAAGAATTCAAGATGTAGCCATGATTGGAACTCATTTTCCCAGGTGCATGTTTTATTACAATGCATGAACTTAATAACAAACTGCATTACCCTAAAGCATAGTTAATCAAGACATTCATACTTATCAATAATATATGACTGACCAAACATTTTCCATTTGGGAAAAGAACACGAATTAACTACCTGATTTGAAAGACACATTTTTCGTTACCATGTCCAAGTTCAAAGATAGAAGTGTTACCTTAACAAGTCACTGTGATTTATTTCCCGCTCCCCGCCCTGGCCCCAGTATGGATAGTATTGGTGTTTTAAATAATATCAGAGTATAGATAGATAAAGCAGGATCACCTTCTGGCACAAAGGATGAGTTGTTCATACACAAAGGTGAACAACTTTACCTCTTTGTTCTCAATAGGGCACCTAATTATTCTTTCATATTAATGAATTTTCTCTAGAACAACCTATTACCATCCCAGGCCCACTCATAACTAATAGCATAAATTTTCAGAACAGCCATTTAGGATTAGAAGAAAAGCTGGCAGCCTACAGTCACAAAACATTGTAAAGGTGTGGCATAGTCAGAGTTCAGACATATGAAGTTCACCTTACTAACTCAGTGCTCGACTCAATGAGCTTCTTGCCCTCAGATAAAGTATCAAGACTCATCCACAGTCATTTGCCTAAGGTGCTAAGGTGGCAACCATAGGTCGATGAGCAATAAAATAGCTTGACTCCAAAGCTTGATAATAACTGGCTGACATTTTCATTGAAAACAAAACCTGGAGTAATTTTCAATATTTGGATTATTTTCTTGAAAGTGTTTATTAACAATCTTGTAATTCATTATTATATAAAAATAGAGCATATTTCCCAATAGAGAAAGAACACAAGCAACAGCCTCCTTCATCTTTTTTTCCTGATAACTATATGTAACAAGATTTCAAGCATTTGCATCTTTCCATGAAAACCAAATGACGAAAGGAAGTAAACTCCGTTTCGGTACACAGGTGCCTTTATGTACGTACATGTTTATATATTTATTTAATAAGCTGATTATGAGTGAAAGCTCATAAAAGTTTAATAAACTGAATGAAGGCCAGTAAATAAGTTTATTCTTACCTTACATCCGAATTTTAAACAAGCAAGTATCAGAATCTCTTACTTGAATGAGGACACCATTAACTACAATGCCATATATGGCTGTCACTACCTGACTCTCGTAGCCCCTTGAAATCTCTCCTGCTTAGGATGAGATCCACGGGGACCATTGCCCTGTTTCTCTTTGCTACAGCGGCTCAGGTCCGAGGGTTTCGGTGCCTAGTTGCTTGCCTGCCTCTATCATCAAGTTACACCATAACTGTCAATGACATCCTGATTTTCATTTAGCATCTGTCACGTAAACAGATCTGATGTTTATTTTCTACTCAGGTGTATGCTCTAAGAGCTTTAAATGTTTGTGTATAATTTTTTGTTATTGGTTAAATTTTCTCTATTTACATGTTATATCTAAAGGTGATAGAAACAAGTAATATTTCATCAAGAGTAGTTAGTCATTCCCCTGCCCCACCCCCACAGGAAATTTATCACAACTTCATTAGGTCCCAAAACATAGCCATGTGTTTTCAACCACTGTCTGAATCAGAGGATTAAAAGAGAGCAAGGTAGTCATTCACTTAGCTGCAGACTGAACACCAATCAGAGTATGGAGTGGCAAACGAGATTGTGCTGCTTGGTGAAAGGCATTAGCTACATCCAAAATAACGTTAAATGTATGTAAATTATTTGCAGGTTTCTATATGTATTGGAAGATTCATATCAGTCCCTTGTATATTCATTAAAATATCAAAACAGTACAAACTTTTGACAGACAAATTTTATGTTTTAAAAGGCTATTAAATAGCCCAATGGGGAAGCATTCCCTAGTTTTCCAGGAGTACCTACACAAGTGTATTCATTTCAAACTGACTCTCATGCAATGCAAACCATTGCCCCTGAGGTCTAAATAAGACACTGTCTTTCCAACTCAACACACACAGGACGGGGGAAACAGATTTGTGTAAATATAAAAGTTCTGGTCAAGGCCTCATTTGGACTTACTACCTATTTCGTACCAGAACTATATACCCTGAGATAGGGAGCTTTTACTGGGGGCTGGCAGTTGCCCAGAGGCTGCAAACTAAAGACAGAAGAGAGGGCGCTGCACTGCATTTTAATTCGCTTCAGATCTGACGTGGGTCTTCTTCTTTCGGTCCTAGACACAGTCCCTCAGGGCACTGGGCTGGGAAAGAAAACCTATGACCTCACAGAAACACTACCCTTTCAATTTTTTCTTTCCTTTTTTGTCTCTTTGTGGTTTTGTATATCGCTTTTGAACACCAACCATTTCCCTCTAGTTTCCAAAATTGGTTTCTAGCCTCACACCTTCTCCTTTCGAGACCAGGGCTGTTTTTAACACGTACACAGCTGACAGTTCCTGCCGAGGCTCTCTCACGCGGCTCTGTGCTTCCCAATCATTTGTGCTGGTCCATCTTTTAATAATGGCCTGACTGCTCTATTTTCTGGTACACGACTCTCCTTCGTATCTGCTAGTAACACTTTAAATACTCAGGATTGACCGAGCAGACCTCTCTGTGACCTGCAGTCCCTCCTCAGATGGGCCCATGTTTGGTAATACACGTCTGTGGGAGCAATCTATTTCCCACAGTAGCTGTTGAATGCTTCCCTTTCAACCCTTTATGTACATAAAATCCAGTACAGCTCACTATCTGTAAACCCTACAGTATGGTATTAGTTCATGGCTAAAATGAAAACTTCCACAGAGAAATATAATAGGGTAATACCGAGACTATTACTGTTTTGTAAATACATTAGAACTCAGGGAGATAAGATTCTAGAATCTCCTGTGAGCTTTTCTAACTCAAGAGAACTGCCGTTTCTAGGATTCCTAAAATGGAAATGGGAGTAAAGAAGATGTAAGATGGACTGAGGTGTAGAATGAAGTCTTTTTCAATGTTTTAGTGAAAAGGTGGAGCGAATTAGCTGAAGTAAAAATGAAAGAAAAGATCTTTCCTGTCAAATAAAATTTTGCCCAAGAGAAAGTTTGATACTTTTACACAGAAAAGCGTGTTTACATGCATCATAGTGGCAATTTAGAAAATTATCATCTTGAAACTCTTAATGATTCCCCATAGT
Organism: Desmodus rotundus; assembly: GCF_022682495.2. Taxonomy (NCBI): domain Eukaryota; kingdom Metazoa; phylum Chordata; class Mammalia; order Chiroptera; family Phyllostomidae; genus Desmodus; species Desmodus rotundus. Next base: position 132,475,689 of record NC_071388.1, read on the forward strand.
TTAAAAAGGTTAATGAACCTCCAACAGTATCTATTTCATCACTTCAAAACTCACTTGAACATTTTTTTTAAAAACCCTTTAGATGTGTCAGAATTTGAGCAGTTCTGAAATACTTCGACATCTGTAATCATTAATTACTTTGTCAACATTGACAATTGCATAGCCTAAGTATATACCTATTGCAGAAAATCCATTCACATATAGAATATATCAAGTTATAATTTCACCATAAAACAACATATACAAAATTAAAACTCTCAGTATAAGTGCAAGATGGTATAAATTTCAGTGTTATAATACTTCTTTATAAACAGTAAATGCTAAATATATTGACTTACATTTGCCCCAAAAGCACAACACTTTAAAACTTTTATTTAAACTATGATTCCATTTCATGGACTAGGAATAACGTTTCACAAATGATTTACTTACTTTAAGTCATTTGAAATATTCAGTTACCTGAATGTTGATCTACACTTTTCTACATTTTATTCAATAGTTAAAGTTTTAACATATATGAAATATCACTAAATTCAAGAAAACACTAATGATAATTGAAATGAATAAATCTGAGAAAACATTTAAAAACTCTTATGTCCTTCAACTTTATTTGCAACTAAGATATTTATAAATGAAATAAATTCAATAGTTTTCCATTAATAAAAATTAATGTGTAGTTATAAAATGGGTACTGCTTCCCTCTAGAGAATATTACAAGCTTACATGATATAATTATTTTAAAAGTTTTGTGGGGGGATCCAAGATGTAGCCAGAAGCACCGTCCACTAGTTCCCAGACCAGGACAGATCTTGCAGCTAAACCACAGAGCAATCAACTTGAAAATCCAGCAGAGAGCTAGTGACAGCGCGTGAGAGAGTACAGAGAGTGTGTGTGAGTGTGCCTGTAGGACGTTCAGGAGCGAGTGTTCCAGGCTCTCCTAGCAAAGCAATTGCTTCCACCGCTGTCCAAGCTGGCACTTCTGGATGCACAGATTGGGGGTGGCTGCAAGTCAGCTCAGGAGCCACAAGCTCTGGGAACAGAGAAAGACAGCTGGGGAGGCACCGGCTGCAAAACCAGTGCAGCGGGAACAGGCCCACCCAAGGCTGAGAATCTTTGGAGGGGAGGAAGCTAGGACAGCACCCTGCCCCCACCCCGAGTTATGATATCACTGTGGGAATCTTCCCAATGCCATCCAGGAGAGACCTAGAGAGAAACTTTACCTAAATCTGTGGGAAGCTCTGGCAGGCAGGCCACCCCTGACTGAGAGAGAGACTCTGTGATTTTTGGGGAGGGGGAGAGTGTGGAGAAGAGTCCTCCCACCCCAGGGCTCAGTGCTACAGTATGGCAGCCACATAGAAACTCTTTTAAAAGAGGAGCTAAGGTGAAACTTGAGATTCTGCAGGGATCCAGTGCTCATGTGCATATGTGTGAGTGCATAGTAACTCTTCTAACAATCAGGGGGATAGAGTCATGCTGAAAGGACTGTGGGACCCCACCTAGCATGGCCGGTGAGCAGGGCACAGGAGAGAGTAGAGAGTCGGGGCCCAAGCCTCCAGTGAGAGAGCAGCAGGCTAGGGTCTGGAAGGCCAGGAGCTCATCACCTGAGATTTGCTGCAGCCAGGCAGATCCCCTCACAGACAGGCATGCCCAATCCCCACCTGTGGGATTGCAGGCTCTTTAGATCAGTGAGGTATACTCAGGAGCTCTCTGCTGGGTGCATTTCCATGGGGGAGGAAGAAAAATCCCTGAAAGGGAAATTTACCAGACACTATGAGCTACACTGTTCCTCAACCCCGAACCACTAAAAGCAGCACAGCAGAGATTAGAGACAGGTGCATAGAGGAGAGTTCAGGTCCCCACCTAGTCTCAGGACCTAGACAGAGCTTCTGTCTGTGCCAAGCAGACAATAGCTGCCCCTTTTATACAGATTGGACACTCACAGGAAACACAGCTAATTCATCAGAAATCATACATTTTTTGAAAGAATCTGGGACAAACCAAGATGTGTGGCAAGGGATGGAGAAACACTCCCACCATCTCCCCTGAAGACTGAATAGTGCCACCAGGGGGTGACCCAGAGTACCCATCCTCTGATCACACCAGAAACCCTACCGGAGGCAGATAGAGAAGGCATTGGCAGACCTCTTAGGTCATTAAATGAACTACTCCTGGGCCCTGGGCTGACGGAAAGCCAGTAGGGCAGAACAGTGGGGACTGGCCAAATCTGAAGAAGACAGCCACAGACAGTAGTGGATCTGTTGTAGTCTCGAACAGGCTACCTAGGGCCAGACTAGGACACCATCTGGCATCACCAGGGGCAGATCCAGAAAGAGAAGACAGTGGTAAACACTGGATTCTACTGAGACAAATTCCACCATGGTCTTGTTCATGATTTATGCTATTTTCTCTCCTGCATAGCTTTTTAACATTCATTTCTTTTCCTTCAAGCTTGTGCTTACTATGTAACTGATTTTTATATTTTAGTTTATTTAACATCTCATATTATGTTCCTCCCTTCTCTTACTCAATTTTACATTCTTCCTTCTTCTTATTTTTGTTTTAAATTTTATTTTTACTCTCATTATGACTTGTTTCCATTCCACACTCTATTTCTCCTCTTTCAGCCTCTCAAAACCACTTTTCTTGTCATTAGTCATCACACATTCTATTTCCCATTCTTAAAATGTCCTTATTCTCTCTACACATTTACCAATCTTTGCTCATTGGTTGTTGATATGGTGGTGGTTGTTGCATTTCTTCAATTTTACCTAGATCTTCACTGTTTTTGCATTTCAAATATCAAATTTTACCATTCCCCTCTCCTACTCTATTTTGCCTTCCTTCTGCCCTTTATTGCATTTTAAACTAATTTCTCCCTGTCTTAGCCTGTTTTTCATTCTTCACTCTTTTTAAAATTTTATTGTTCAAGTACAATTGTCTGCATTCCTCATTCTTAATATTCTTTCTCCCTCTATCTTCTCAAAATCAATTTTCTTCCTTCTAGATATCTCATAAGCTTTTCCTCCTTTCTTTTTCCTTCTTATTCCCATTCCACCTATATTGATCTTTAATCATTTGTTGCTGATATTGCTGTGGTGGGTCTTTTTCTCTAATTTGGTTCCTATTTTTTTCACTGTATTTTTAAAATTTTGTCTAATGTACTACTACATGCTTCCCTTCTCTGACTCCATTCTACCTTCTTCCCTCCTTCTTTTATTTGTGATGTAAAGTTTACTTTCTTTCTCTCTTTGCTTGTTTTTATCCCCTACTCTTAATATTTTTCCTCCCTCTACACCCTTACAATTATTTTCCTTTGGGTCAGTTATGTCATATTTTTTCATTCTTATAATAATCTTAATCTCTTTATATTTTATTAATATTTGCTAATTTTCTGTTGAAACTGTGATTGTGGGTAGGATTTTTGTGGGTGTGGTCTTCTTTCCTGGTTTGCTAGGTTTTCTTCTGGCAGCACTTGCACAACAGCATACAAGGTGTGGTGGGCGGAGTGACCCTCAGTCAGACAGCAGGAGGGAAGGACTCACCAAAGAATGACCCAACAACCACTAAAACCCCACTACAACCAGAGAGTCCACATAAATGGCACAAAGGGAAGCCCAAGAGCATCAAGCTCAGGAGGTCAAGGAGACTGTACCACTGAGTCCCACAGGTCTCCTACCACAGAAAGTCACAGTGTAAAGATAGTGATTCAAAGCAGATCAACCTAATGTGAAGAAAAAAAAAAGAAGAGACACCTAAAATAGGAAGACAAAGAAACAACCCCCAATCGAAAGGAAAGGAGGAATCCCCAGAATGAGTGCTAAATGAAATTGAGGCAAGCAAACTACTGGACAATTGAGTTCAAAATAATGGTTATAAGGATGCTCAAGGAGCTCAGTGAGAACTACAAGGAACTCCATGCAAGCTATAAGGAACTTACTGCAAATGATACCAGCATGAAAAGGGACATAGAAAGTATCAATAAGAGCCAGGAGGAAATGAAGAATACATATCTGAAATGAAAAATATATTAGAAGGAGCTAAAAGCATCCTACATGAAACAGAAAATTGAATCAGAGATCTGGAGGACAAGGTAGAAAAATATCCCCAGACAGAGCAACAAAATGAAAAAAAGAAAAAAGTCTCAAAAAGGAGGCAGAACATTTAAGGGAGCTGCAGAATAACATGAAATGCAATACTATTCATGTCATAGGGATACCAGAAGAATAAGAAGAAGAGCAAGGGATAGAAAACCTGTTTGAAAAAGTAACGACAGAAAACTGCCTAATTCGATGAGGGAATGAGTCATGCAAGTTGAGGAAACACAGAAACTCCTAATCAAGATGGGCCCAAAGAGGCCCACTCCAAGCCACATCAAAATTAAAATGGAAAATCTTAAGACAAAGAGAGAATCTTAATAGCAACAAGGGAGAAACAGCTAGTAACATACAAGGAAACTCCAATAAGGATATCAGCTGATTTCTCAAGAGAAACACTACAGGTCAGAAGGGAATGACAAGTATTCCAAGTAGTGAAAAGCAAAGTCCTGCAACCATGACTACTCTACACAGGAAGGCTCTCATTTAAAATGGAAGTTGAAATAAGGAGTTTCCCAGACAAAAAAAAAAAAAAAAAAGAAAGAAAAGCTGAAAGAATACATCTCCACCTAACCAGTATTGCAAGAGATGCTAAAGGCACTGCTTTAAGAATATAAAGGAAAAGAGAGAGAGGAACACAGATACAAAGGGAAAAATTGCAATCAATAAGTCCTATCAACAATAATCTTAAATGTAAGTGGATTAAATGCTACAATGAAAAAACATAGGGTAGCTAAATGGATAAAAAAACCATGTACTGCATATATGCTGTCTACAAGAGACCCACCTCAGAACAAAAGATCTACACAAGTTGAAAGTGAAGAGATAGAAAAAAATATTCCAAGAAAATGGACATGAAAATTAAAAAAAAAAAAAAAAAACTTGGGGAAGCAATACTTATATCAGACAAAATAGATTTCAAAACAAAAGCCATAAAAAGAGACAAAGAAGGATACTACATAATAATTAAGGGAGTAATCCATCAAGAAGAGATAACCCTTGTAAATATATATGCACACAATATAGGAGCACATAAATACATAAGGAAAATTTTGAAGGACTTCAGGAAAGATATTGAAAGCAACACACTCATTGTAGGGGATTTTAACACCCACTGTCAACAATGGACAGATCGTCTAAGCAAAGGATCAGCAAGGATATTGTGGCATTGAAAACATTCTAGACCAGACTTAATTGATATATTCAGAACCTTTCACCCCAAATAAGCAAAATATACATTATTTTCAAATGCACATGGAAAATTTTTGAAGCCAGACGCATGGTAGGACACAAAACAAGTGTGAACAAATTCAAGAACATTGAAATCATATCAAGCATATGCTCAGATCACAATGGATTGAAACTACAAACCAACCTCAAGAAAACCAACTCAAAAATATTCATATATATGGAGACTCAATAACATGTTATTCAATAATGAATGGGTCAACAATGATATCAAGGAAGAAATGAAAAAGTATCTGAAAACAAATAAAAATAAATACACAACAACCCAAACCTATGAGACATAACAAAGGCAGTATTGAGAGGTACGTTCATAGCAATACTGCCCTAACTAAAAAGATAGAAAAATCTCAAATAAACAACCTAACCCTACATCTACAGGAACTAGAGGAACAACAACAAAGACCACAGTGAGTAGAAGGAAGGAAATAATCGAGATAAGAGCAGAATTAGATGACATAGAGACTAAAAGAAGAATTCAAAGGATCAATAAATCCAGGAGCTGGTTCTTTGGAAAGATAAATAAAATTGACAACATTTTATCAGACTCATCAAGAAAAAAAGACAGGAGACCCAAATAAATAAGATAAGAAACAAAAGAAGAGATGTTACAACCAACACCACAGAAATACAAATGTAAGAAATTACTATGAACAACTATATGCCAAGAAACTGGAGAACCTGGGTGAAATGGACAAATTTCTAGAAACATGCAATCTTCCAAAACAGAATCAAGAAGCAGGAAGCCTGAATAGACTGATTAATATCTAGTACAATTGAAGCAGTAATCAGAAAACTCACAGCATGTAAAAGCCCTGGACCAGATGGTTTCACAGGAGAATTTTACCAAACATTTAAGGAAAAAAACCTCCTGTCCTTCCCAAACCATTGCAAAAAATTCAAGAAGAGGGAAGACCTCCAAAGTCTTTTTAAGAGGCCAGTATCATCCTAAATCTACAACCAAGTAAAGACACAACAAAAGAACAAAACTACAGGCCAATATCCTTGATTAACATAGTTAATGAAATCCTCAACAAGGTACTGGCAATCCAGATTCAGAAATATATTAAAAAAGATCATATACCAAGGTCAAGTGGGGTTTATCCCAGGATATTGTATAATATTCACAAATCAATAAACAATATACCACATAAAAAGGAAGGATCATATCACAGGAAGGATAAAAATCACAGGATCATATCAATAGATGCTGAAAAGTCATGTGATAAAATCCAGCACCCATTTATGATAAAAACACTCAGCAAAGCAGGAATCGAGGGAGCACACCTCAATATAATAAAAGCCATCGACAAGAAACCTACAGCCAACATTACACTCAAAAGGCAAAAACTAAAGCTTTCCCCTTAAGATCAGGAACAAGACAAGGATGTCTACCCCAAACAATCCATATATTCAATGTAATTCCTATTAAAATACCACGGTGTGTTCCACAGATCCAGAACAAGTATTTCAAAAATGCCTATAGAACAACAACAACAAAAACCCTGAATAGGTTCAACAATCTTGAGAAAAAACAAAGTAGGAGGGATCAAAATACCCAGTATCAAACTGTACTACAAGGCCAATCTAATCAAAAGAGTCTGGTGCTGGCATAAGAACAGACACATAAGTCAATGGAATATAATAAAGAACCCAGAAATAAACCCAAGTCTCTATGGTCAATCAATATTTGACAAAGGAGGCATGAGCATACAGTGGAGTAAAGATAGCATCTTCCATAAATAGTGTTGGGAAAACTGGACTGATACATGAAAAAAAAAAAAAAAGAAAGAAAGAAAAAGAAAAGAAAAAAGACACTACACCACCAAATTACACTATATACCAGGATAAGCTCAAAATGGATAAAGGACTAAATATAAGTCATGACACCATAAAAGTCCTAGAGGAAAACACAGGCAGGAAAATTTCAGATATACCACATAGCAATATTTTTGCTAATACATCTCCAAGGGCAAGGGAAATAAAGGAAAAAATAAACAAATGTGACCACATCAAACTAAAAAGCATCTACACGGCTAAAGAAACCATCATCAAAATGGAAAGGGAGCCAACTGAATGGGAGAACTTATTTGCCAATTATACACCAGATAAAGGTATGATCTCCAAAATACATAAAGAATTCATGGGAACCCTACTGCACTGTTGGTGGGAATACAGACTGGTGCAGCCACTGCAGAAAATAGTATGGAATTTCCTTAAAAATCTAAAAATGGAACTGTCTTTTGACCCAGTGATTCCACTGCTGGGATTATACCCTAAGAAACTTAAGTCACCAGTTCAAAGAACTGAATCACCCCAATGTTCATATCAGTACTATTTACAATAGCCAAGGACTGGGAACACCCTAAGTGCCCATCAGTAAATGAGTAGATATAAAAACTACGGTGCATTTACACAATGGAATACTACACAGCAGAAAGAAAGAAGGAACTCCTATCTTTTGCAACAGTATGGATGGAACTTGAAAATAGTATGCTAAGTGAAGTAAGCCAGTTGTTGAAAGACAAATACCATATGAGCTCACCTATGAGAGGAATCTAATGAACAAAATAAACTAAGGAACAAAATGGAACCACAGGCATGGAAACATGGAACAGACTGACAGTGACCAGAGGTTGGGGGGTGGTAGTGGTGGAAAGAAGGGGAAGAGACTAGAGGAAGAACATGTATGAATAATCCATGGACATGGACAACAATGTGGGAATTAACTGTGGGAATGCTGGGTGGGATGGACAGAGGTGGGAAAAGGGGAAAAATTGGAACATCTGTAATAGAATGAAAATAAAAAATGATTTAAAAAGTTTTATGAATGCTCTATCAAAACTTACATTTAAACAATAATAAGGGAAGCAGAAGTAATGAGATACAGCAGTTAAATGGCCATATGACAGAGGTAAAGATATTAGAAATTATCAATTAAATAAAACACCATTCTAAAAGTTCATGGGAAGGTCAAGTTACACAACCAATAATGCCCTAGTACAACTTTCCAAAGCAAATTGCTAAGAATGCTCCAATAAAAGTAGAGACATTCGTTTTGAAAAGCATATTGAACACTTAAAGTCTTATTTGATCAACATTGTAACAAAATTGATGGCAACTTAAGAGATAAGTTGAAGAAAACATGACATTATGTATTGTTTTCATGCCATAGAAGAGGGCACAATGTGAGTAAATTGTAAGGCTGACATTTAATTAGAATCAATGAAAATATACCATCAAAATATCTGTGCCAGAAACTAGGAAATTAAACTGTCAGGAGGACACACATTTTTCAGAAAGAAAATCTTGTCACTAATTCTCCTTATACCCACCTTCTTGCCATATCCTTGAGAAAATAACGAGAAAAAGAATAGATTAAAATAACACTATTTTGTATGTAAACTAGTAAATGATTGTTATGAAAAATAAGAATCACAAACTGGTAGGTAAGAGCACATTCTATTTTACTTAACGCATTCCTTTATCATAGAAATAAAGAAAAGTTGCTCCTTTGCATACAGAATGGATTCATTTGCATGTAATCTGATTCATTAATCAGATGTAATCTGATTCATTATAGGGGATAAAACTTAATGAATGTAAGTATATGAATTAAGAGAGACTACATATCAAAATTTTGGTTATCTTTTTTCATGGTTTATAGGGATTTTAGATAAATAAATAAACCATAGTTAGTAGGATGTGGCATCATTATTTATTTGGAATGATGAAAATAATTGATATTTTAATACTCAATTTTAATACTCAATATTGAATATTTTAATACTCAATAACATGAGGAAAGAAAATGAGAGAAGTAACTAGATTCCATTGGCTTTTTTTCATCTCTTTGGACAGGTATAGATCAGGATGTTTAACCATTGTTTAATAATGCAAGGAACATCAGTCAAAGAAAATTGGTTTGAATTTCAATTCTACATAAAACTGTGTAACTTTAGGTAAAACACGTGTCTATTTTAATCACAGTTTTCTTAATTGTAAAGTATGAATATGTGTTGTCATTCTATGTTATTTCATAGGATTACAATTAATTTAAAATCAAGTTGTATAATCACAAGCATTTTGAAGATTATCACATTATGTGGATACAGGATGCTATTATTTGCACTATGATGAAGAATCTAACAGAGAGTGAGAAGTTTGCTGATATATGAAAGTGTTTTAGGACCTGACTTATCTAGAGTAGGATGGGGCTTGTGTAGGCAGATAAATAAGTAAAACTTTATATATATGTACACATATTCACTTTTCAAAATATTTTATTTTACTGTCAGATATTTTATTTATTTATTTTTAGAGAGAGGGGAAGGGAGGGAGAAAAAGAGGGAGAGAATCATCAATGTGTGTTTGCCTCTCTCACGCCTCCCACTGGGGACCTGGCCTGCAACCCAGGCATGTGGCCCAAATGGGAATCGAATGAGCAACCCTTTGCTTAGCAGGCTGGCACTCAATCCACTGAGCCACACCAGCCAGGGCTGTATATCTTTTCAAACTCCATAATAATCCTTTTATGGAATTCCATCTTGAGTACTGTCTCATTAACACTAGGGATTTACTCACTGCTGTATACCCCTCTAAATAGAAGCTTTTTTTTTCATAAAATTAAGTCCTATGTCTTAAAATCTACTCACAATATTCTAGTTTCTCCCTTTGTCTTTCACTAGATTTTAATGGGTCATGCAGATACATAAATTTGTTTCTCTGTCTACTAGACACACATATTCCTGCATATATGTCCACACACATTGGATGGAAAGGAATCCTGGTGTGTTCGTCAAGGAGTCCATGCAAGCATCATTTGCTTGCTGGTCTGAGCATAGTTTTTGCAGACTCTAGTATCTCAGAGACTCCTAAAGACATTTAATGTTAAACAGTACAAATAAGGGAAAGTATATTACATAATTTGTGATGTCCATTTGTCTTCAGTTATTAATTATCATGTAAGCTTTAGTTCAAAAATGGTCTCTCCTTATCTTGTAGAGTAATTGACATGAATATGTTGGTAAAATGCAAAGCTTTAACAGCTCTTTCCTGAAATTACCACCAAAAAAGTTTTTAGCTTTTTTTTATTCAACCAAATCACCATTCATTACTTTAGCAACCTATTACAACTAAGTTATGAACCTCAAGTCATGCAAATTTTGGAAATGTGGTTCATTTTATACACTAAATGCAGATGGGTCTTTGATGACTCCACACTACTGACAAACAGCATCTTTCATCCATTAGTCTCATGGGTTAGAGAAAAAGACACACTGGAAGGAACTTTTTCTGGAAGTAATTGTTTTGGAAATAAGATTTCAGTGTGCACATTACACATATGTCCAATAAGCTACATGTTCTTGGCACTGAAAGCCAAATTATAAAAATAATACCTTTGAGGAGTTATAAGAATGCAAGAATTATGACCAAATTATCAATGGTTATACAATGCCAACATGCCTGAGTTCAAACACAGACTGTGTACAAATATCACAGATTTGGTGCAGAGAAATAGTGGTGCCTCAAAAAATTGTTCTCATAAATTTAGGTCAGAATGTACTCCTACCATAGAACTGAGTATGTTTCCAGCATTTAGAGAAGCAGAGGAAACACGGAGATTATGATTCAGCTCTTCCTCCGGCCATCTCCATCTGCTGTTAAAGGGCGCACATTTCCGAAGCACAGGTGATAACGTGAGGTCATCGTGCACACGATCACATCACTGTTTTCACTTTTCTGGTTTTCTCAATCAAATCACATAAGGAATTTTATCATTCCTGTTTTTAATTCTCTAAGTTTTTTTTAATTTTCCCAGCCACAACCTGTAAAGAATTTTGTGTTTCTATTTCCTAATTTTCTAGATATTTTTGATAACCAAAGCCTATAAAGAATATTTATTATTTTTGTCTTCTAATTTGGGTAATCTTTGCAGGATTAGACTGCAAACCTTTCCTCTGAATAGCCAGATTATAAATACATCAGGCTTTGTAACCCATATTTTCTCTATTGCAACTATTCATGCTGCATTATAGCATGAATGTAGTCACAGGCAAAATGAGAATAAATAAGAATGGACCTGTTCTAATGAAGCCTTATTTATGAATGATAAAATTTGATTTTCATAAATTTATGTTTCAAACAATTTTTTAAATGTTTTTCAAACATGCAAAGCTATAAAAGCAATGGGCCTTACAAAGGAAGGCACCGGCCAGATTTGGCCAGCAGACTATGGTTTGCCAAGACTTTGTTTAGGCAATACGAAATAACAGAAGGTAGGTAATACTCTTAGACCAAAAAAAAAAAAAGTGACTATATAGAAAGCATCTTTGGAAAAAATATATGTTACAAATAGCCCCTAACTTAAGAAAGCCTGCTCAACTAATGAAATTGTATTTAAATCTTGCTTAATAGACAATAAACACTTTATCAGACATATTATTTCACTTAATCCTCTCTTTCTATAGATAGAGAAATGAAAACTCAAAAGCATTAAGCCGTATGCCCAAAGTCAAACAACTAATGTCCACCACAATCTTAAGAGGGGAAAGAGGCCAAAATCCTGTAAAAATTTAACACATGTTGGGGAGTATGCAGGTCACTTTTGTATTAAAACCACAAAAATATTACCCCCTCACTGTGACTGATAGATACAAAATTGGTTTCTTTCTAACATAATCATCAGGAAGAGATGCATTTATAGGTGTGTTAGAGTGTATCCTCTAATTTAGGTTTTAAAGGGAAATTCGAATGCGCCCATATTTAGCTAGCTTTAACTTTTGAAATTTTCGGAGTATACTTTCAATGACAATTGAATTTGTTAAAAAAAAATGTTTAGATCACCTACATTAAAAAATGCAGTCCCATAGGTAGCCAAAGACAATGTTATTATTGAGGTGTTCTTGGCTTTTTTACAGGGTAACTCTGTTGTAAAGCAGTTCTTGCATTCTAATTTAATTCAACATCAACCTCTAATTTCTAATTTCTAATATATACACCAAAGGATTTAGCTAATGTCTTTAAGAAATGGGAGCACTTGTGCCCTTTTGGAATTGAGATTGGTGCAGCCACTGTGGAAAGGAGTACAGAGTTACCTCAGAAAATTAAAAATGGAACTGCCTTATGACCCAGCAATAACACTCTGGGAATTTATCCGAAGAAACCCGAAACACTAGTTTGAAAGAATACATGCCCCCCTATGTTCACAGCAGTGCTGTTTACAATAGGCAAGAGTTCAAAGCAGCCCAAGTGTCCATCAGTAGATGAGTGGATAAAACTGCTGTGATACATATACACAGTGGATACTACTTGACCATAAAAGAGTTGAAATTTTTACCCTTTGCAACAGCATGGATAGACATCGAGAGCATTATGCTAAGTGAAATAAGCCAGTCAAAGAAGGACAAATGCCATAATATTTCACTCATATGTGGAATCTAATGAACAGGTTGAACTAACAAGCAAAACAGAGACAGAATCATGGAGAGTGAGCAGGCTGACAGCTCTGGGGGAGGGTGGTGTAGGGATTAAGTAAAAAAGATAAAAAGAGAAAGAGCTCATGGACATGGACAAGAGTGTGGTGATTATGGGGGGAGAGAGTTGGTGGAGGTTAAAGAGGACATGGGAGGATAAATGGAGACAGAAAAAATAAAATTAAAAAACATTAAAACAAAATATTTTTATAATAAATGCCACATTATGATCAACTTGTGCTATTATGGTATCACTGAAATATAGTCAGTACCTGGATTCTTTTTATTTTTTCCAAAATTTCCTATATTAAAAATTTCCTGTGCTCATAGATTTTTTCCAGTACCACTCTTCTGAATGTAATACTAAAATGACATGCCAGAGGTGGCAATAATTTTACATTTTTAGTTTGCACAAAGAGAAATATTAAAGAACACTATGGTAGTTGGCACAAAATGAAATAAAATATATGCAGAGCATCCTCATAAGCTACTCAAAAACACAACATGAAAAAAATAGCCAAAATTACACTTTGAAATTCCAAGAGATGATCAGTAAGGTCAAACTCTCCTTCACATAGAAATATTTTGATTACAAAACATAAGACACAAAACGACCTAGTCTTTAAATACTAAAAGGTAGTGAGTACATTATGAGAGAATTATTGAAGTCCTGATAGCATTCATTCCTTCTACAAAGTTATGATCTAGTTCCCCAATATTTTGCTGTATTTGGATAGAGGCATAATAAAGTAAGCAGAGCCTTCCATTAGGTATGCATCCCCTGTTGAGACAGATACGCAGATTTGTTTAAATTTTAATGTGCTTTGGAAGAAGACAGATGACTAATTCTGCTGGTGGCCAAGATAAAATGACATTTGAAATACATCCTAACAACAGTAATTTGGAAAGTCCTGTTTAACCTAAACTCTTCATTTTTTTAGTAGTTGCCACCATACCCTATATACAGCAGATTCGTAAAATGTCTGTTGTTGGTGAAAATAATCATGTCAAATTTCAACTGTTTTTTTCCCTTTTGTTATAACTTTCACACATTCCGATTGCACACAATCCTCTTAGTTCAGATTTAATTCTCAGTTTTGGATATTCAATAATACACCTGTTGTGAATGTTACAATTCAAACAAGATCTACTTATTCTTCCTTATATCTATAATGTGGAGTTATCATGGAATATGTCTGTGGCTAAAATACATAAGCATATATCACATTATTTTAAAAAATAAAATGGAATGGGAATTTAGAAATGGTCAAAAGTAATAGCCAAGGACTTTTATGTAAAATATATATAATAATAATATCCATCTTTCAAAATTGTTCTCAAGATTAAATAAAATAATTCAATAAAATTTTTTGGTGGATTTTCACACTTTTTAGTGTCAATTTTCCAATCCTATTTTAATATCATGTTTAGACATACTATTAAAGACATCTTTTCTAACTTTTAATCATTTTTAACATAAAAATGTGTTGCTAAAATACATTGTTTTTCTTCTCTTCACATAATCTTTAAGCAAATTAATACCATGATTTTCTGAAATTTTATATTGATCTTTATGGTAATGAATGTCTACCATACCTCTGATACAGGAGGTTGGTATGCTTTCATTTTTTTTTTTCCTGATCTTTTCCCTAAATAAGAAGACATTATACACAATAACACCTTCTAACTATTGTAGTGTAGTTTGATATACAATTTTCTATTTATATAAATAGAATTAGCAGTGGGTTCAGAGAAGGTAGAATGTCTGTTCTTTTTCTCTCATTTTAAGGTAGGAGAGTGTGGAATGACCTTTTCTTTTCTTCCTACTGAGTTAGACTAACTAGCTTTGTTAAACCTTTCTCACTCCCTTCTAACACCTATTTGCAGCACTAATGAAACAAGGACTTACATGGGGAAGTTTAAAAGTCCAAGAACACCATTCAGGTATTAAAATAGAATAAGGTAGTTTTTTTATGTATGATTGAGACATTTCCCAAGATACTTTATTAAGTGAAGAAAAGCGAGGGGGGCATTAGAACAGTGTGCCCATTTATTATTATTTGAGTAATGACTAAACATATTTCTTATCTGTGATGCATTAACTGTTTCTGAAAGAAAATGTAAAAAATTGGTAATACTGTTGTCTCTTAAAGAGCAGTCGGGCATTCAGTGGGAAGTAGTACGGATGTGACAACAGAAGAGATGCTGCACCGATGGCTGTGACAATGGCGGAAAGCACCGAAAATTAAGGACTGTGGCAGTCTCAGAACTGGGAAAAAGCAGGGGAGCCAATTCTCCACTAGGTCTTCCGGAAAGGAACACAGCCCTGCTGGCACCTTGATTTTAGCCTAGTGAGACCTGTGTGGAGAACAGTAAGTAATACACATGTGTTGTTTAAGCCACTAAGTCTATGGTAATTTGTTATAGCAGCAATAGAAAATGAATATAATTGGGAATCTCTGTATGCTCCCTTTCACCTCTTGTAAGACTCCCACCCCAGGCTCTAAACACAAACCTAAGTAGTCCTTCTCCATGCTGACCCGACACAATTAAGTCAGAATCTGGTAAACTTCTGACTTGCTATGATTACCTCTATACCTTTATCATGGAGTTTTTAGTCACATGTAGCTGAGTCACTCACTCAGTTAACCCTTCCTTAAACAACGTCTGGTCTAGTATGAGCACCATCTTACAGGGGAGGAAACTCATGCTCAGGGAGTTGGAATAATTTGCTCATGTTCACAAAGATAGTACAATAAATGAGGAAGTGGAATGTAAGACCAAAGATCAGTCTAACCCCTGATCCAAAGCATAGTGTCTCCCCTCAAGTGTGATTTGTCTGTCTTGTACCTATCGCCTGCTCTCTCTGTATCATGGATACCATCTTATCTTGGATTTCTTACTACTTTATCATTATATTAATTCTACACCCCCTTCTGACTTTTTGTCTGTTACTCTCATTCAGTGTCTTCAAACTAAAATGATTCAGCCACTTTAAATAAACATTGAGCACTTACTATGTATGTGGGATTGCGGATCACATGCTAGACATACAGCAAAGAGGAGGGAGAGCAGATCCCCTTTCCTAAATACAACATTTTCTCCTTGAAAATGAGCACTGAAGTCTGAAACACCAAATGTAATATGCTCAGTATTGCTAATTGATGTCAGAATGTCCAACATTCTTTATTTTCTAGTGGTGCCCAGGTGGAATTCTTCAGTTCTGATTTCTTTTGTTACCTTTTTGAATTTCCAGTACTGTCTTAGGTATACTCTCATGGTTAATCCTACAGGTAGCACAAACAAAACACATCCAAAACTGTGTAACTCTCAAATTGTTTCTTTTGCCAGTTTTTTTTCTTTTACATTTTATTAGTAGCACCATCTTCCAACATGAACTAGGTTGTCTCAGAGATATGTTAAATGCATTCCTTTCCCTACACATGCCATTGATTTCACCTCTGTGTGTCTTTAAATACAATACAATCCTCACATTTAATCCTTTGGTTCAGCTCTTAATTTCTTTTTTAAAAAATTTACAACACCTTGATAATTGGTCTCCCAATTTGCTTTAACTCATTCTTTTCACATCTCAAGCAAAGAGGCTTCTAAAACAATTATCTGAGCATGTTCTTTTTCAAAACAAAACTCTTGGTGATTTCTGTTACCAACAAAATAATATCCTAGTTCTCTTGCCTGCATTTAACCTTCTTTATCAGTAGGTCCAAAGTATAATATGTCACCTGCCCTACTTCTTAGCACTCCCACTTCATGAACCTGCTTCTCTAGTCACCAAAGGCTACTCAGTGTTTGTAAGCACAATGGATTCCAGAGACAGTGCTTTGCTCCATGTGTTCCATCTAGCTGGGGTGCTGCTTCTCCTACCTCACCCTCCCTGGACCTCTGTCTTCATTATTTTCTCAATAACTCTTTCTCTTTAAAATCTTCCTTGATTTCTCTAATCTCATGAATCCTTCATCCATTATTTGCTTAGTTTATTATAGTAGCCATGGATAAAAGTTAAGACATGGTTCCTCCCTTTAATAGTGAAATACAATATATTTTCTAAAAATCAGTATGTATTAGGAAGGAACTGTGAGCACAAGAGAGGTGGGGTGCAATCCCCAGTTATTCTGAATATAGGTGTATAGGGACTTGTAGGGAGAAACAAGGAAGACTTTATAGAAATATGCTTTTTGTCTTGAATATTTATGCATTAATAAAAAGCAAAAGTTTCAAAGTCAAACAGAAAAGGTCTATATTTGAAATCAAGCTTGTTCACATTAACTATGAAGCCTTAGGCAAATTATTTTATTTTACTTCTCCTTAATTCAATTTTCTCATCTATAAAAGAGTGATAATAATATCTACCTTTTAGATGGTCATGAGATTTCAATGAGCTGTTGTTTTTGCAAACAGCTGGATTAGTGCTCAAAAACATGAGGTTTTTTTACCATTAGTGTTGTTTTAATATCATTAGTATTTTGTTACTGCGAGCAAAGGATCGTTGGGAATTAAACAGGTAGATTAAAATGGCAGACTCTCTGTTTCAGGCAGTATGTATAAAGGCACTTAGGCATAATGCTGAATGAGATGTGGATTAGATAGGGTCATGCTTCACAGCTATTTATCTTGCTTCTGAAATGCTTAATCCCTTGCTAGATACCCAAAAGACATGCTGAACTTTAAAGGTTCATTATCTTTTGCTCACTGTTGGTGTACTGCTGAGTTAACAAAATTCAGTGAAATCTTTCACTCAGTGTTTCCAATACAGGTCTTTGACCTTGGGTAATATTTCTTTGGTACATGACCCAAGACTTGTTCTGCCTGAATGTTACTCCCTATCGCCCTGATGATTTAGCAAATTAGTTTGTTTTGGTACCAGGAGTGTGAATACCTTCCTTAGATCAGTACGTATGTAAGTACTGCTTGGTGATCCTGCACACAGTATTGCTGAATAGTAAGGCATCTTAAGTTCATGTGGTTGCTTGTAGCAACAAAGACCTAACATTTCCTGATTGCATGCCCTAAGATCTTGG
The DNA here is from genome assembly GCF_022682495.2 of Desmodus rotundus. Taxonomy (NCBI): domain Eukaryota; kingdom Metazoa; phylum Chordata; class Mammalia; order Chiroptera; family Phyllostomidae; genus Desmodus; species Desmodus rotundus. The sequence continues at coordinate 132,493,542 of NC_071388.1, forward strand.
ACATTTCTACCCAGTCTTTAAAATGATGCTCCATAATCTCCTCAATGATGAAATATTTGATATCTCTTGAAGCACTAATGCGGTAAAGAAAAAAAAAATAGCATACAATGGAAAGATATATGGTCATCAACTACAGCAGTAGGCCATGGTTTACTATGATGATGCATTCTCAAATTATGTACTTAATGAAGATGTAATAGTACCTATTCAACTAAAAATGTGTTATGTAAAATTAGCTACTTCATTGAGAAGGAAAAATAAAGTAGGGTAGCTAAGAGCACAAACTTTGGAGTTAGACAACAAAGGTCTAAATCTTGATTCTATTACTCAGTTATTATAAGATGGTGGGCATCAACTTTCAGCATCCATATGCTCAAATTGGGCATAATAATAACATCAACCTCAGGAAAATTTTATGAGGATAAAATAAGAAATCACACATTAAATCCTTAGTCTAGAGTCTTGCACAGAGTGAGCTATTATCTCAGTATTAGCTAATTCTACAATTGAAGCCAAATGATCAGTAATAGAATACTATTATATTACCTTTGAACATTTAAAAAATATTTTATTTATTCACTTTTAGAGAGAAGAGAAGGGTGGGAAAAAGAGAGGGAGAGAAGCATCAATATGTGGTTGCCTCTTGTGCACACCAAAATGGGAACCTGGCCCACATGCCTGGCAAGTGCCCTGACTGGGAATAGAACCAGCAACTATTTGGTTACCTTTGAACATTTAACAAAAAAACAATAATTCCAATTATTTAAACAGGTTTTGGGGAAAATCGCAAGGAAAAAAATAAATCTTAACCCCACATGACTGACACCAGATGTCAATTCCCAGGTGCCTAACCAGACATTTGTGTTGTTTAGATTGAGTATTTATTTCCAACTCCTTCATACTGAGCACTTTTTTTCAATAATCTCATGCCTCCTCTTTAATATGGATATTCTAGATAAGGTTTTACAGTGTGGTAGAGAATTACTTGCAAGACATTCCTGTTATTTCTAACATGTCCCTTCTTATTAATACTACTGATTTTCTCATTTTTTAAAAAGTTAATGGTTCAGTGAGAAAGATGCAGAAGAAAAGGCATTTTCGCATCATTCAACTGTTAACTCAAATCAGGGCTGTTTCTGGGAGCGAGATTTAACAATTACTCTGCTTTGTAAGTAGCTGTGCTCTTAACACAAGGAAGAGGTTTTTTTTTTTTGTCAAGAGAGTAAAAAAAATACTGTAAGTGGCTTGAACATTTATGAACATTTGCTTAATTTATAAACCAGTGAATTCACAAGTTTACTTTTCCATATTTAATTCATGGCCATTTCTTTTCAGCAGACTTGAAGATTCATCATTCTTTCTCCTTTCAGTTACATTTTCAGCCTTAGCAAGAATCTTTTGTCAGTTTTCTCTTTTTCTATGTAATTTGACTCTCTTGTTTTCCTTTCATCTTACAGCTAGCCTTGGAACTATTGTTTGAGCACTTCAAAAAGGGGATGGAGAGGTGTCATCATTTCTTTAAGCAAAAAAGAAATTCTTTCTTATCATATATAGACTACTTCTAAATGTACAAATTTGAGTTACAACCTACATGAAACGATCCGTATACATATATTTTTGTCCTCGACTATAAGTGTTTTATATTTGGCTTTCATTGAAGCTTCTCATTCAATACTGCCAAACTCTGATACCTTATCTCTGAATGGTGAAACTATAAGCAGTTTTAATGTATTACTTTTGATTTGTCTATATTTATATTTTTTCAATAACCACGTGTTACTTTTGAAATATGAAAAAGTACAGACAGTGAATTTTTAAAAATCTATATTTTAAATATTTTCAGAAGTGAATCTTCCTCATTTCACCTCCTGAAATACATTTTTGTATTAACTTTTTAATCCTCATTTATAATTTATAGAAATATTATCATTTGTAAACAGATTTTAGCTTCTCCACTAGAAAAATATCAGAGGCAAATTTATTTTGTAATTTCTCATAATACCTTACAGAGTGGTTCTAAAAAATATGGTAATGCAGAAAAGAAGGAATATAGATTTAGAACTAATGGCTCTTTATTATTCAAAAGCTTCAAATTACCCTTCAATGTAGGTATCTTTTGGCTATTCCTTTGACCTCTCTACCTCCTTATTTTTTTTTTTTTACTTTTTAAATTAGACATCACCTGTGTTTTTTTTTTTAATCTAGATTGCCATTCAATTTTTTTACAAGTTTTTGACACTTAAAAAGAAACACATTCAATTTAAATAGGTTAGTTTAGACCACTAAAATTAGAGTGCACAATTTACCTCCTCTGACAACTTTTCTCTGTATCCTATCTGTTCCTTCAAATTCCAGAACAAGTCTGAAACACATTTCCCACTTGAAGTGCTTTGATTAGATGTATTGTATGGTCTACTTTATTAATTTACACTTTTAGAATATAATTTTACTGGGAGAAAGCATTATTCATCAGTATGTAATCTGAATAGACACAAAAGAAATATGTTTCCTATTATTGCTTGAGCTTCTGTGCTGCAGACAAAAATTATATTATGATTTGTAATCTTAGCAATGATGTGCAAAGCTTATATAAATTTTATATAGAAGTTTATTTCTTGATATTTTACATGTGGATGCTGTACTAATAATTGTGAAATATGAAATAAAAATAAATGTATAAAGAACTGATTGAGAGTTTATTTTTCTTAGTGTGGTTTTCAATAGGCTAAGGATAATTCATGGTCAATAAATATTATTGTAAAAGTTTCTTCAAGTCTTCTATTTCTATAAATTCTCAAAGGATGATATTGTTACATACTAGATTTAGGTCTTAATTATAGATTATAGAAATGAATAGTATCCAAATGTATAATCAACAATCTCATTCAATTAAAGGAATTGATTTTATTGACTTCTTAATTAAGACTTTTTTCAATAGATACCAAACAATCACCAAAATACAAACTTACTGGTTACAAAAAAATTTGACTAAATTTAAGAAAAAGGTCCATATTAGTTTCCCTAAAATACAAGGCCTTTCTGAAAAACCTCCAGCCATTGTTAACATAACAAGAGTGGTTTACATGACATCAATGTAACCAGGCAACCAAGGAGAGTGGACTAGAGTGTGCATGTGTGAACAATGATGACTTCACTGTACTAGTCAGTGAGGGTGGTAGACACTGTTGAGTGATCATGTGTACTGTGTGACCATCACATTCAAAATGACTGAACAACTGGAGTGACAAATCTGCATCAAATTTTGCATTAGGCTTGAACATTCCTCCATGGAAACTACTCAGGTGATTCAGAAGGCTGCAGCTATGGGCAACTGGTGACTGGCAGATTCATCATGACAATGGCCCCTCAGGCATCATGTCTTGTGCAGAGTTTTGTGGCAAAACATCAAATCACCCAGGTGGCTCAGCCACCCTATTGCTCAGATTTGGTGCCCTGCTGGCTTTTCTCAAAACTAAAATCACCTTTGAAGGGGAAGAGATTTCACACCATCAGTGAAATTCAGGAAAATACAATGGGGCAGCTAACGGGAGAACTGTGTGAGGTCCTGGGGCACATATTTGAAGGGGACTGAGGTATCATTGTCCTGTGTACTATGTTTCTTGTGTCTTGTATCTTCTTCAATAAATGTCACTATTTTTCATGTTACATGGTTGGATACAGACTGGACAAACCTCGTGTATTTAGACCTAAGCTCCACCACACTTATAATAAGCTATAGCACTTCCAAATATATGAAAAATAGCCATTTAGCTTAAATCAACCTTCATACCCAACTTTGACTCCCAAAGTTTGCCTCTATTAAAAATATAGAGGGAAAAATGACAATCCCATGGAAACATACCGGTTACTTTATCTGTGGGTTGATTCATCCTAATACTTTCTTTTAATGAAAATGACAAACACCCCATTAGCTTCAGGAATATTTCTGTTTTGATTATGGATTTTGTTCAGTTATAATTAACTAGTACTTAAGATTTAGATTTCTCTGCCCCTCAAATAGTTCATTATTTGATTGTTGGCACCAACTGGGTTACCAATGAATATATTTCATAATTATTGAGTCACAGTGTACTATTTAATACAAAATTTTGTCTTTCTTTTTTAATATGAATATGAGAAATTCATTAGAAGCTTCTTATCAGGATAATATCATTCCTATCTTTTTCTTTCTGAAAAATTTAATATCATCATTATCAAAGGAGCTAATGAAGCTAGAGGACAAAGATTATTTTTTATTCCTCCAAACTGTACTTAAATCCTGTGTCAGTGTCATTAATTATTTCTAGCTGAAAATGACAATTCCTTCAGTCCCAAACCTTTACATTTCCGGAGTCCAAAGGTCTAGCATCTCAACATCTCTGAATGACATAATAATGCATGCACTCTCACATTAAGAGTATTAGAATAGAACAATTTTCTATGAATCTAAGATAGACTTGAGAACATTCAAAACACTTTATAGACTCTGAATTTAATTTAAAGTAATAATATAATCATAGTAGAAATGATGATAAGTGGAATTAAAGGTTATCTGTCTGGACTAACCATCAGCTCAACAAACTTTTTCTCCAAATCATCTAATATCTGCTTGTACAACCCTACTTTAGCACTTAGATTAATAAGACTCACAACCTTGATATATAATGAATACATAATAATTTTAACATGTGATGATTATTTTTAGCATTTTACAAATTTCCTTTGTATCAAACAAGGATTTTTCTTGAGAAAATGTCCTGTTAACTGGCATTAGAGCGAAATAGAACCAGAGACACAGAAATAAAGAACTGAGAGTGACCAGAGAGGAAGGGGGAGGGGGATAATGGGAAAAGAAGGGGAAGGATCAAGTTAAGGAACATGTATATAAAGGACCCATGGACAAGGACAAAGGGGGAGGAAGACTGAATGTGGGAGTGGGGTGGGCAAGGAAGAGGAGAGCAATGGGGGAAACTGGGGACAACTGTAATTGAATAACAATAAAATAAATTTGAAGAAAGATTTTAAAAAAAGGATATGTGGGGAAGAAAATGTGTTCTGGAATTCCTCATGTATGTTTAACCAATAGAAAACAGTTTGCTGGTACATATTAGAGAGGAGAAAATATTTGGAAAATAAGAGAAGGTTCCTGTCTCCATGGTGCCACAAAAAGGATACCAACATATTGGAACACATTGGGTTGGCCAAAAAGTCTGTTTTGTTTTGTTTTTTCTGTAAAACAAAAGTCACATTTTTCATTTTCACCAATAACTTTATTGATTTGGGTATTTTGAATATGTTGGCTATCTCCCACTATTGGTTTCTAGTGGGTAGAGGCCAGGGAGTTTACTAAACATCTTCTAGTGCATAACAGCACCACAGCAAAGAATTATTGGCCAAAATGTCAATAGTACAAGAAACTTCACAAACCACTTTGACATATTTGATCGGTAACAGCACCTTCTCCATAAACTATACAAATATTCTCTTTTTGGATTTCAGATGTATTACCTTTCTTGAAATAATAAAGCATGATACACTGAAAATGTTGCATATCTTCTTTCATCTTCAATAGTAAAATGACTACACCAAAATTCACCAATTTTGATAAGATTTTTAAATGTACACTGATATAACAGCTGTCACAATACAATCTAACAAAATTGTTTTGAATGAAGTTAAAGACAACTAAGTACTTTGAAAGCTATCGTACAGAAAAAACTAAACAAATTTTTTGGCCAACCCAATACAAGAATACTTCAATTATGAAGGGATTCAGAAACCATCTCAAATAAAAAGAAATGAAATAAGACCAGAAGAAGGTAATATATGCAAAAGCAATGAGGGAAGTTGCTACAGGTAGACGGCAGAAGAGGTGATTTCTCCTGAACAGTGCCAGGCTTATCTTACCTAATGCCAGTCTAGCACCAGTGAACACACTCTATAGCTCAATAGGGAATATTCCCTTAGCCAATGACTGCCTCCATTATGGTACAGATTGCTGCCTATAACTGATAATGTCCAAGCTGAGGCAGGATCAGGGATAAAGAAGAGGGGTTTTTTAATATATATTTCACTTTTAAGAAATGAAAACTTGTTGCATAATTGTTCAAGGTACCAACTAAAATTTTGGTAATAAAAACTTGAGAGTTTCTGGTCCAATGAGGAATTAAGTGTTAAGATATGCGTGGCAAGGGAAGAGGTGTGGGGGAGAGAGGGTACTAAAAGGTGATATCCTTATTACTCCCTTATATCTATACAATAAAACCCAACCATATGTGCATATTTGACAAATAATCACAGACTGTTTCTCAGTCAAATTAGACTACAGTGTTCATTTTGAAATAGTTCATTATGTTTACTTTAAAAGAGCTATCTTTTAGAATAATTTCATGTGAAAAACTAACTAGATGTTCAAAAACCAAGTTTCTGAAAGGAAACTTGTTCCTACTCTCTTTTTAAAGTATTTTTAATTGTATTTTTTCTATAACCATTTATCCCCTTTATCCCCTCTTCCACCTCTACCCCCTCCCCCATAATCACCAAACTGTTGTCCATGTCCATAAGTTTTTTTTTTCTTTTTTACTTGGTACCTCCACTCCTCAATCCCCCCACCCAAAGCTGTCAGTATGCTCTCTATGAGTGTGTCTTATTTTGCTTGTTAGTTCAGTTTATTCATTAGATTTCCCATATGAGTGAAATCATACGGTATTTGTCTTTCACTAACAGGCTCAGTTCACTTAACATAATGTTCTCCTTCTCTATTCACTTTTCACAAAAGGTAAAATTTTCTTCTTTTTTATGACGGAATAGTAAGTATTCCATTGTGAAAATGTACCATAGTTACTTTATTTACTCATCTACAGAGGGACAATTAGGCTGCTTCCAAGTCTTGGCTATTGTGAATAGGGCTGCAATGAACATAGAGGTGCTTATGTTCTTTTGAATTAGTGTTTCAGGTTTCTTTGGATATATTCCCAAAAGTGAAATTGCTGGCTCATAAGTCAGTTCCATTTGTAATTTTTTGAGGAAACTCCATGCTGCTTTCCACAGTGGCTGCATCAATCTGCATTCCCAATCAACAGTAAAAAAGGATTACCCCTTCTCCACACCCTTGCCAGAACTTGTTGTTTGTTGATTTACTGGTGATGGCCATTCTGACAGGTGTGAAGAGATATCTCATTGCAGTTTTAATTTGCTTCTCTCCGATGGCTAGTGATATTAAGCATCTTTTCATATGTCTATGGGCCATACTATATCCTATTTAGAGAAGTGTCTGTTCAGGTTCTTTGCCCACTTTTTAATTGGATTTTTTTTTTGATGCTGAGTTTTATATGTTCTTTATACATATTGGAAATTAACCCATTGTTAGATATATAAGTGAATATGTTCTCCCATTCAATGGGTCATCTTTTTCATTTTGTTGATGGTTTCCTGTGCAGTGCAAAAACATTTTAGTTTCATATAGTCCCATTTATTGTTTCTTTTGTTCCCCTTGCCTGAGGAGATACATCAGAAAAAAAATTGCTACTAGAAATGTCCAAGATTTTGCTTCCTATGTTTCCTTTTAGGAGTTTTATGGTTTTGAGTCTAATTTCCAGATGTGAGACTCAGTTTCACCCAGAAGAATAAGTGGGTCTAGAGAACATTACATACAAAACAAATATGAGTGAACACTATTATTTTGATTTGAGTTATGTTTTATGGTTGAATAAAGAAGTAATAGTGGTAAGAGTGAAATTCACAGTGACTTATGTAGGTGAAAATCATACTGGGGGCAAAGACAGAATATTATCTTCAAACCATAAAAGAAGGCAATCTAAATGACAGGACATCTGTAAAACCCACAAATTTGCCACAAAAAAGAGGCATAATCCCTTAAAAGAACTTCTTTACCTAAATGGCCCATAGATACTCTAGCATGTGTAGCCAACCTTTTGGAATCTCTGGGCCGCACAGGAAAAGAAGAGTTGTGTTGGGTCGCTTATTAAATACACAAACACTAACAAAAACTGATGAGCAAAATAAAAGGTTTTAAGTAAACTTATGATTTTGTGTTGCACCACATTTGTAGCCATCCTGAGCTGCATGTGACCTCAGGCCGTGGGATGGACACCCCCGAGAGAGCTAACAAGGCCATAAGCAAATTCAGCCTCTTCCCTTTCAAACCTGGTTCTACTCTCAAATTATATGTCTCTGTTTCTCAAAATTCAACCAGGAATTCACTGTCACTTTAGTCAACTAATATGTCCTGAGCACCTATTAGGTGACAGTGAATATGGTAGGTACTAATGATTGAGTGGGACCCCCAAAACTGGAATTATCTTCTGGAGGGTGGGCCTCATGTAGTCCAGGCTTCCCCCACTAGACAAGTATTCGATGAGCCCATCTATATCAGTGTATTAGCTGGCAGTGTTATGAGAGGCTGCATTGGGCTTCATGGATTTTCTTTTTCTTGGAAGACTTTTTCAACGCGTTTGCCCATTCCATGATGGGTGATTTACAAGCACACCTGCCCACACTGCACTGCATGTTCAGCAGTTTTTGACCAAAAACAGCAAGATCCCTGTGCCCCACCCTCCCTATTCATTGGATCTTGCCCCAAGTGACTTTATTTTTTATTTCCCCACATAAAAGTAGTCCTCCAACAGAAACACTTTGCCGATGCGGAAGAGGTGAAACAAAAAACAACAAAAGCACTAAAAAGCATCAAACCCAATGAATTCAAAACTTTTGAGCAGTAGGAAAAAAAATTCTCAATAGATGTATTACATCAAATGGAAAGTACTTTGAATGTGAGTGAAGTTTAAATATATAAGATAAATACACAGCTTTAATAAAAATTTCCTTTTTTGTAGCTTAGTCTAATTTATGTCCTCAAAATCTCTTGCTTCTTTTATTGAAACACTTTTCTACCAAACCCATGTCCATTCTTGCAAGTGCTTCCAATGCCCATGGATCTTACACAGCTGGAAGAAATTACTATACATACACACGTGCATACATACATATTCAAGAAAAGATCGTGCACTTCCCTGCTCGACATGGCTGTTGCTTCTGGAATAGAAGACTTTAGATTCTTTATAGCCTGGCCCTTGTATAAGTCACTAGTCTTACCCTTTCCTAAAATAGTTTCGAGAATCACAGAACTTCTTCTCATGATACTGGTATATATTAGTTTTCTTTATTTCTTTTTTTTCTGCTTGTAATTCATCATTGCATTTAATGCTTAATCCAGTTAAATTCCACTCAGCCTTTAAAATGCAGCACAAGTGTCATGGGTCCTTTGAAATCTTCAGCACTAGGGAAGTCTAGCACTGTTCTCTCTGGGTTTCCATGGAGAATAGCACTGGTCTCCGTGCTTGACACTGAGTGTAAACTCAAGTAGTTTTTCTCCTGGGTAGACTTTCTTTACCTCCTAGGCTGAGTTGAGAAGTTTTAAAATTTATCTCATCTCCCTATGTTATACATTTATTTGACTGCACAATAATTATTCACATTTCTCTATCTCTACCACAGTCTATGAACCTATTTGCAGGTGGGGTCAGAGCTCATTTGCTTGTATTCATAGTACCTAACTCAGAGCCTGGCATAGAGTAGGCACTCACTCACTATGTTTGTGCTGTAAGGGAAAACAGGAGGGAAGGAGATGGGGAGGGATCCATCACTCTCACTGGAACTTAAACCAATTTCACTCATCTTCTATGTGCCTTTCTCCAGTACCCAGTTATGCCTTACATTTAGGAGGGTGTATAGTATTTGTTGTATGACAGAATCTGTGAATAAAGCTGATTAAAATTACTTCATTAATAAGAGTTTCAAGTGCTGATATAAAAATTATCCGAGATAAGTTTAGTGTTGAGAGAAAATTGCCAATTCTACTTGTAAAAAGAGGTGCATCAATGATACACTGTATATGTATTTGCTTAGCACACTTCTGGAAAAAATAAGAAATTGTCAACAGTGGTTCTCTTGATAATGGAACGGAGGATTGCAGAGTAAGTTTTTGTTATTACTTTACATCATTAATATATGAAAGAAAAAGTCTACTTACATTAAGATAAAAATGATGCAGATAATGGCAGGAACATGGTAAGTCAAGAGAATTTCAAAATGCTTTAATTATGTATTTTTAATTCCTCTAAGAGATGCCACTTCCCTATAATCTAAATCTTTCTAAGTACCAAATTTAATATCAATATTATCTCAAACACCTAATTGGATTTATTTTAGTTTTAAAAAAGACTGCATTGAATAAATATCCTTTTATTCTTCAACAATCAGTGGCCTAGAGGAGCACAACCCAAGTGGGCCACAGAGCTGCAGTGCCTGCACGCCTGTTAGGAATGCAAATTGGGGGCTTCACTCACAACTACTAAATCAGAATCCTGAGGCAGTGGGGCCCAGAAGTCTGTGTTCCATCCAGTCCTTCAGGTCATTCCAAAGCAGAATTACTTCTGAGTAACACTGCTCTTGAGAACTTTATTCTCGAGGACTGTCCAACCTAACAGCGCCATCTGTTGGTGGTGACCAGAACCAGATGCAAAGTTCCAAAGTGGAATATGCTCAGACTGTCAATACCTATTAGTTGTCATGCATGGTATTCAAGATGGAGAATAGACAGAACTACTGATGAAAAGATACCTACGCATATGGATGCACCCAGCATCCTTTCCCTCTGAGAAAGCTTACAACTTTTTAGAGATGCGTGTAAGCAAATAAATATCATTATATATATAAAGTACCAGTAAGGAGCTGGTGGTGCACAGAGGCTGCAGCAATCAGGTCAATCAGAGGAAATCAGAAGATGCTCTGAAATAGTGGTAATATTTAAACCAAGTACTGTCAAAAAATGAACCACTATTCTGTTTTATAATAAATAACTAAAAATAAAACTAATTTAATAATTCAAGCCAATACTTACTGAGCACTTACTAAGCACCAAGCACTATTTCTGGGGCCCTGCCCCTGGGTCTAAAGATACAAGGCAATCAGTCCAGGCCAAAGAAGAGCAGCAAGCGCACCCCAGGCATTCACTAAGTCTCTTGTTCGATAAATGAGTAGACACGAAAATACCATATATTTGGTCAAATTCTTTATAAATAGAGGAAGATTTTTAAAAAGTCATCCTGCTTAGGATTTCTGCAATCTAAATAAGCAAACTTGCTATTATCTAAATTACTTGTGTATTTTTAAATAATTGTTTTCAAAAATCCCTTATTAAAACCTCCTAAACTTCTCTATAGTAAGCAACATTTATGAAGTTCTTGCTGAGTGTAGAATACTATATTTTATACATATTTCATATATTTATAACAATTTTGAAAAGGCAGTTCAGCATATCAAATCATAGGAACTTCCAGAAAACAGTTTTTATACCAAGATTTCAATGTGAGTTAAACGGTAAGAAAAACAGTTTTTAATTTTCTTCTTTCTGCAGGGATTTTGTTAAGTAAGCTGTTTCATTTTCTGCTGGTTTGTGGTAACTAAACACATTTTGGATGTTTATGGCCCAATCCACATCTTTATTTAAACTCATGTTTATCATAATAATCATTACTGATGATGACCAGTGAGCTGGCATAATCTCAACGTTTCCATGTTATCCATTAATAGTAATTCTCGTGCTTCACTTGGGACTACCACAGATAGGTTTATGTGTCAGCTGCCAGGATTACATTAGGGAAAAATGAAGACAATTAGCTGAACTTCCTTATAAGAATGTACTGGCATTAAAGCATCAACACTGAGAAACTTGCCAGAAGCTACCTAAGATGAAACACTGGACAAATTCATAATAATGTTAATTCGCCAAGTATCTTTTGGGAACTCACTCATTTTCCATGCAGAATTTAGAAACAAAACATCCATTTTTAGTGAAATTTAATCAAATATTGTGATTATCAGGGTTTGAAAAACAGGGAATATCTCTAAAAGAGGCACAATCTCCATCTGCAAGATACCGAATAAATCTTTATAAAGACTCAGTTATATCTTTATAAAATCTAGACATTATCTGAATGATTTGATTGGGGGTATTTATTAACATCTGAGTGCAAAAATCTATTACAAACTCCTTTGATAAAATGGAAATAGACCTCCATATATTTCAGCAAAAAATACTAAATTCTCAGAAAAACTTTGGGGTTTGGCATTGGTTAAGAACATGAGATTTGAAATCAGACAAAGACGAGTTCAACTTTCAATACTGTACTTCCCTTGGCTGTGTATGGGAAGGTGCATTTCTACCCAACCCAAGGGTGTTGCAAATATTATATGAGCACAAGTGAGTGCTCAAGAGTATCCCCATTTTATAGATGAGAAACTGGAGGCCAAGAAGTTACATGATTTGCTCAGGATATAGCAAGTAACCCAGGCTACAAAACTCTTCCAGATGACCCTAGATGAATATTAGCATTGTCTCCTCCTCCCATCTGAAAGCCTTTATGCAAAAAGAAAGGCAAAATCTTTAAAAAATAAAAAATAAGAAACAAAATTCAATAAGAAACCAAAAGAAAGAAAAAAGAAAAATTCAGCCACTACCATTTGAGAGAAAAGATGGTACAAGAAATCATTTGGAATCTGCCATCTTTCCTCTTTCAGAAACCAGGCAACTCACTTTTAATTTTATTATAATTGTTTAATTATTGGTACTCTAAAAATGGCAAGTGGCACATATTCATTGAAAATATATAAACAACCTAGAAGTCTGTAAAACTTATTTCTAGAGCATTAGGTATAAATAATATGCTTACTTCTCAGCCACTCTACTCTCTACTGATGTTACTCAATAAAAGCAACAAGTATAAGTAACAGATACTCATGGTAAAAAGAATATCTGGACAAAGTTTCATAGACCATTGACTTCTGTGCTGCAGAAAGGCCTTATTCTGTTTCCACCAAAATGCCTAAGATGGCCAACAAACAAACAAACAAACAAACAAAAACACTGCCACAATGCCAACCCAGGAAAAACAAAAATCAGAGAAGAGTATGCATGGAAAGAAAAGCATTTCTTGGGCTAAGAGTCCACATTTTGTGGACACCATGCACTAAGAAAAGTAAACTAACATTTCAGTATTACATGGGTCACTAGAGTAAGATAGTAGAAAAAACTTGGGGATAGAAATGCAATAATTTTTAATAGAGTGTTTATAAATACTTGCAGAGAGACAGCACATTTCCGGGTATCCTTGGCAACTAGCTGTGGCAACCTGACTAAGTCTTCATGAACGGAATGTGGATAAAGGCTATGTATACAACTTCCACATCAGTTCCTTAAAAGAAAAATCCAAGTCGTTCACTTCACTCCCCATTTATCCATGGGCTGGAAAGCATATCTGATGCACAACTGATGCAGAAGTCTCAGAAATTAATGCGTCACAAGAGAAAAGGTACTTCGGGCTACTGCATGAGAGAGAAATAAATCTTCACTTGAGCTAGTAAGTTTTGGACTCTTTCATTACTGAAGCTTTGCCTTACCATAACTAATGTGTAAACAGGCACCTACAAATGGGAAACAAATAACCAAAACCAACAGCTGGGTGCTGGGCACTAAGCACCTGGATGATCCTATTAAGCCCTGGCTATATACAGAGCAACACACTTCCTTTGGACCAGAATGCTGAAGTGTGTATGTAGGTTTCCTCTTGCTGATACTAAGACTCTATAAAATCAAGACAAAATCAATCAGTAATTAAGAACTAATTTGGTTGCAAACAGAAACAAACTCATAGATACAGAGAATAAACTGACGTTTGCCAGTTTGGAGGGGGGTTTGGGGCTGGGTGAAAAAGTTGAAGAGAATAGGGGTTGAAGATTGGTGGCTACAGAATAGTGATGGGAATGTAGAGCACAGCACAGAGAATACAGTCAATAATATTGTAATAACTGTGTATGGTGCCAGGTGGGTACTAGATTTATTGGAGGATCGCCTTGTAAATTATATAAATTTCTAACCACTATGCTGTGCGCCTGAAACTAATATAATATAATATTGAAAGTCAATTGTAATTGAAAAACAAAAGAATCAACTTGTTTGCCTCCATATAAGGGAGAGAATGCTGCAGTCTAAAAGGACGCTCTCCATCCGTGACCCACAACTGAAATTAGCCAGGAATCTGGACACCTGAGGCTTTGCAAGTTGGCAGAGGCAAAACGTTGCTCTCTGAAATTCACACGGTTCCCTTTCTAATCAGCATTTTACTGGTATGTAACTAGCCTTTAAAGTACTTCTAAAGGGGAGCAATACCTGTGAACAATTAGGTCACTGAGGTTCAATAGGTATGAACTAGTTAGACATACCTAAACTTAGGGCGGTGATTTATTTCTCCACATACCTATGATGGGGTGGAGCTACTTAGGAAAGATCACTTGCCATCCTCTCAACACCATTCAATAGGTCTTATCAGGAAAATGTCACAGATAATTTTTTTTTTCCCTCAGCAAGCTAAAATAGGTCAGCTACAAAGTGCCAACAATAATTATTAATTGAAGGCCATCACCCTAAAATATTTAATATCATTCAGTTCCCTCCTTTTTCACAGAATATAGGATTCTCTATTCCTCCTCAACAACAAGAACAAACTTCATAGTAAAATCGTGAGCTATGTCTTGGATAGCCCTATATAAATTTACTAATTTGCAGTTTCAATTTACCCTGAACTTTAAATTCAAGACACTTTCTCCTATTATATCATGACTACAACATCCAAAAGTAAAGCACAGATAAGTAGGAATGCAGGTAAGAAGCAATTCAGCTAAGGTCAAGTTTATGCACGAACGGATGCGGGCAAGCTTCACTCAATATCTTCAAGACCTAAGCAGGTCAACAGCCTGAAACATAGGAAATCGTTTTCAGCACAAGACCAAATATCAAAAATCAATATGCTGTTCAGTGCTTATATTTTTAATATAGCCCTATAAATCAATTCAAGGCCATAGGGGATAAAATATCAAGAATTGATAAATAGAGCTAACTCATGTTGGCCTATGTCTACAGACATAAACACATTTTGTCAATATTCTTGCTCCTAATTTTAGGAATAAATTCTTAATATTACCTATCATTGATCTTAAGAAACTTGAGATGAAAAAGAATAATAACTTTTTAATCTAAAATTTTGAATTGTTTTGATGAATTATTTTCATATATTAATATATTAATTAGATATTAATATTTCCTCTCTGGCCAATTACTTTAAAATGGCTATTTAAATTATTATTTGTATTCTCCATCACAATCATGTTTCTTTCATTTTTCAAATTTAAGGGATTTTTTTTACTTCTTTCAAGAATGGTGATGTATTCTTTCCTAGAAAGTTGTTAATGGCTACTCTCAGAGACAAATGTTAGTTCTGCCAACAGTCTGTGACTGATTCCATCAGCAGCGTATCTGACAACATCCTTGTTATTTAGCCTGTCGGTGAGTAAGAATACTGACCACACGCCCATTATCAGAATGGAGAGAACGTATCCCAGCCAAATGAAAGTGATGCTGAGAAAATGGGATTTCACTATGTCATGTTACACTGTGCCTCTTTGGTTACCAGATCCCACTTGAAGTAATATTATGTAGTCCAATTCGATATAGCATTATTTTGTAAATGCTTTTTGTGGCCAGAAGTGAGCATTAATTTGGATCATAGATACTTATTATAATTTTAATATGGACATTGGTTAAAAATTATACAAGTGTCAGGTATATAATTTTATAATATATCATCTGTATTCAATTTTTAAAAAGGAAAAAAGATGGACTGTCTTGGTATCATACAGTAAATTTGTTCCAAATAGAAAATAGTATCATAGCCAGCACAGCACTCTGAACATTGTAGGAGCATAATAAATGATAATTCTCAATGACCGGGAGAATAATAAAATAATTGGAACTTGGGCCACAGTTGCTCTCAACTGTCTTCTGAAAACTTATAATAAATTTATTTGAAATATATATGTTTCTACTTACCTATATAATAATGCAAATAGTAATGCTTGTTTTATATTATTGAATTTGGGATTTCATTTAAAAATATAGAAAGTTCAAGATGGAGAAAAGATAATTTTGTCCAATTTCCTTATTTTACAATTAAAGAAAAAACAGCCCAGAAAATATAAATTAATTTCCTAAGGTCAAAACACTGAACTATAACTTTAGGCTCAGGCTAAGTTCTCTCAGCTTAACCATCCTGCCTTTTCACATGCTTTGAGTTTTAGTGTTTTTACTCCTTTTGTGACAGGAGAGTAAAAAGCTAGGAACATCCACAGGCAAGTGAATGGGGAATGGGGAAACTGAGACAAGAAAATTAAACAAGGCCAAATATTTTGGGCAACGTGAAGCCTGCTGGTGAATCTCTGGATCTTATCTCCCCTAACCAAGGGCATTTGAAAGCAAATTGTTTATGCCTGTCCTCCCTAACCAAAGAATACATAGCGTAGATTTCCCTAGCCAGGGAGCTAGATAACAGAGGCCCATTAATGCCATCTGTGCCAGCTAAACCCAAGGACAGATGAAGTCAGGGGAATAAATAACAAAAACCCCATTAAAAGCCAAACAGACCCAAGACAAAAGTTAAACAGTATAGAAGAACAAAAATATTCCCAAGCCCCTTTATGTGCTCATTCTGATGCATCAGCATATTAAAAATGCACCTGGAAAGCTGATAAATACTCTGCTGAAACCCTCTCCTAAGATTGTCACCCATAGAAGTAAGATAAAAAAGCCCTCAGGACAAAGCTCTAGAGCATGCTCTCGCCCCTTCCTGGGCACAAACCTTTTATTTGCTCCTAAATGCTAAGGGGCCCTAAAGAGATTTGCATTCAGGGAAGCAGTGCCAGCTCAACCTGGGCTTACCCCCTGATCCTGTCTCAGAGCCCCACTTTTCTCTGACTTTCTGGTGAGCTAAAAGCAGCCCCGCCTTGGCTCACTCCTTTTTTATAACATTTCTAGGGAGCCAGAACAGAGTTCCACTTAGGCTCTCTCCTATTATTTCCTCTATCTGTAGTCCTTCGTCTCACTTCCCCCAGCCTTAATAAATGTACTCTCAAAATCACCTGGACTCATGTCCTGAAATCTCCTACACAGAGTCAGGAACTCACACACTACAGGCTGTCCTGGGGCAGACCTGCTCCTGGCCAGTCCCTAGCCAACAACACTTTGACACTCGAGACATGCCAAAAGGCAAAGGATGGTTAAAAAAAAATACTAGAAAATGCATGCTTTACAACCATTCACAATATAATAAAATAGCTACCTAACTATTTTACCCACTTTAAGATATTTAGCGTATCTAACAATATAGTGTACTTATGTCAAAAAACAGAAGAAAATAAACAAACAAACAAAAAAACATGAACTTCCTTCTCCTTTCCCCATGGCAACTTGAATAGGAAATAAACAAAAGTGCACTTGGGAAAAGGGTGTGATATTTTTTAAGAGCAATCTTATCTCTCTCGACATTAGTACTTACATAGCTAAGCAGCTGTACTGCTTTTCCAATTTACTAGGCTTGTGGGTTTTCTGCAACACTCATGCAGAGCATACGTCTACAAGACATTGCATTTTACTCAAGTTTTCCAAAGGGAATTTATCTAATAATTCAACTGATCCTTTCTCTGGCTCACTTAGCTAGCTCGGATCAGTGGATTACAGGGAATTTAGGCCTAAGTCTAGATCAAAGTCTGTGTATGCTTTAGCACACCGATGATGGATTATTCTTTAGGGCGGGGAGTAAAGGAGGAAGATGTTTGAGGAATTGTGGACGTTAAAGAAATTACACATTAAAAAAATAAGGTACCTTTTGGTTAAGACTTTTCATAGAAAACTCATTAACTAGTTGGTCAGAAGATGAGTAATAATGAAGCATAATCAGTGTATTTAAATATGAGTCAAAATATAGTATCAGGAAATATAAGCTCTACATCCCTCATAATCATTAACTCCTGAGTTACAAGGAACACATTATAGTGTTTTTGGAATATGAAGGTCCCTATTTCTTTTTCTTCCCACTTATTGATAAATTTACTCTAACTAGGACTTGCAGAAAAAGGTGGGCATTTGCAATTAAAACTTATTTTTCAAATTGTGAATTAGCTGGTCTAGTTTGTGGATTATAAACAAGGTAGGACTTGGTCAATGACTGTAAGATTTTTGAAATGAGAAAAGTTATGTTTTATTTTTAAATATTCCTAAAACCATTAACCATGGCAGACAATAAATGTTAAATTCAATTTACTGGATGATATCTATAGCATTATTAGATATGGCATAGATTTATGTATCCCTTAATTCGTTATGTTCCTGAAATGGAACTCCATGTAACATCTACTAACACTGAAATTTCATATACCAGAATCTGAACCAACTTCCATAAGTCCCGAACATTTCCTCAAACAGATTAACATTTATAGAGAAAGGTCTGGGACTGTTTGATCTCAATTTGTTAGTTTATTTGTGTTCAAAATTAATTTAGAACTTCATGTAGCAAACTAGGACAAGTTGTGCCTCGGGACGGAAAGGCGGTGAAGATGGGAATCTTGACAGTTTAAACATTCTGTCTCTGTGAAAATTCTCACTTACTACCCTTAGGCATTGTCGACTTCACGTTTTTATAACGATTCAGCCATTTTTACTCCCCAGAATATGCCTACTGAATTCTTTCAGAAAAAGTAAACATCTTTGCTTAAACATGTCATAGATTAGTCTGAGAATGAAATCGATTGTCGATTTTCTTTACCTTTCACAAATCTTCCTCTTCTAATCTGTGGCTAAAGTATCAATGCCTACATTTCACGGCACAAGGTCAACCCTCTTCCAATATACTCTAAAATGTAAGAGAATCATTGCAAAATCTACCCACTATAAATTTTAACTTCCTGTAACTTTTCTTTTACCATTTTATTATTTTTCCAGGATAAATTGCCAATCGAAGATATTTAACTTCTATGTGTTATGTATTAAATCACTTTAATAAATATTTACTTGTGTCTGTCTACCTTGCAACAAGGATTATTCAGAGTAGAGGTGGAGATAGAAATATAAATAAAACAAAGCTTCTAATCTCCAGGTGTTTGTAATTTAATCAAGAAGCTATGTTACACACAGAAACACTTTAACATTGAGTCAAAAACAACTGGTTATATAAAAGGAAAAAAATGATGCATGGTGATTTTAAGGAGTTGATTCGATCTAAACTGAGAAGTTTCAGGGAAAATTTTGTGAAAACAATGCCTCAGGAACAGTGTTGGAGGCTGTGATGAATCTCTCTTTCAGGAAAACCTAGAGAATATTCAAGTGATTTGGAGAATGGTTCCAATACTGACCCCAACAAGGATTTGTTTTTTTTTCTATCTCTAATAGTTGCCTGTTTTTACAAGAAATAATCTCAGCTAAGCTAATGGACTTTGCTTTTCTCATTCGCTCAGTATGGCTCTACCTCACTGTTATTCCCATTATGGACCTTCTGCTGCTTGTTCAAGAGTGTTTTCAGGTCACTCACTGAACTCAATGCCTGCATTTGCATATAGTGATACTGTGTCTGGTGCTGTCTACGTAGTTCCACGTTGGGGGCAAGACAAGTCAGACAAAGTGTAGAATGATTTTTATGGGCACCTGCAAGGGTATTCCATGCAGAGGAAATTGTACAACCACTAACCTCAATCCAATAAAATAAGGAATGTTTAAAAGATGGTTGTGGAGATTCTGCCAGCTGCTGAGTATACCTATTCCAATTATTTATTCTGGAATTGTAAAACTAACCAGAGGATAAGTTTGGGAACCCACTGGGCCCATATAACACAGATACGAGCTAAAAGTCCATTAATCCCCTGACCTCCATAAATCCTTCAACTGACTGGTGATCAGAGTTTATTACGAAATGGTATTCTTGTAAGTTTCATCAAGCAGAGAACAATGTGGAAGTAGCACACTCTAATAAACTATACTGTAGCAAAAGGTCAAAAAAGCAGTGTGAGCTCATTTTAGTAACTAAAACCAGTGTCTTACACATTATAATAAGGTGGGGGTGGGTTTTATTTATGTATTTATTTTAAAGAGAGGGGGAGGAAGAAAGAGAGAGAGAACCATCAATGTGAGAGAAAAACATCTGTCTATCAGTTGCCCCTCCCACACTCCAGGACTGGGGACCGAACCCACAATGCAGGCATGGGCCCCCGACCAGGAATCCAACCGGCAACCTTTCACTTTGTGGGATGACACTCAACCAACTGAGCCACACTGGTCAGGGCAACAATATGTGTTTTTAAAGTAAAACCTACCCATAAGGATATAATGATAGCCATAGTTATTATATAATATATAAGTAATCATATTGATGCTTAATAAAATAATATGAAAGAATAAGATGACAAAATATTTAAAATTAACAATTCATTTACATTCAATAAAGTAATGGTTAGGCAGTGTGGGGGGAAAAAGTATTTGTACCTAGCACCATTTGTCATCCTGAAGCTGCTGTATCGACTCCATTGCCTGGGCCTACCATTAGAACCACTTAAACAATTGTAATTACATCTGCAATAAAGAATCCATTGACGTTCAGGCAGAGTACACTTAACGTTGGATATCTGAGTTCAAGCAATAGCATAGCAAGAATGAATAAAGACTTTTTAAACATGTGTATATATTTCCTGGCATAATATCTCTGCATTGTTTATATCTATAATGTATTCTACATGGCTTAGCTTATTTACCCCATACCAGGAGACATGATTCAAGTGAAGTTAGAATACTTTCCCCATCACATTTTTCCTTTTTGACTTTTCATCTGAAGCCTAAGGAACATGACTTTATAAGTGAAAAGGTACAAAAAAAAATCAAGCCTTTTAAGAGCTGCAAAGAATCTACTATACCTTTTATTCCTTATATCCAACTTAAGTATAATACAGCAGGTCATGGTGTGAGATGCAATAAAGATTTTACTGTCTTTTCACTGGAGTAGATGTCCTATCGTACTCATATATCTGCCTGTATAGTTCATTCACCCCACTTTTAGTAATAAAGTTAATGGCATTACACATTTCTTAACGTTCACACAGTATTATATGCTTTTTGCACACATATATATGAAATAGTAAAATGTAGCAGGCCGAGAATAAACAAAATCCAAGATTATACTAACTAATGATAAATTAATATGTGCATTATTTATTATGCTTAATCAGAAATAAAATCTATTCACCTTATTTTTTCCTGCTCTGCTTCCAGAGATACCAGTTTGTTAAGATCAACCATAGTTGAAAATGTAACTCAACTTTATTAAGCACCCCTTCTTTGTGCTTGCCTGACCCTTGATTCTTCATCTAATTCTCACTACACCTTTCCAGTGAGGAGCTCATTTTCTCATTTTACAGATGCTATAACTTGCGTGAAATCTAAGGTGTGACCTCACAGGAGTTTGAATTTAGGTGTCCCAGCTGCGT
Organism: Desmodus rotundus; assembly: GCF_022682495.2. Taxonomy (NCBI): domain Eukaryota; kingdom Metazoa; phylum Chordata; class Mammalia; order Chiroptera; family Phyllostomidae; genus Desmodus; species Desmodus rotundus. The sequence goes on from NC_071388.1 coordinate 132,514,977, forward strand.
GTGTACTTTCCTTCCACCACCACCACGCTGGGCAGAAAAAGACTTTGAAATACATTAAAACTTAGTGAACTATGTATTTGCTATCAACTTAACTGGCATGCAAATATATCCACTATTTTCTATCGATATTGTCTTGAGTCATGTGTGGACTTCCGGAAGAGTATATTCACCTTAAGAAGTGGCTGCCTTTGAAATTTAAAATTCCCAACTTTTCTTCACTTTAGTTTTCTCATCTAGGAAACAGAAATATCAAACCCTCTTTTTCATAATCCTCACTGATTTAAAATATATTCTAGGTATAAAAACACTAGAAATTTGTTTAATATTAAAGACATAGTTTGACTATTAATAACTACAGTTTAGAAAAGGTTGTTTTAATTTGCTGTAATGAATAATAATCCAGTAATACCGACCATTATGAGGTAAAAAAGATGATGAAATACTCCCAGAACTAGAGAAAGATTAAATTACTTGAGCATAATTCAATCTTAAATCTATTTAGTTTGCTATTATAAATAAAACTTTTTAAAGAGATATACTTGATTGAAAAAATGCTCTGATCCTTTGACTTTCCCATATCATCAGAGGCATAAGAAAGTGAAATTTATAAAAAGACCCTGTTTCTATCACTTTAGAGAGGGCAAGTGCACTGAGGAGGTGGGTTTTGAGCAGGCCCTGGAAAGAGAAGAAAAATGCATATTGAGAAACAGAAAAGAAGGTATTTCAGTGGAGAAAACAAAGTGTAGATTATAAATAATGTACTTGAAAAACAAAAATTATTATTTGATGAAGGCTGAAAGTGTCCCTAAAATATCAGTAAGGATTATTTCGGTCTGTGGTGGTAGGTATTAATCATATAGATAATTATAGAGAGGCAAGCCAACATTTTAGCTTCTCTAATGTGTCAGTTGTATCATCTGATATCACGATGTATTGTGTGCCATAAAATGGAAATCTATTTTAAGCAATATTGAAATAGTACATAAGAACAAGTTGGACTAAGACTCCCTTTTATGTTGTTGAAGATACTTAGACTGACTGATAATCCAAAGCTTTGTTATTTTTTAATTGGCTGGCTGCAAAAGGCCGAAGTAACAGGTGTTAACTAGTCTGACTTGAACTTTATTTTCTGTCATTTGATATTATCATTTTTTTCTTATTTTTCTATCAAGGAGTGCTATGAAAGGCATTCAAGGCACATCTAAGAATGTGAGAGAAATTAAAAATAATTTTTCAATTTAATTTGTCACATGTTTGTACAGATGGTATTTAAATTCATTTTAACTGTATTAAAAAGAAATGTTTCCGGCAGGCAGTTTGACCCTGAAACACACATTAAGCCTTAATCATAAGGCGGTTCTTTCAAATGCAAATTGTGGGTGTTGTTGTTGTCGTTGTTGTTCTGGTTTCATTGATAATATAACAACCCCCACACCTGCTCTCCACACACACACACACACACACACACACACACTTTGTCTCAGGTACCTAACATGGGATAAAGCGACTGAATTTTTATAGGAAATTAAAGTAAATTATAGGATAGATTTTCAGTATTTTTCAAAAGTGACATGTTTAGTTAGTTATTGAACAAATACTTTAAGAATATATGCATTATATTTTAAACAACCATAGTAGCAAAAGTACATAGTAGCTAAATGAAAAGAGACAATGAAAAATACTAAGGCATTGGATGTTTATGAAGGAAAAAAATTAGAAAGCATCTAGATCAGTGTTTTAAAAATTGTAATAAAATAGAAATCTTAAAATGTTTAATAGTCATATATTATAAAATACCTTAAAATATTAATGTGGTAAATGCCATCGTTTTAAAATAGATTTAAACAAAAATATTAAAAAATATAGTATGCTAGTAGTATGCAAATATAGCAAAAATAGTATGTGATAGATAAAAGAATGATGCTTGGAAATCATTCTTGGTTCCTATAGGGGCACTGGAACCCAAATAAATATGACGCCTGCTTGCGCTCAAACAGCAATGACCATTTGTCTAAGTGTGTAATCGGGAAAAACAGTTTCTAATACTACAAAATCCAATCACTCACCTATTGCATTGTTTATTCAATTCAAGGTACACAGTTCAAGTGGTTCATTTAAGTTATTAGTGTCTCCTCAAAGTTCTAATCATACTTGCAACTGGAACATTGACCCTTGGTGACTATAGAGTTTGTGTTTAAACAGATTGTTCTCATCTTTAAAATTAGCAACCTAGTCCCTATTCCATAGCATGAATAAAGACATTTTCAGGTTTATTTGTTTCTTTTGAGACAAGATAGATCACTCAAATCTTTAAATAAGAACAACTCAGAAATGATAAGAGGAGGTTTTTGGACAGATGCCTAGGGGAATTAACACAATGATAGTGTAACCTGTACCACCTATACTCACATTCCACCAAGTCAGGGGCTGTATTCTCACAGTATACTAGTCCTCTCCATTTAGCTCACAGTCTAGAATGTGGTCACCTGTCAGAAAATATCTTATAAATAATAGGCAGGAAATTAAATTACACAAAACATTTACTTCAACCCTTAGAACTCTCTAACAGCAGATGAAGCTGCTGTGGGGGAGTAATGATCGCAAAGCCAGAGGACTGCTCCTGACTCGGTGCAGTGGAGGACATCTGAGCACCTGATGGACACTTGCGTAGATTCCCCTCGTCCCCTTCAGTTATGAGAGGCTATCATTCTTTTCCTACGAAAGCCTGGGACATGTTGAATTATATCACGTCTTACAAAACAGAAGGGTACCATTCAATAGTTTACTGCGTCCATGCATTGCATCGTAGTTTTGTAACTGCAGAATTAAATGCTTCTAAAGCATAATTAACATATTCTCCTGGAAGTACATGAGCAGTTCCTCAGTAAATCTTCATCAATTGTCATATAATTGTTATGCTTGTTTTATAATTAGCAAAACCAAGGCAGGAAGGCACTGCAAATCCTCTTACTTCCTAGCTTTAATCATAATAATTTCCAGGATTTCACTCTATATCCCTCAGAGCTCACATATTGGTAATGAAGTTTTGTCCATATTATTGAGTATAGAAACTCACCATTTTCTTTGTGCTAATAGCATACATAAAAGGGGAAAAATAGACCACTTATCCAAATAATGTTTAGCTGAATCTAAAGGACTTGAAAGAAATCAGTCATTACCTACCCCCTTTGTTAGAAGAAAATCTCCCAGAACACAGAGAACGCCTGGATCAAAAGTGAATGTATATTTCAATACCTCTTTTGTGCATATATACCCCAAGGCCTACTCCTGCGTACTTATTTCTGAGTTCATGAATGAAATATTAGAAATGTTTCCAATTTATATGTACTCAAAAGCAATGGTGGAAAAATGAAAAATTCCAAAACTAAAATATTTCATTTTGAAACTCAAACTCATTTACTTCAATGCCCTATTGACAGATACAATTGTAGATCGTAACAGGAAGAACAAAGCACATGTTGCCTAAAGAAGTAATAAGTAAGACATATTTTGAAATGGAAACCCTGGAAACAGGAAGGAACTTAGATAAAGTTTCCAAAGTATGTGCAAAAATACCCATAAGTAAAATGAACCAGTATGTTGAAACATAATTTTATAATTCCCATGGCAACATCTAGGGGAACGAAGTTCGCAAGCACTATATTTGAAATACACGTTGGAGAGGGCTTCCCGAAAACCCAGCTCAGTCTCAGGAGATCCTCTTTATGATGTAGTCATGAAATAATGTAGGTGATTAATTATGAGGCTGTACTCTTTCTTTCATCAGTGGGATTCTGAATATTAACCAGAAACAAACAAAACTCTTTTGGAGCTATCTATTGGTAGGTGAATGTTTTCCCTTTCATAAATGCCACTTTATTCACTCTTCCTATTTCTAAATATAGCTGTAAACAATTCCTGCACCAACTATGCCAATACAAGCAGAACAGATTCAGAGAACAATAAGTCACTGAAATTGAGGCAGTTACAGTCACACTTGCACAACCTGAAGCTGGCAGTTTCATTCTCTAGAGACAGGTGCATTTATCACATTCACAACTACAGTAAAATGAAATCATCAAATAAAGGGACTCTAGCTCACTCGTTTTCCTGTAGGAGAACCAGAAACCATTTCAAATACTTGAGAAGAGGAATTCCATACTCTGTTAGTTTGAGAGAAAGCAGAAAGCCTGGAGAAACTGATGGGCAGTGCCAAGATACTCTGTGGTCACTTAGAACTAAGGATGTTATTAAGTCCTTAAGGATTGCCTTAATATGTGAACTCATATGTGAACGGCCTATGTGAACTCAGAAATTAGAACTAGGTGGTCAAGGGTGAGAGAGCAGACTAGCATAAAAGAAACCTTTTGGAAAACTTTTTCATTTCAATTGTGATGTCATTTAGTATGCACCCATTCATGCTTCTTCCCCTAGCAAAACAAAGCAAAACAAAAACTTCATTGTTTTTGTTTTAACATAGTTTTCAATCCATGATTTTTTAATTATGTTTTTTTCTACACATAATGCACACATTATCCCTATAATCTCTCCAGTTTGATCATCTTTGCTGGATAAGTAGTTAGAACTGAAATGGTATTATACTTAGCGATTTTCTTTCTCTACAACTTGCTGTTTGTTTAAGTGTATTCTTTTTTTTCATATATTTTACTGATTATGCTATTACAGTTGTCTCAGTTTTTCCCCCTTTCCTTCCCTCCACCTGGTAAACCTCCAGAAAACCCCCCATTACTTCATGTCCATGGGTCATGCATATAAGTTCTTCGGCTTCTCCATTTCCTATACTATTCTTAACTCCTCCCTGTCTATTTTGTATCTACCAATTATATTTCTTAATTCTGTACCTTTTCCCACATTCCCTCCCTTCCTCCTCCCAGCTGATAATCCTCCAGATGATCTCCATATTTATAATTCTGTTCCTGTTTTGGTTATTTGCTTAGTTTGTTTTTTTAGATTCATTTGTTGATAGTTGTGAATTTTTTGCCATTTTAATGCTCATAGTTTTGATCTTCTTTTTCTTAAATAAGTCACTTTAACGTTTCTCGTAATAAGAAGGGCTTGGTGATGACGAACTCCTTTAGCTATACCTTGCCTGGGAAGCACTTTGTCTGCTTTTCCATTCTAAAGGATAGCTTTTCTGGATAAAGTAATCTTGGATGTAGGTCCTTCATTTTCATCACTTTGAATAAGTCTTGCCAGTCCCTTCTTGCCTGCAAAGTTTCTTTTGAGAAATCAGCCAATATTCTTATGGGAACTCCTTTGTAGGTAACTCTCTGCTTTTCTCTTTCTGCTTTTAAGATTCTCTCTTCATCTTTAACCTTTGGCATTTAAGTAAATGCCATGATGAAATAACTGCTTGAGCTAAAGGCAAACCTAATCTTTGGCATTTTAATTATTCTGTGTCTTGGTGTGTTCCTCTTTGGGTCCAGTTTGCTTGGGACACTCTGTGCTTCCTGAACTTGCATGTCTATTTCCTTCACCAAATTAGGAGAGTTTTCTTTCAATATTTTTTCAAGTAAGTTTGCAATTTCTTGCTTTCTCTTCTCCTGCCGGTGTCCCTGTGATTTGGATGTTGGCATGTTTGGAGATGTCCCAGAGGGTCCTTATACTATCCATTTTTTTAAATTATTTTTTCTTCTTTTCTTTTTTTCAGGTTCTGGTTGAATGCCTATTTCTTCCTTATGTTCTAAACTGTTGATTTGAGTCCTGGGTTCCTCCCCTTGCTGATGGTTCTCTGTGGAATTTTCCTTTATTTTACTTAGTGTAACCTTCATTTCTTCCTTTATGTTGTTGCCATACTCAATGAGTTATTTGAGCATCCTGATCACCAGTGTTTTGAAATCTGCATCTGATAGGTTGGCTATCTCTGTTTTATTTAGTTCTTTTTCTGGGGTTTTGTTTTGTTCTCTCATTTGGACCATATTCCTTTGTCTTCTCAATTTGGCAGCCTCCCTGTGTTTGTTTCTGTGTATTAGGTAGAGCTGCTTTGATTCCCTGTCTTAGTAGTGTGGTCTACTGTAGAAAAGATACCTAAATCGTAAATCGTAAATTGTAAATTGTAAATTGTAAATTGTATGTGGTGGAGCCTTAGATAATCACCAGGGTGGGGCAACCCACTTCACCACTTTGTGGCTCTGTGTAGGGGGAGGTCTCAGAGAGGAGATAATTCCACTGGCTGACTTCAGGAGGTTTGCCCAGCATGTGCCTCATTTCCAGCCCCTTTACCTATTTCTCATATGTGACTGGTGCCCTTTCTGCTGTTGTCCTCGTGCTAAATCCCAGAGTGAGTGGATTTGCATATATTCTAAAGGACCTGTGAGGGCCTTTAAACAAAGTCTCTTGAAAATCCAGCAGTTACTTTCATTACTCCAAACCCTACTGGTTTTTACAGCCAGAAGTTATGGGGATTTATCTTCCCAGCACTGGAACTGTGGGCTGTGAGGTATGGCCTGGGGCCCAGATTGCTCACTCCCAAGGTATCCCTCCTGATTTTTATTCACAGTATATGAATGTGGAACCATCCATTCCACTGCTGCCACCCTCTTTCCATGCCACATATCATCTCCGAGCCTCTCCACCTGTTTCTGCAACTCCACCCCTCCTACTCATCTGCATGAAAGAAGCTTCTTTAAATCTTTGGTTGTTGGACTTTCTGGCAGTTCTGGGTGGTATTTGTTTTGAGATATAGTTGTAATTCTTTCTGTGGCTGCATGAAGAAGTGAAGCATGTCTACCTATGCCTACATCTTGACCAGAAGTGCCAGAATTTTAAAAATTCTTTGCAACAAATTTATTTTCAAGTATGTAGCCACGGGTTTAAGGCTAAAATCTGCTGAAGTGTGTTCTTAATTTCACGAGAAAAATAAATCAAGTTTTATGGCTTCTTTCCCTTTATTGTTTCCATTTCAGAAGTAGGAAACATTTTACTTTGTCACCAAATTCCTTTGGCTTTGAGCAATTGCAATCAATATAGTTTGCTTAGGAATCTTCACTTTCCATAACCATTACAATTAGAAATGCCATAATTCAAAAATGTATTCTTTTTAGACACTCATTTAGACCCACTGTTTATGTAATATATACACAAATAATTTCTGTAAGGCATATATAATCTCACATAGATATACTAGGAAAAGACTTGACCATTTCTCCTTTATTAAATGATGAATGCTATAAACTAAATGTAGTTCATTGATGAACTACAAAGGCAACTTCCTGGATATGACTAAACCATAACTTTGCAGAATATTATTGACCTTCTTATCCTGAAACCATAAATATGCATGATCTCTACATAATGTGATTTACTTAATATGCATTTTTATACCACATTTTAAGGTATTCTGGAATGAATTGAGAAATATTAGTGTTTGGGAGTTAAATAGATGTCTATGAATGATGCCCCAAATATGTCAGGACAAATCTGGGTTTCCTCAAACTAAAAGTCTTCCTACTTTCTCACAGTCTCTACATGATGCTGATAAACGTTTAGACCCTTTGAAATACCACATGCAAATAAAGGAGAATATCTAAAGTAATAAGTATACCACTTGGGCAATCAGAGGTCACTTCCATGACTGAAACATAAATCTATCATTATATTCAACAGAGCGCACAAAGCACAACACTTTTCTGCAAAACACCCCTGTGTTTTGAAAACACAGTAGTTCCCCCCTTATCTGTGGTTTATTTTCTGTGGTTTCACTTTCTGTGGTTTCAGTTACCCATGGTCAACCATAGGAAGACAATATTAAAGGGAAAATTCCACGAATAAACAATTCATAACTTTTAAATTACATGCCTTTCTGAGCAGCACGATGAAATTGTGTGCTGTCTCGCCTCATCCCGCCAGGGCTCTGAATTGTCCCTTTGTCTCCGTGTCCACTCTGCCTACACTCTTGCCCTTTGTCACCTAGTAGCCATTTCAGGTAACAGATTGACTGTTGTGGTTTGCCAGTGTGTTCAAGTCACCCTTATTTTACTTAATAATGACCTCGAAGTGAAAGAGTGGTGATGTTGGCAATTCAAATATTCCATGGAGAGGTTGTAAAGTGCGTCCTTTAAGTGAAAGGCGCTGGTTCTCAATTTAATAAGTAAACAAAAATATTATTTCTTGAGGATGCTAAAAACTGTAGCAAGGATGAAACTTCTATCCATGCAATCATAAATAAGGAAAAAGTAACCCTCGCCAGTTTTGCAGTCACACACACCTTAAATGACATACTACAGCCAGAGTGCACGATAAATGCTGTTTAAGATGGAAAATTTGCAAGTGGAAGATATAAAGAGAAAATATGTTCTGATTGACAGTAATTTGTTGCCAAAGAAAACACTGAGCCTACAGGAAGACTTCAGCAATGGATCCCCTGAAATAAGCAGCATCAAGCCTTTCACTGCAAGTAACGGATGGTTACACACATTCAGGAAAATTTTGGACTGAAAAATGTAAGAGTTACTTGAGATTCTGTGTCTGCTGCTGCTATATCCAGCAGAGTTGAAATTGATTAAGGTTTGGTATCACCTTTGGCTTCAGGCATCCAGTAGGGGTCTTGGAATACATAACCCAGGACTACTAAAGTCGCTGAAGTTTTGCGTATAAAGAGAAAGAAATATTATCCAGAACTCAGTAATGTTTATCAGAATGGGAGAAGGCAGTGGTTACACATTGAAATGTAAAAAGATTAGCCTTTGGTCTTCTAAAGCTCAGATAAAGTCATAAGGAATTAGTCTCTATTGATTATGGGAATGCTTCAGCTTGTGTTAGTACATCTCTCTAAAATACATGTATCAGATAGTGTAATAAATGTATGCATGTTATATGAAACTGAGAATCGACAATGATTATGGAATGTGTGCTATTCAGTGTCTCAAATGAGCATCATATGCAAATAAGTTTTCTTACTTTCCAGGTTGGTGTACTCTCTATGAACTTTCACAAACCTGCATTTTCTCCTCTCCACTGACAACTCTCAGTTACTTTCTTAATAATGCTCCCAATATTGGCCAAGATTTCTACTGATTAAGATAATCTCCAATCTCTAGCTCATCTACTTTCATGAGAGAATTGTTTGAAAACAATTTTGCCCTATGTAATAAACTTTTAGCTCCCCGCATAGCTTTCCCATCTCATATTTTGGCTGTTGTTTTATTTTACTGATATATGAAGGTATTGATTACCTGATATTGTTCACATCAAAATACCTATCTAGGTGGGTGGGTGCGTTAACTTTAAAATAATGACCAAGTAAAATATCCTTAAGAGAGAGAGAGAGAAAACAAGTAACTACATTTTCAAGTTCAACCACCACATAGTGAACATTTTAAAATCACTTTCTCTAAAAAATGAAATTAAATGATCTACTCACAAAAATTTAGGTCTGAAGAACACTCTATTTTAATGCTAGTTCATAGATAATTAAAATGCTTCAAACTTCCAAGGAGTCTCAAGCCTTTAATTCATATGCCTGGCAAATCATGTCTTTATAACGACATCCAGAGAGCAGGTTCAGCCCCTTTCCCCTCTTCTCTGTCATTCATCACATTGTAAGCATTTGTGTCCTACAATCTATGTAGGGCAACCAGCTTTGTAACTATTCTTAGCTCTGTTAAGCCAAATATGACCATCCTATAGAAATCAGTGTTTTGCTTTTAAAATATTTCATCACTTGATTTACTAGTTAAAATTTTAGCAAAACAAATGTTCAAGATAATGAAATTGTGTGGAAAATATGTATTTAACTCATTGTTGTAAGTTTCTGATTCAAAAGTTCAATGTCACATATATGAACTACATTTATTTCTCAACCCTTCTTTTCCCAAAGTGAAATCTAAGAATCAAAATATGTTCTGGCATAAAAGTTGAGAGATCCTCATAGACTTGTCTCATGAGTTATGACAGTAAGCTTTTCTAAATGGCCTTTATCTAAGAAGCAAGCTTGCATTCCCATGGATATCTATTTTAGCTTCCATGTCTCTCAGTATTGAGCAAACAGTTGAGACAACGACAGGGTCTTTGTATTCAAGAATTAATTTAAAGTAAGCTGGAAGAAAACAGAGGAATTATTATGACCTACATTTGTTAATGCTGCTTTTGAAGTCCTGTCAAGGGAATGACCTGGATACAATATTGAAAGTGATTAAGGACTACAAAGGTAGAAAATCAGTGACGGTTATTTTTTTGCCCGTCAGGCAGGTCTAATTCACCCATATCAATGATCCTAAAGGACAAGAGCACAGTGACAGATCCTGTTAAAGTATCTGCATCATCGAAGCCAACGAGACTAACATAAATTCCAGAAAAACTTAGTCAGACATAGGAAAACTTCTAATGATCTGGATTAAAGACCAGAGGCAGAAGCATATCGCTCTCAGAATGACGATGATCGTGGTCAAAGCAAAAGTTTGTGATGTTGAAAGAAAAGGCTGGACACAAATATGATGTTGGCTTCACTGCTAGCGCTGGGTGGTTTCAGAGTTCTAGAATCATTACTCGTTACATATTGTGAAAGTGGGTGGTGAGTCTGTGAGTGCTAATGTAGAGTCAATGGAAACAATTTTGGAAAATCTTGATAAGCTGATTATGGAAGAAAATTACTTGTCAGAGCAAATATTCAGTATGGATGACACATCCCTATTCTGGAAACAGATGCCAGTAAGGACTTTCATCCATAAGGAGGCCAAGACAGTGCCAGGTTTCAAGGCTTTTAAGGACAGGGTAACTGTCTTGCTTGGGTGCAAAGTTACAGGCTAAAAAGTGAATCCCTTTGTGACCTGGCCCAGGGAGAACCCCAGGGCCTTTAACCGAAACATTAAATGCTCCATCAGTGTACTGCAAGAGCAATAAGAAATCAAGGATAAAAAAACTCCTCTTTCAAGATGGCTTCCTGAATTCCTATGCTAGAATGGGTTGGGGTTGGAAAGGTTTCATCAGTTTATTTGCAGGAGAAAGACATAGAAGTAGGGGGTTAGGAATTCCAGGCATGCCAGCTATATATGAGTTTACCTTTTAAATGTGTGTTTATATATATTTTACCTCCTTGTATGGCCCAGTAAAGCTACTTTTAACCACTAGTTCTGAAGTTAAAATACAAATAATTCAATAAATGCATCAGCAATTTCTTCAAAAGGAAACACACAATTATCAAGATATTCTAAAAGAAATATTTTCCATTCCATTATTTGGAACAAATAACTTTAAAATGGGTTTTGATATAACACAAAATGTATCTGAGCAAGTAATCCTATCTTGGAAATACAATAGTCTGGTTAAATCATTAAACCTTTTCAATTTACAGCATACTTGTTCTTTTCTTACTTTAAAAAAAATAAGATTTTATTTATTTATTTATTTTTAGACAGAGGGGAACAGAGGGAGAAAGAGAGGGAGAGAAACATCAGTGTGTGGTTGCCTCTCAACCATCCCCTACTGGGGACCTGGCCTGCAACCCAGGCATGTGCCCTGACTGGAAATCGAACTGGCAACCCTTTGGTTTGCAGGCCAGTGCTCAATCCACTGAGCCACTCCAGCCAGGGCCTTTTCTTAATTTTTAATGAGCTGTTAGATGTGAATGGATGGCATAGATCCTTTCATTTTTCAAGATTCCTTTTTTTGTGTTTTGCTTTGGAAACATATCTAAACTATACAGAATAAAAGATTAAAAGTCTTCAAAACCAATATTGCTAAACACTTTTGGACAGATTTTTAACATCAACTGTGGTCTTACTGAAATATCCACTTTTTACACTACTATTTAGCTTCTTTATTTTGTATAAATCTGGAGATATGATGAAAGTAAAATAAAAGGCTTGACTCCATTAGACTAGAGATGGCTTTGGCCTAGCACTAGCTATGCCTTGAAATAAAGCTAAAGCATTTTTATGATTAAACCAGCAAGAAAACAGTTTAACTTCCTCTTAAATCACTGTTTAGTACATTCCAGAAAAATGAAGTGATTGAGAATCTTAGCTATATAATGATACTTATATTGGTGCTCCAAAAACATACATGCATAAATGCCATTGACAGATTCCCGTGAACATGAAAGAGAGAAGGATAGAGGAAATGATGTAGGCAGAGTGTAGGTTAAAAACTCAATCTTTGTAAAAATAGCAGGCAAATGAATTCATTCTGCAACACATACCTACACATGTTTGTGCATTGTTAAGAAATAAAGAGAAGTGTATTATTGGCAATAAATATGCAAAGAACATGGGCTATAAAGCATATACCTGATTATTTTTGCCTTATCAGCAAAAAGTATCAATGTGTCATCTAACCCCTTTCCCTGTGCCTAGCAGATTTAGAGATACTGAATAATTTATATTATGCTAGTGAGCAGTCTACCAGGTAGGAAACTTAATGATTATTGCCAGAAGACAGCATCATATAGTTGAAAAAGTACCTGCTTTATGGACTGATGGGGCCTTATATATCCTAAGTGTACTATTTTCTATAAATAGAGCTTCTGAAACTTTTTTCTTAAAAAGCAGGATAATGTCTACTTCAAAGAATTGTTATGATGAAAACATTAAATAGCATCTATAAAGCAACTAGAGAGTATCTGGTGCATATTAGTTTCTCCATAAATATTGATATCCTTTTTTTCTTCTCCAATTAGGTTATTCTGAGAATACTATGTGAGATTTCTTCCCCTTTAAACACAGCATAACAAAAATATAAGGTCTGGCACAAATAATGCCCCTTTTTTATTACAAACTCTTTTATTACAAAATCATAAGTATGTAATTCTGTAACATAACAATATCACACTGAAGCACACCATATGACATTTTAGGTGAAATATTCAAATCTATCAATTTCACACCCATATGACTACCTTACCAACCACACCCAGGCAGACCTTACTTCTGCCGGACCCTGTACACAGTACAATGTCTACACAAGCTTCTCCTCCCAGGGTAATGCATTTCTAAAACATGGGGGCAATTGTTGGAATTTAGAAACATAATTACTATTAAGATTAATGGTACACAATTAAGTTAAAAACACATGTGAGATAATTAACGCTCATGTAATTGAAATGTCTAATGAAACAAAACAACAAAAACAGGGAAGAAAAAGCAGTCCTTGAAAACAATGCAAGTGATTACTATTACAAACTAGATAACTAACAGTATTTGATAAGAAAATGTAAGTGACAACACAATAAATATACAAAGAAGAATGTCTTTCCTTTTTCTGTGCTTAATGGTTTACAAGATGTGGGAAATCCAAACTGGACCTCTAAATGCCAATACCTTGTTAAACCAAAATAGTTATATTAAATTACACTCTTCATTAAGTAGATCTTATCTTGGAATTTGACTATTTAATTATCTGATAAATCTTTTTTGCATAGTATGCATTTCTCTCTTTATGGAAAATACAAAAATTTTATTTCTCTCAAGGTGTACATTCCTGTCCAAACACTGACAATCCGTGTCCAAATTCTTATCCAAACACATCCACAATATCCCCAGGAACAGCTTTCAAAATGTGCATTTGTCCACCCTTCCATAGAACTGGCAGCTTTTACCCCAGACACACAGAAGGAAGAGTAAAAGTGTTGTATGTAAAATTTATAATAATAATAAAGTTTTTTTTAATTTAACTTTAAATCAGTGTCTCAGACACAATCAGATAATTATAGATGAGTTTATGGAACTTAATTTTTAAGTATATAATTATGCTCACTATCTATAATGTGACAATGTGTTGGCTTCTAGGCAGATGTAGTCAAAGGCTCCTCTTCACTTTTTAAAAAAGAGGACACCTGGGCCTAGAAAACAAAACTTAATAGTCATCCAAGACCATAGAGCTAGAGCTAGAACTGAAACTCTGATTATGTTCTCTTGCACAGCTTATTTCAATGTCTCAGTCACCAATGAGTTAAATGACGAACAGAGTACCATACTGAAACTCACTCAAACTCATCTGTACCACAATATTAACAACTAACATACATTTGTAGAGATTGTTTTAGCTCCTCCCTAGTAGTGGGTTAAAGGTAATGAGAATATCATGCATTTGGTATATAGGTTCCCACTGTGGGTATCAATCTCTTCATCTGAAAATTGAGCTTCTAAATTTATTGCAAGATAATGTAAGTGTAAGAGGAGCACTGTGCTTCCCACAGGCAAGTACATAATGTGGGCTAGTTCACTTTCCATTGTGAAAATAAATGAAAAAGTCAGTGAACAAAGTATTTTTTGTTTTCTAAATGCCATTTTAAATATGCAAATAATAAGCTGTTATTCCAGTAATTATGTGGCTATTTTTTCTGGAAGGAGAGAGGAATTTAATTTTTTATGCCATTTTGGGAGATAAAGGAAGGCACAAAACAAAGACGGCAGGCCCGTATGGAAATCGAACCTGCATCTTCCATCATACCAGAAAAGAGTTGTAATATACGTAGCCACCTAGGCACAGTAGCCATACGAAAACGTTCACTGACTTCATTTGGAGTGATGACTTTTGAAACAGAGTAGATTCTAAAAAAGCTTGGGCAGTCTTATTACCCAATAAATATATATTTTTTCTAGTTGCTTAATTTTATGAGTGGGACTCATTTGTTGCATTGGATAATGAGTAACAAAATGAAGAAAAAAAACAATATGACAGCTCAAAGTTTAGTCCTCCAAACCTCCTTTTTTTTTAAGGGAAAATTTTTTAAAGGTTTTATTTATTTATTTTTAGGGAGAGAGGAAGGGAGCGAAAAAGAGAGGGAGAAAAATAATGTGCAGTTGCCTCTCACGTGGCCCCACTGGGGACCTGACCCACAACCCAGGCATGTGCCCTGATGGGGAATTGAACCGGTGACCCTTTGGTTCATAGTCCATGCTCAATCCACTGAGCTACACCAGCCAGGGCTTTTTTTTTTTTTTTAGATAGCTATTCTGCATGAAAATCTATCCAGAATTAATTGTGTATTTTCTGTTACTGTTGTTTTCTTAATACCGTTCAAACTATCGAACCTAATGTTAGTAACATTCCCCAGTGATCTATGGCCATCATTAGGAGTACCAGTTATTGTTTGGTGATGTCCCTCAGGATTATAAAAGTTTGTAGGTCAGCTTATCCTTAATAAATAGCTCAGTTTCTGTGCTTTTTCAGTTCCTGTATTTATTAATTTTTTTATAGATTTTCTGTCAACTCCCTTGTTGTCACTTCTCATTACTGTCATTGTGCTAGTCCTAATAGCCCCACTCCCTTTCTCACTTGCTGCTTCCTAACAGGCAGTGGGTTTGGCAACCAGATCACTAAGCTTTTTAAAATTATCAGGTAAATAACATTTTCTAGAGTCTAAGAGAACACTCATAAGAGAAAAATGCATTTGCTTTACTGCATAGACTTCGTGGTTGCAATGTCGATGGTGCATATTTTCTTGTTTAAATCTTGCTTAGCGCTGTCAGGAAATTTAGGCTGTTATATAGCTGACTCCTGAGAGGTGGAGTGTTGCTCTTAACTAAATTAACCAGACAGACTACCACACCTATATCAGGGATGTTATGCAGACAAGTTAGGTCATGTCTGGGAGAGTTAGGGGTACGCCTCTGGAGAATGTCAAAAATAGTTATTAAAACAGCATTATTAAAATAAATAGTGTTTTTGAAATTTAATTGAAAAGTCACTAAATTGCACAAGTTGGTAAACTTGAAAAATATTGCCATATTTTCTGTTATCCTTACTTCTTCTAAAAGTCTGTTTTGGATTGGAATGGCTTATATTGGCAGCTTATTCATTGCAACCTATCCTGTTTGCAAATGTAGAAAAAACATGGTTATTTTAGTTGATTCCATCCAGGCAGGAAAGGGCCTCACCACCTCACAGCCTAAAACAAACAATGACTGGTGATGGTCTCGTTGTGAATTGCTTTCCATGGACATAATGAGTTTTCTTTCATTTCTCCATTTTTTAAGAGACTTACATACCTGACACACATGAACTAAACTGTGTTTGCCTGATATAAGCTGAACTTAAAGCTCTGGTTGAGATTACCACCCTTTAATACCTTTGCGTATTCCTTTGCTACACAAAGGCTGAATTTTAAAAACTTCTGTACAGCAAAAGCAATTCATACAGATAAAAATACCTGGAGTGCCCTAGGGGTCGTTGATGTTGCGGAGAGACAGGAGAAGAGTGAGATTTTAAGTTTAAGCTTCAAGCCTTTATGGTCTAAATGGACATGCCATTTTGAATTAAGCCTCAAACATTTTTTTCTAGGCAACCAAGGATATCATTTCTAAGATGAGCTATGAACGAGTGAAGCAAGGCTCCAGTCACTTGCACTCATCAGAGAATTTTTTCCTCCCTAAAGAGAACAGATTTCATCTGATGCTGCCTGCCTCCTTCCAATTTGGGCACTTGTGATTCTCTTCCATGAATCCCCTAACGATTTCAATCAGGGGAGATATTTTATTTTTTCTTCCTGCTGCTACCAGATATGTCTGGCTGGTGATGTAAAATCATTGCCACAGGACAGCGACTGCTCAGGGCTATGCTTCTCCAGCTCATCAGTCAAGGACACCACCTGACTGTAACGGAAGTCCTTTCTGGTATTGCTATACCCCTTGTCTCTCTAGTTACACAAACATCCTTTTTAAAAATCGTTCACACTTTTTGTCTTTTCTTTACCTACCTAGCTGTTTATGAAGCCTGAGCCACAGCAAATAGCCCACAGCTTCACTCATCTTCCTTCCACCTCTGCCCACTTGTATGTTATAATGAAGCAGTGATTCTCGTAAGCCAAGAAGATAGAGGATTAACCTGAGGCAGTGCCAGGAAGTATATCTTTAGTACCTCCTGATGCCCTTTGCTCATTTTTGCACCCTTCTTTCATGCTTCCTAGTTACTCCAAATTTTCACGTAGCCTACTGTTTCCCTTCCCCAGGCTTGTCTCATTAGGAGAGATCTAAATGCTTTAAAATACTGCCTTTGATCAAAAATTTGATTTTAGTTCTCATTCCTTCAGCTTTGTGATATGGGCTGAGTGCTGGCCACAAAATAGAAAATCATCAACAAATAATTATGTATTAAAGTAAAAATTATTTTTGAGCGACAACTCCCAGTCAATACAGGTGTGTGTGCTTGAGCAGGGGCAATCAAGAAACGTAATATTTTGATTATGGTTTTGATCAGGGAGGAAATTTTAAGGTCATTGGCAGCTCATTGCAGAGGGGTTTGTGTGTGTGTATGTGTGTGTGTGTATCTCCCATGTATATTTGTATGAGGAGTAGTTGATATGAGGTAGTTAGGCAGAAAGACCTACATGCAGTTCTCAATTCATAGTGTTAAATATCTTATGTGAATGATCAACCCCATAAAAAATATTGACTCTACAGTTTAGATTTCCCTTTTTTCTAATTTTCCCATAAGAGTATTTGGGAGATAATAGCTATCTGCTGTTTAGCTAGTTTTATACCAGTACTAGCACTGATGGTTTAAAAAAAAAAGTTTGAAAATAAATACACAGTACAGAATCTTCAAGTAACCCAACTTTTCAGGGCCTATGAAGACTTCTGAAAAGTTCTAATTTTCTAATTGCATGACCTAGAATTTTATCTGTAAATAATAACTCAGTCACAACACCCTCTTGAAAGATTTCTCCGATGCTCTACTACGAACCTGTCTCATAGCTTACCATCGCCCGCTGATTGTGGCACTCTGTCCTCACTCAGTTGTCTCATCCTTCTTAGCGCATGTGGCTTTTTTGCATTTTTTATAAGCTTCCTTAAAGACAGAGGTTCTGTTTAATTCATCTTAAAGCACTGCATATATAAAGCACTACATATATATATGCATATATGTATATAGTTCTATGTGTATATCTATATATATGCAGATAACTATATGTGTGTGTGTGTTTGTATGTGTGAATACTCAATATTGTGCTTTAGAATTTCCATCATATATATTGTGGAGGGAAGACTCATTAAAATGAAGATACTATAAAACTGTCAGCTGATTTCTCAAAACAAAGGCAAGAAGGGGCTGGAAAAAAGTATTCAAATCATGAAAGGAAGGGACCTACATCCAAGATTACTCTATCCAGCAAAGCTTTCAATTAGAATGTAAGGGCAGATAAAGTGCTTCTCAGATAAGGTCAAGTTCAAGGAGTTCATCATCACCAAGCCCTATTATATGAAATATTAAAGAGACTTATCTAAGAAAAAGAAGATAAAAAGTACAAACAGTAAAATGAGAACAAATTCACAATTACCAACAATCGAACCTAAAACAAACAAACAAACAAACAAAAAACCCTAAGCAAACACCTAGAACAAGAACAGATTCACAGAAATGGAGATCGCATGAAGGGTTATCACAGGGGAGGGGAGGGGAGAGAATGGGGGAAAGGAACAGGGAATAAGAAACATAAATGGTAGGTACAAAATAGACAGGGGGAGGTTAAGAATAGTATGGGAAATGGAGAAGCCAAAGAACTTATATGTATGACCCATGGACATTAACTAAAGTGGGGTAATGATGGTGGGAGGGGGTACAGGATGGAGGGGAATAAAGGGGAGAAAAAATGGGACAACTGTAATAACATAATCCATAAAATATATTTAAAAAAAGAGAACTTGAAAGAAAAAAAAATGAAGAAACTATGCCTTTAATGCTGCTTTATGCAACTCCTTTATTTCTCCCATGCAAGCCCACATTTGAGATTCTATAGTATGTTTTACTCACATAAGTAGAAACTGTTTGTTAAGCAGGGAGAATCCTTGGTATTTTGGAGTGTAGTGTAGCATTGAAGAAAAATCTGTTTAAATCAAGCAACTTATCTGACGCACCAGGCCATTTTATTTTCTAAGTGTGCAACAGAAAATTCCCTTAAAATCCTCATAACTGAATCTCCTTTATTTCTGTAATTGGAGCATTACTAGTATATATAAATGTTATAAAGACAATTCAGGATGAGTTTTCTAGAGCTAGCTTCTGTGAAATATGTAGAACAAGAAAATTAGGCTATCATACAAAAACCTAGAGGACAGACAACATAAGGGAACCAGATAATAATATTTCTGCAAAAATACATTAAGCAGTTCAGAGGGTAGTGGGAATTTCAAATTCTAGAGAATCCCTGAACCCTTAAGAGCCTTTACAAAGAGAAAATTATAGACAAAACCTGGGCTGCTGAAAGAGGAACATCCCTCAGTGTATTACTGCCAGGAGGGCATTTCATTGCATTACTCAGATGAAATAGATGGATAAAGATATACAGATGAAATAGGTATAGATTTTTTCCTTGATAAGAAATATGTTTATTCTTTCAGTATTTCCAAATATCTGTCCCAAATGAAGTATTCTGAATACTTTGTTCTTAAGAAACATGACTAGTTTTCTAATAGGTGAGATCATATGGTATTTGCCTTTCACCACCTGGCTTATTTCACTTAGCGTAATGCTCTCCAGTTCCATCCATGCTGTTGCGAAGAATAGTACCTCCTTCTTTCTTTCTGCTGCATAACCAGCAAGCAAAATATAACCAGAGACATTGAAATAAAGAACAAACTGACAGTAACCAGAGGGGAAGGGAAGGGCGATAACGGGGGAAAAAAGAGGAAGAGTCATCAAGGACCCATGGACTGAACCAAAGTGGGGGGGGGATTGAGTGTGAGAGATGGGGGTGGGTGGGGCAAGTAAAAGTGGTGGCAGGAAAATGAAGACAACTGTACTTGTGTAACAATAAAAAATGCAAAAAAGAAAAAAAGAAGAAGAAACATGACTAGTTTTCATAAATGTAGAAAGAGAGTAAAATGGACAGTTGAGATAGGGGGTGGTGAATGAAATGAGGCTAGTAAACTTGTTGCTGACTCAAAAGCACTAAGCAAAGCATTGAGAAAATGCACATTTTGGTAGGTACAGAATTCAAGTTTCTAGGGTGTCCCAAAGATTCCTTAAGTCTAGCACTAACTTAAAATGTAGAGCGCTAATCAGAAAAGGAATTGTAGTTTTCTCCTGACTTTGTGTGTAACCAACATAATGATTTATGATCAGACTAACCTGAGTCATAGATGACCAATTAAAAAATTTCAGTTGCACAGTGATATTTGGGAGACAGTAGTGATTTTTGGTTCATTATAACTCTCATTGATTGACAACACTGATCAGATAGAGCCGAATTGATTTCTTGTTCTACAAAGGTAAATAAAAGCTACCTTATTTTAATTTGATAGAAGCCAACAGGAAAAAATAATTAATTTGTAGGCTGTTTATCATGTTGATATTACATAGGCAGTACAACATCTTGAACAAATAGAAACGTGTATCATCCTGTTGTGAAGATTATGTCCAGCTCTGAACAAGCTGTTTAGGGGATTGCCAGGGCGTTCATAGTGTTGAAGTCTGTGTGGTAGAGAACCCTTTTTACCTCATAATAATGAATGTGTCCCTTAGTAGTTCATAGTAATAAAGACATTTAAATATTTTCTGTCCCCTCTTATTACAGGTATTTAAAAAAAACCCAACTATGGAAGATATACTAGTATAAACAAATTATTTAATCTCAATATAGTTTTTTAAGGAGTGCTAACAACAAAACATATACTTACTTACCTATTAATTTGATTACATTTTACAGAGTATAGAATTACAAATATTAATTTTAAAAAATATAATTGGAAGAAAAAATATTAGTGTGCATTAGTATGGTTAAATATCACTTTGGGAACCTTTTCTTTTAGTTACCAGTATCCATTGAAAATATGGATGTGTATTGACTGGGTTAAGATGTAAAATACATTTCTCACTGACAGTCATAAGCAAAGTTTAAGAGACACTTGACATTACAATGACATATACATTTCAGATGCTGATTTCTAGACTTGTTTACATGAAATTTTATTATGAGATGGGACATAACCAAGTTGGCTTTATGTATCAGACAGTTGTAAACAATAAAACAACACCCTATCAGCTTTTGAATTTAAGTGCTAACAACCTTTGGCAGTAAAGACATACTACACTAAGCACAAAAAATATGACAGACTTTTGAAATGTACAATTTATTATGTTATTCATAAACTATCATTCTTTTAATCAGTGTTTTGACAAACTGGGAAAAATAGAAAAAAAATCTGCAGATTTCCATCAATTTCTCTAAGCATCTGCTACTTAAGGGCCATATGGGTAAACAGAAGTCACAGGTTTCCATTGCCATCACAGTGCTGGAAAAACATCAAACTCATGAAAATATGTTTTTTAAGTGTCCTGCATACATCAAAAACCTTAGTTCATATCAAAAGAATATTCAATGTTCCAGGACAAGCTTTAGAAGCACTTGAAGATTAAACTAGTGATTGAAAGTTAATCAAAATTTATCCGCTTCCATTTTGAAGGTAATATTGATTGCAGTATTCATAGTCAACTATAATTCAGACTGTGTTTATTTAACTATGGAGGATCTACATTTATTAAGATAGTGATCAGGACTACATATGCCATTTTAACATTTATGGGCCTATATTAATTATATTTTAACATAATTGAACACTACTATTTCCGTACTTCTAAATGGATAACCATTAACAGGCATATGCAGAATGAGATGCCTTTGTTCATATGTAAAAGTGACTGTATTTTCCTGACTTCCTAAATCACAAAGAATGAAAATTTATGCAGTGAGCTATGATAAACTTGTTTATCTTATCTAAGTTTACTATTGTCAGTTCCTGTAACCATTCTCCAGGGCATTTGTTGTACACTCAATTTTGCTAAGAGAAACAATGCAAAAGTTGATTTTATTTCCTCAAAGACTATATTTTAAAGTCATTACAAATAATTGTTATTGTTAAAAATAAAAATAGTTGGAGTTAGAATAAGACTTAAACAGGATCCTGAATTTAAGTTCTAAAAAAAACACTTGATAAAAATTATGAGAACTTGTATTCTTCATAAGCAATGGGAAAAGTCAACTACTTTTAAATTAGTGTTGGCTTTTGGTCTGAAAAGCCCAAATACAACCTATTTGATCAAAAGTCAAAGAATGGGATAAATTTGGATAGATGGATATATTCATGCAAGACTTCCTAATGAAATTCTTTCCCTATCAGGAATAAACAGAAATATAATAATAATAGTAATAGTAATAATAATAATAATAGTAATAATAATGGCATAATACACTCCTAAAGCACATCCAAACATAACCACAGGTAGGTGAACTATTGACTTAAATTATTGTGATGAACTTAATTATATTCTAGATTTTAAAAACTTCTAACAAATTTTATCACTTAAAAATAATTTAATTACTATAGTAATTTGGCAAAAGTAATGTGCTATATGCCACTGAGGAATTAGCATTTGGAACATTACTTAATCCATGTTTTAAGTAAGTCCAGTAAAGGGAAATAGTTTATAAAAAAGAGTTATTTCATGACTTTTATCGGGTTAAATATTTATCTATACCTATCTATGTATATTACCAAAGTATGTCTCTCTCTCTGTCTATATATATATATGTGTGTGTGTGTGTATACACACACACACACATGGATGCACATGTGTATGTATACACACACATATGCATATGTAGTTAATGCAAAGTGATTGAAACACAGATTTTTTTCTCATTGTCAATGTCAGTCATATCACCAGTAAGAGGCAAAATCCACACAATAGTGTTTCTTGGGCCTTTCCTCTACTTTGTTGTTTCCAATAACACTTTCCCAGTCCCAAATCTCCTTATCTCCATCCTAATACAGCACAATCTTCTTCTACCTCAACTCTTTCTCTTACCTAATCTCCTGTGAGAACTCCGCTGATTGGTACTCACAACTCAATGGTGGTTAAGGCATTTTCCTCCCAATTGAATGGCCTTTCAGGTTCAGTGGCCTCTAGTTAATTGCAATTTCCCCTCCTTGACAGCATTGTTCAAATCGCCCTCCTAGATATCACCTCTTAATGTCTATCTCATACTTTAATCTTCTGACAGAAAGAACTACTTACAATTAATTTAAATATTTTATATTTTTGCAAGCTCTATGCTTTGTCCAGACTGCATGTGCTTATAACAAAAAATTCCTTAGTTTGTCAAAGTCAAATTTGTTCTTAAAATCTCAAATTAAATTTCCTTTATGAAGTTTCTTTCTGAACCTTCTATTATGGCATTTCCTTTTTCTCCTTTAAACCCCACAAGCTCTTTGTCCTTCTCTTCAGGTACTTGTTATGG
Organism: Desmodus rotundus; assembly: GCF_022682495.2. Taxonomy (NCBI): domain Eukaryota; kingdom Metazoa; phylum Chordata; class Mammalia; order Chiroptera; family Phyllostomidae; genus Desmodus; species Desmodus rotundus. The sequence goes on from NC_071388.1 coordinate 132,538,171, forward strand.
TATTTTAATAAATTGGAGGTATATTGCGTAGCATTCAAATTATGAACATTCAACTGAATACATCAGATGACAACAGAAACAGGGTTTTATGGTTTTAATTAGTGTCTCCTTTTGTGTTTTGCTTTATTTTGTTATTTGTTTTAGGTATTAAAAGTCCTTATAAACAAGCCAACAACCTTATGTGGGACGTATTCAAACAAACAGCATTTTATTCATAAGACAACAAACTACATTGGATTTGCTGTAAGATAGTGCAATACACACAACTTCTTATATGCAGAAATTCATGGGTAATTTCTGCAATTTTAAAATATGATGTTTATGATACATGATTTTCACATTAATCATGGACTTTGGGACCCAACTCTTAAGTCTACTTTTACAATTTTGTATACAGTAGCCCCACCTTATCTGCACGGGATACTAGGAGACTGCCAGTAGATGCCTAAAACCACAGATAACCAACTTCTTCTGCATTGTTGGGAATGTGGCAGCAGCTTCTTCATGGGTAGATGTAGCCTCTCCAGTAATTTTTATATTTTTCAGTCTAAACTTTATTCCTGAATCCTTATAATGATACCTTACTCGCAGTAGATGGCTGGTGTCACTTAATTCCTAGAATTTCTAGTAGAAGTCTCAATGGTTTCTGACACAACATGTTGCCATTAATCAGAACACATTTTCAGTTCTCCCACCCACAGATTTAAGGTCTTTTTCATCTTAACTAAGTACTTACCATATTCTATGGCCATAACTTTTTCATTTGGAGATGTTATAGCAAAACTAGCACAAATTTCCTTTCCTCCATAATTTCATGGATAGAAGAGTTAGTTGCTCTTGTCATAGACCTTAGCAACTAAGCATACATTTTTTTCTTTTGTCATTAAATGAGACAATGTTTTCACTTAAAGGAAGCACTTAACAGCTTCATACTGGCATATCTGATTTGCCAGCATTACTACTCTTGCCCTTTGGGGGCATTATTAGGTACAATAACAGTTACCTGAACAGGAGCTCTGCAGTACTGCCACAGTTGATGTGATCACTGAGACAGCTATGCATGGAAATGAGTGGAAAACATATACAACGTTGAGACCCTGGACAAGGGCATAGCTTACCTCCCGAGCAAGATGGAGAGGGAAGGGGTAAAATTTCCTCTCACTACTCAGAATGGCATGCAATTTAAAACTAGTAGGTTGTTCATTTCTGGAATTTCCATTTAATATTTTTAAATCACTGTTCACCATGTGCAACTGAAACTGTGGATAAGGGGGGCTACTGTACTTTTGTTTCATTACTTTAATGGGAAGTATAACCAATGTTCCCTCTATCTTTGAATGCCACAAGTTCCTTAAAAGTTCCTCATACATACTTGGTATTTAACACATTTTTTCATACTTTGAAGAAAAAAATAGTAAAGTTGTCTGAACAATTGAAAAATGTCAAATGGAAAGTAATCATGGAAATCAAGTTATATATTAATTATGCAATAATTTTTAAAAGATTTTATTTATTTATTTTTAAAAAGGGGGAGGGCAGGAGAAAGAGATGGAGAGAAACATCAATATGTGGCTGCACTTGTGTGGCCACTACTGGGGACCTAGTTCCCAACCAGGCATGTGCCCTGACTGGGAATCCAACCAGTGACCCTTCGGTTCACAAGCCAGCACTCAATCCACTGTGCCACACCAGGGCTAATCATACAATAATTTTTAAAAAGAGTACAAGTGGACTACTTTGGGAATTAGGTACAGAGCTTACAGGTATTTGGAAAGTATACGTGCTTTGAAGAGTTCTTCACATCTCTCCTTACTTCATTTTTTAAACTGAAAATTCTTTAAGGATAGTAATGATAGCACATATCTTGGTATCTGCTGATTTGTTGTAGTATGTCTTGTATTAATCTTGCAAAGGAGAGCTTCATGTGACGCTTCCAGAAAAATCTCAGCACTCTACACAAGACAGATACCAAAAATATTTACAGAAATAATTAACTTATTGTGCTTTTAAGACTGAGCCTAGTATAGTGGTCTAATATAAGTGCAAACAGTGAGCTCGATTTAAATATGGTTGATTGAAATAAAGATCAAATGAGACATTGTGTCCATAAAGGAGTGTATAGGAGCCAGAGAACACTCCAAGACACATTATCTTTTATGCAGCAATGGTGCCATGCAACCCAAGGTGAAGAGTAGTGTCACACCTAGAAGCAGAAAATCAACTAAAAGAAACCGATTAGACAACATCAGCCTTGATAGCCACACTAGTAACTGCCCTTTCAGCGGTGGCACTCTCAAATACAAAGGGAAAATAACTCCATAGAAAATCAGGGTTTTTTAAATCAATGCACCCTCTTTGTCTCTAACTCCTTCAAGTGCTCTAAGTTCGGAAAGTCACCGTTTCAGATCAACTTCACAGAGAGCTGCATTTTGTGACTTTGCAATCAGCAACTCAAGCAGTCACTCACTGTTGTTCCTAGCTACAGTGTTACTTCCAAATTGGTCTACAATATCGAAAAACAGCCCTGGAAGTAATGCACAGAAAAACAAAATCCTATTTCCCTCTTTGGCATTTTTTTATTTCCCTCTTCAGCATTTAGATTATCTATTTTATTTTAGATCTATAGCTTACTTTGCCTCAGAAAAGGATTGGCCTTTTGGTTATGTTGATAAGGAAGATTTCAGGAAGTCCAGATCCACAAGCTCTCTTCTGAGTAATAAAACAACTCTGATACTACGGGAAATTTTAAACTTGAATATTAATTTGTATTTCAATAGAATTATCTTTTAAACCTCTAGTTTAGGATAACTATGGCTAGAACTTGTAGCTACTACAATCACAGCACTTGAACAGATGAAAGAATTTTTAGCTTTTAATTTGATGTCATGCCAGTCTACCCAGAGAGAAAGGTTACGGCGATATAAGCTGTACAAGGTGAACTGCGTTATGGTGCCATGGCAGGTTTGTGTCCCATGTAAAGAAACATTAGATTATCAATTTAACATTTGTCTTGGTTTCACATACAATGTCATAGGGAAATTCTATTTGTAAAACAAAGTAAATCCTCTTGAAATTTGACTTCCTGATTTCCTTGTATCCCATATGCCAGATATCTCTCCAAATTCTCTCTTCTCTCTAAACTTCCCCTTCCAGTTCGCTTGATCACATCAAATCCTGACTCCAACAGATGCAGGCCAGGTCCCCAGTAGTGGCCACACAAGTGCAGCCATGTGTTCATGTTTCTCTCCATCTCTCTCTCTCCCTCCCTCCCTCCCCCTGTTATAAAATAAATAAAATCTTTTAAAAATTATTGCATAATACATAACTTGATCTCCATGATTATTTTCCATTTGAGATTTTTCAAGTGTTCAGACAACTTGACTATTTTTTTAGCTTGGAGCGCTTGGGAAACAGTATTTTCTAGCTTTCCCATCCCTTATCCTTCTTTTCATCTCTTCATTCTTGTTTCTCCATAACAGTCTTATTTCTAGTATAAATCAATCTCCCCTTTCTAAACCACCCAGTACTCTGGTCCATATCATATACCCACACACAAAGCAAAAGCTAAGTAAGCAGAAGAAAGGGTAAAAAGGCTCAATGATTACTTTCTGTCCCAACTCCACTGCCCTCCCACTTTGGGTAGAAAAGTCTTGTACCTTGGAATCATCTACAGAGCTTTTAAGAAATATAATGCCCAACATTGCCCCAGACCAATTAAATCTCTTTCTGGGATAGAACTCAGACAATTTAAAAAACCCTTTCCAGATGAATCTAATACACAGCTGAAGATGCAAAACCCTGGTTTGGATATTTGGGTCCACAAAGGAGGGCATCATATCTGTTTTGAGAGGATTTGTTCATAGAGAAATGGGGGTGGTAGTATTGGGGAAAGGAGGGGATGTGAGTGCTGACTGTCATGGCGTCTGTTGGAGTCGGGATTTGACATGAACAGACAAACTGGAAGAACCTGTAATATGGGTCTCCTATTGTAACAGGGTGCAGCCAAGAGGGGGGCCCCAAATAGGGATTTGTAATGGGGGTCCAGAACTCAAGGTGTCCAGGAAATATTATAAAAATATATATAGGGTGTCCTCACCCCCACAAGCCTGAGCTGGGGGAAGGGACACATGGAGCAGGGCCATTCAGAGCTGTTTTGTATAGCAACAGCTGTGCAGCTGACCTCTGGCATGGTCATTTAACACATCTATAACCTTTAACTGGTTTCATGGATATGTTAAATAGCTGTGGCCATGCTTTGAGCCAGGGAGATGGGAGTGACTTTCATCCAAAATGTAACTGGGAGGCAACTCCCCCTGGTTACAGGGCCTGTGTGAGAGCTTGGAGATGATTGGCTCCATGCCATGGGGCCACGCCTGCTCAGACTTACTATGGCAGCCCAGTAAAGCTGGAAGAATACGGGATTGCTGGAAGGTGTAACTGATTGTAGGAGGAGTTGGAAATGGGGCGGCAGAGGAAGACTGGTGCTGGGATTTAAATTCAGGTGTGGTAGTCATACTGGAGAGAGGACCACGTAGCTTTGGTGGAGAGAAGACAGAGAACCATGCTGCTTTGGTGGAGTAGGGACCCCATGGTGGCGGCACAGCTGATGGTGCTGGGAGCCCGAATCACGGACTTCTACTTCTTTTCCTGAGATATGGTACCCAGGACTGGGCAAAGGGAGAAGGAAGGACTGTGCATCTGTGGGTATTCTAAAGCACTTTAGTATTTTAATGAAGACATTAAGTCATTACTCTTAAGTCTGTATAACTTTTAAATAAATAATTCTTTTCCTTTTCACCAATCTCTGGCATTGAGAGACTTCTTTCCTCTGGTGTCAGGCAAGGTGAACCTAGTAGGTGGGGGGGACCCCCAGAGAGAACGGGGGAGTCCTTTCCATAATAGTATATTGTTCACCCCCTCCCCAGGTATGTTCTGTACATTACAACACTTTAGCCAGCATTAGACTCAAGGGCAGCCCCTATGTCTCTGCCTCGCACACCCTCAGCAGGAAAAGCATTAGTTCACTATGGTCACCTACGATGACACTTAATTCCAGAGTCTCTGCCTTAACATAAGAAAGGTTTTTCATTCACTAGAATCATTTCTTAATGGATTCAGGTTGAAACTAGATTTTCCTCTTACAAACACCGAGATATCTGTACCCTGACTTGGCCTACAAAATACTGAGACAGACAAGGCCAGGTTTACATGAATTCCTCTTGTGTTGAAGGCTTTTACAGGAAAAGCAGTTTAGTTTGCACAGCCTCCAAACAGAACCTTGTGTGACCCATGTTGGTGCCCTTCTATACTCACTCATTAGGATCTGCTTTGTCTGTAATCCAATATCAAGAGTTGGAATCATACATATCTATACACGTACCTCGAGTCTATCTTTGTGCTTAAATATGAGTTTGGTAATTTGGTGTTAGTATTATTTCTGAAGGACCTCAACGGTTTCCCCATTTTCTGACTCAAAATTGATTAGTTTTACAATAGTGAGGATTCAGGTAGCCCTTTAGGTTTAAAGTGGATTTTAAAATGATCTATCTATCTATCTCTATCTATTTCTCTATATACCTATCGTCATGGCTCTAGCCATGTAAAATATTTCTATGAACCGTGCTACAACTTCCCCTGAAGGATTATTGTTGAAATCTTTCCATTTGCTACATAAAAGGACTATATATTATTGATTTGCAAATATATATTCAACATATGAATGCAGGCAACTCATCTTGTCATCTGTAGGTTTCTAGGACAGTGAAGCAGGTTGCAGCACAAGAAGCTGGGTTATTTTCAGGCCACAAATAACCTGTAATGTTGAACTGTAGACCTTCACTGTGCTCTATATATCTGACTTTAACAGCACTTCCAGAATATTGTAGTACCAAGCTATACCTAGGATCCTAAGATCTTTTTTTTTTTTTTTTTTCTGGGCATTCACAATGAATGCCACCAAATTTCTCAAGTTACTAAAATAAAACAGTCAGTGTCAGCAGTCCTAAAAAAGCAAGATGTAGTAACAGCCAATTTCCCAGGAATCTCCTTTCACTGGAGCAGAGAGAAAGCCTTGAGCTAGCTTAAACATAGCTGCCGTGACCTCCATCATCCACAAAGGACTCCAATTTAAGAAAGTCTATGCCATTGGAGGCTGAGTTTCAAACACATTTCTTGTGTTCAATTTTATAAGAGCGCATTAGGTCTCAAAGTGGTCTTTAGTGCTTCTCTCTGAAGTAGTATTCTAAGAAACCTAAAAGTTTTATAGGGCAAATCTTTACCTTTTGAATTGTGAGTCTAATGAGACTGTAACCATCATGGAAATACGCTTTAAGTTATTGACTTTTCTTAAAGTACAGCTGAGGACTGAACTGTAAAGGCTGGATTCCAGAATATAATCCACGTGTAGTCAGTCACAGGTCCTCATATTTCCGTGTTGGCTCAAGTCAAACAGACAAAGATATTTAGATAGTACAGAAAGTCCTCACTTAAAATCGTGGATAGGTTCTGTGGCTTTAAGCCAAATGACATGGAGCAAAACCAATTTTACCATAGGAAATTGATGTAAACAAGAGTTATGTTCCTACCATATCTCAAATTTAGGACAAAACAACATTAATCAAAAAGCATTATTCCAGAACTTGCTGTAATTTAAATAGTGTATGATGCTTTCAAAATATTATGAGGGAAAACCCTATTCAAAATGTATTGCTAAATCCCTAAAATCTGCTTCTTTATCTTCTTACAGTAGTTCCTAAAATATGTATCTCATTTAAACTCCTTAAAACTCTCTCTTTGAAATAACTCACTTGGGCTCTCTACTTGTCCAGTTCTCCTTCACCTTCCTGGATTCACTGTTTTCTCCTAGTACAGCCAAGTTTGAAGGAAGAATTGTCAGGGCCTAAACCTAAAAATACTTTTACATTAACAGCTTTTACTTTCAAAAGGAAATCCTTGCATCAAAACTAGATGACAGATATCAATATGTTTAAAGTGTCACATTAACAGATTGAAGCAAGGATGACAGTCCTAAAACTAATTGATTAATATTAATAGATTACTTATTTTAGCATAGATTAAAATGCCAATAAGTATCTGCTGAGAAATTCCATGTACCAAGTATCAAATATATTATTATCTTGTAATGTAATGTACTGTTACATTATTTTATTTTGTAATGTACTGTTATATAGATACCTAATTGTGTTACACAAATTCCAGAAAAGCAGTGAACCTTACCCCAATAAAGGACATGGAATAATCTAGATTGAATGCTATGGTTCATAGTTGGTTTGTATTAAAGTTAACCATAGCTGTGTCACTTTTACATATCCTAAAGCAAGACCAGTACCTGACTCAAGTAATTAAATTAAGTGAATACAATCCAAGGTTTACTGTAAGGTATGTATCATTTCATTAGAAAAAATTTTGAAAGCCTTGTTTCTAAACTTTTTGGAAAAAATACAATAGCCCCAATAAGCTCAGTTGAATATGTGTGCATATAAAGGGTTAGAATAGTCACTAATCTTTGACAATTCTAGGTTCTACCATAAAGGTGCTCTCTCTGCTTAAAGGCTTATGCTTGATGGAGCATAACATTTCCATAATTTTATCTGCCTATAACTTGTATCAGAAAAAACACATAGAAAAGAATTTTTCTGTCTCAAAAAACTGTGATAGACTCATTTAGAATTTAGTTTATTTCTACAGGGCTCTTATATTTAATAGCTAATATATTCATGTTACAATATCATAACAGACTAGTACGTAATGCATTCCACTCAAAAGTTCATGATATTTGATGTTTTTAAGTAAAACACCATGAGTCAACATTTGACTGAATCTTTACTTCAAATCTGTAGTTGTATATAACATATTCATTAAAAAAGGAAATATTTCTATAGATCCAGTTAAGGTAAATTTCTTCTTTTCTCAACTGCAACTAAGAGAACAATCATAAAACATGTTTTAAAGAAAACCTGTTGAGGATAACTCCTCCATTAATAATATTTTCTTTAGGATGAGGTCTAAACTTGAAGTTCTGACCAATGAGTGTTAAATTCTGAAACCCAATTTTGTAAGGAGCTTGCCTTAGGGGTTTGGCTAGATTCCAGTGAGGTGATTGCCTTACACCTTCCTAATTTTTCATAGAAATTTCAAATGAATGCAGTTTTCTTCTTTGTATGCTAATTAGGAAATGCCACTAAAAAGGGAACAAATAAAAGCTTACGTGTGAATACACGTATAGAGGTGATGACAGATAACTGGAACTTGCTGCAAAGGCCATTGACAGCTGTGTAAAAAGGCGGCTTACGCTGTAGGAGACTACAGCATGGAGGAAACATTGTTTCGGGTGTCACTTGTCATCACCTCACACTTCTCTATATCCAGTGCCCTAGAGGACTGTGAAGAAGGTTGATTCTTAGATATTGACATGGAATTGTTATGAGATGTTCTAAAAGAAATTGCAGCAAGCCAGAGAGTTAAGAGAAAGAGACAGAGCAGGTGACCAGTGAAAAGCTGTGGGTCAGCTACCAAAAGACTGCTCTCATCCATGAATTTATGTTGAAGCTTTGAATCAACCTACAGGAGTTTGTCATCCTACCACTAGACACTGCTGCATCTCTGAGTATCCATGAACTTACAGGATGTTGACTGTAACCAATAAAAGTATCAGTGTCTACTATCAGACTAGGCACCTATCACAGAACTGCCCCTTCCCACTTCCCCACCCCCCTTGTCTGTAACTGATATAATTTCTTTCAAACACCTTACATCTTTCCTATCCAAAACAATGTATAAAAGCACCCATCAACTCCAGAATGCTGGACATGCTTTTTTCCCTACTGAGCCATACTGCTGGTGGTTTAAATTTCATGTCGCAGGACATGGTCTTTTTCTGGCTAGCATTTAGCTTAATAAAATCTTATAAAAAAACTTTCAGCCATGACTTTTTTTTTGTACTTTGTTTAACAACACGAATGGCAGATATTAGCTTTCCATGGAAATGCTATTTTTATAAAAAGAGATCAAGAACTTTTACTAAGGCAGCAAAGTTTTACATAATAAAATGACATAAATTGTATTTAAGTCATATGAGTTATATAAATGCAAGTAAGCCTTGTATACAGAGGACATGGCGTAGCAAAAATAAACATGGATTTTTTAAAGGTACTACTATAGAGCACGTTTAGGTTTGCCACATCTATTTCTACAACGTGGAGAACAAAAGAAAACTGCATTGGGCGAATCCAATGTATGGCCTTTTTTATTCTTTTTTTAAAAATGAAACTTGAAATAAGAAAGCTTTATGTGGTTAGAATACTGAATGAAGACATACGTGGCCTATGAAGCCTAAAATATTTACTATCTTGCCCTTTTCAGAAAAAAAAATGCCACCATGATTTCAGCTGTTAAAAAAAAAAGTCCTATTTGAACGAATTCTTTTTAGTTAATTTGGAGGAGAATTAGTTAAGTCCTGTTTGAGCTTCCTCTTCATTTTCAGGTTTCATTATGGCATCAATAAAGGCCTGACATCTCTTAGCTAAGTCAGGTAACACCACCTGGAACTCTAGGCCTCAGGCCAGGTCCCTTAAGCAGAATAGCCTGGAGAAGCATAGCTAGGTCTGGCAGCGGGACACCGAGCCCATGACATGATCCAGTGGGTCTGCTGCCATAAACACACAGGTCCAGACTGAGCGCATTTCAGTAGCTGTGACTGTTAAATAGGAAAATACACTTTCCATATGCCAAGAAAGGCACAGTAGGAAAGTTCGTCTCAGCCACAAGCTTAGAAGTGGTATATTGTTTTGAGCATCAAACAAGTAATATATCCTGTCTTGATATACCCATGTTTCATGTCAGAATAATTTATATTAGTTTTTCTTCTCCTTCTTTTAAAGTTGTTAAATCATTCAGCTGCTTAGATTTTATTATAATAATAAAGTCCAATTTCAGTGTGATAAATGTAAAAAGAAAAAAAACATTGAGCCCAAATAAATAGTCCTCAGCCTGATATTACTTCATCAAAAGCCTCTGAATGCCTCTTGGTACATGTCTGGAGCAATTTATTTCATGCACATCCAGGTTAGAGAGGGATCCTTTCCACATTTCAGTTCCATTAAGCACATCATGATGCTTTTCCCACAGGAAATAAAGTTGACTAGATCACTTTTATCCCCAACAGCCCCTCACCAGCCTCAAGAATCTTGAGTGAAGAGTAGGAAGTTTCAGCAAATACTGATACACACTGCACTACTATTTATGAGTCAATGTGTGATGAAATGGACAAATTGGTTAATGTGTGCAAGTAATAATATTTAAGTTGTCACTTTAGTTTTTGCAAAGCTTTTACTGATATGATACAATATTTAAAATAAAAAATGATAAACTAAAAACAAAGTAAAAAATACATGTCAACTATGCAATGAAGAAAACCACTGAAAATAGACTAGCAGATATGTTATAGGCTGAATTTTACCCCCATACCCAAAAAATATGTTGAAGCCTTTACCCTCCAAAACTCAGAATGTGACTGTTTTGGGACGTAGGGTCATTAAATAAGTGATTGAGTTAAAATAAGGCCAATGGGGTGGGACCTAATTCAATGTGACTGGTATTCTCACAAGAGGACAAAATTTGGACCCATAAAGGGACACCAGGGGCTCTCCCTCAGAGGAAAGACCGTGGGAGGACACAGGGAGAAGGTGGCAAGGAGAGAGGCCCCAGGAGATACCAAACCTACCAACACATCAGTCTTAAATTTCTAGCCTTCAGAACTGTGGGAAAATAAACTTCTGTTGTTTAAGCCACCCAGTCTGTGACATTTTGTTATGGTAGCCTAGCAAACCAACACAAGAAACATACTAAAATATTGTTATTATTACAAATTGTTGATCAAATTATGCCTGAGTTTTATGCCTTTATATTTCTCCTTTCAACTCATTACTTTCTCCAATCCCTTGCCTTCCTCCCTGTTTCCTTTCCTCCTTCCTTTCTTTTGTTTTTCATTCAAAAAGTATTTTTGAGTGCTTACTATGTGTCCAGCTTCATGCATACTTGCACTAGACATTTAAAACATGATTTGTTTTTTTTTTAATTTATCTTTACAAAATTTAATCTGGTAGATTTAAACTGTAATTATTTAACAAAAAATAATGGAGAAATCCATGTCAACATTTCCCAACACACACACACACACACACACACACACACACACACACACACACCTGTACTATGGATTGGTTATATGGAAACATGTTGCTAATTATTCCTGCAATGACAAAAAAACAGTCCACATCTTGCAGTTTGATTAAAAACTACTGTATCAAAGGCAGCTATGACCAAAACAAATTGTCTCAGGTTGCTTTGTGACACCTGTTCTTAATCCTCTAGTGCACTTGAACGTTAATTAGAGACGGTGATGATCACTAGTAGGATGGCAGCCAGGTGCCATTTTTAAAGATGGATTTCTATTTTCTTTAGAGACCACTCCCCCCTTCTCCCCTATCCTCCTTTCTCTGTAAGTTAGACCTCAAACCTAAAAACATTTCTTCTAGCGTCACAACATTGTCCCAAATTTTTGATGAGGAGAAGACAGTGGTCAATTAGAAGTATTTTTTTTTTGATAAAATCTCTTGCCATAGCTTAAATGGTGTTTGGCAGATTTTCTGTTGAGGAGCATTTCAGTATCTAAGGCTAATAAGTGGGTGCTCCAAATGGCACAGATCGAAGGGACGGGTGGCGGTGGTCAGAGCCACAGAACACAACTCCTGGTACAGTGAATGATTCCTCCTACTGAGCCATCACGTGAGCAACTTCTCCTTTTAGTCTTCAGTATCTGCTATGTAGTCAGAGTAGTATCGGGAGACCCAGACCATCACTGTATAGGAATATTAAGTTAAAACACTACATAATGAGTATGCTTATAGGAATTACATGCATAGGGGCCCTCAGGCAAAGGTCAGATAATGGCACAATTATAATACGTAATTTTGGGAGCTATTGCCCAGTGGTCAAAATAATTGTTTAACAAATAAATTTATGAAAAAAATATGAAGACTTACTTTGTTAAAATGTTACTGACATAAAGGATGCATAGCACCCAGGTAACAAATATAATAAAATGTGAGGTTTGTCCAGAAGGTATATATTTCCATGAAATATGAAAAATAAAGATATTTATTGAAGATACAAGATACACGAAACATTGTACATAAGACAAAGATGCCTCAGTCCCCTTCAAAGAAGGTACCTTGGGACCCCACACAGTTCTCCCGATTGCCATCAGCTGCCCTGAATCTCATCGATGGCCTGAAAGCTCCTCCCTTTCAAAGGTGATTTTAGTTTTGGGAAAAGCAAGAAAAAGACACCAAATTTGGGCTGAGTCACTCGGATGATTTGATGTTTCACCAAAAAACTCTGAATAAGATGTGATGCATGAGTGGTTTTGTTGCCATGATGAAGCTGCCAATCACCAGTTGCCCATAGCTATGGCCTTTTGAATTACCCAAATAGTTTCCATGGAGGGATGTTCAAAGTTAATGCAAAATTTGATGCAAATTCGTTGCTCTACTCACTCAGTCATTTTGAATGTGACGGCCACACAGTACACATACTCATTCAAATGCATCTACTGCCCCCATTGACTAGTACAGTGAAGTCATCACTGTTCACACATGCGCATTCCAGTCCACTCTCCTTGGCTGCCAGGTTACATCAATGTCACACAAACTTTTCTCATTACATTAACAATGGCTGGGCTTTTTCTGGATAGTATATGATACTCTTTACTGCAGATTCCCTATAGTCAATTGTTTCACCTAAAGTGCTTCCATTGATTTTGCTAAACTCTTGTATTTGTAACCAGTGTATGATACAATTGGTGAAGAAGCATAGTTTCATAGCAGTTTTTGACTGCTGGAAGAATATTTCCTCCATTTCCTGTGCTATTCACAATATAGCAGATATAGCCATGACACTTAAACTCAATTATATTTTTAACATGTGTTATCCATTACTTTACTAAGTCTATAGTAGACAATAAACAAAACAATGAACCAAACCCTGATTTCTTTTATTTGTAATTTTCATGGTATAAATACCCCCTTCACAGTTAATTTCAAGTTCACATCATGATGTCACTGAGCAAGGAGTTGAGACGACATGCACAGGAGAACTCTGTGATATAGTTATTTCCACCATGATTACAGTGGGCTTAAAGTAACTCTGAGAGTGAAAATAGTTAACTGGAATAAAGCCATTAGAAAGAATGAGTTTTGAGTATTATCATCATTTTTAATACAATTTAATTTCAAATTCATATTATTTATTTTTTAACCTTGACTGTGTTTAACAATTGGCTCTCAGTTTATAAAAATTTAAGTAGTTGGCTCTCATGAAGGGTACAATCGAGCTCCAACACTTCTCTGCTTCTTTCAGCCAACCTTTTTCTTTTAAACCTTTCTCTCTTTCATGATGGTTTTTCCCAGGTGCTCACAAAACAGTCTTTTCTTTGAACAATTCTTCTAACATTCTTCTAACCTTTCTGCCTCCTATTTAGTCTTTCCACAATCTAATCTTAATATTATAGTATAAAAATGTGATAAAGTAATTCACACTAACATGGTGTATGACTTAAAATTAGCTAATATATATACTGTTCAAATCAATCTCTTATAGTGAAATTTCAATTTTTAATGGTATACCAAGATAAAAAGGTATTTGAGGGCAGATACTTCAAATTATAGAGTTTAGTTTATATGAATATTTTTGAGATTTCTGTGTTCTGGTCTAATCACTATAACTATTTGCAGTACTCTTATAGCTTTAGAATTAATAATCCTGCTAAGTAATTAACCATTGTTACAGAACAGACCTGGGGCGGGGGGAGTGAATGATATAATATTACTGAATGGACCCACCCTTGTGCTCTGAGGGTCCCACCCCATACTAGGTTCACCAAGCCCACCACCGGGGAGAGATGTCTCTCAATGCCAGAGATTGGTGAAAAGGAAAAGAATTATTTATTCAAAGAGTTATACAGACTTAGAGTTATGACTTAATGTCTTCATTAAAATACTAAAGTCCTTTAGAATACCCCCAAACACACACAGTCCTTCCTTCTCCCTCTGCCCAGTCTGGGGTGCCATATCTCAAGAAATAGAAGAAGAAGTCCTTGATTCAGGCAGCCCCTTGGTTGGGACAGCATCAGCTGTGTCGCTAGAGCAATCTCCAGTGAATCCAAAACCATGTGGCACCTTCTTATGGCCCACCAGCAGGAATCATTTCACTCCTTTTCTTCCAGGCAAAGTCTCTCCTGCTTCCTAATCCACGTGGTTAAAAGGGCACACCTAAAAGCTGCAGGGTCCCAACTTTCGCCAAAGCCGAGTGGTCCCAAAAAGCCCCAGCATGGCTGCCATGCCTGGGTTTAAATCCCAGGGCCAGTCTTCCTCTGCAGCCCCATTTCTGACTCCTTCTACAGTCAGTTACACCTGCCAGTACTCCCGTATTCTCCCAGCTTTACTGGGCTGCCATACTGAGTCCATGCAGGACTCCATGGCATGGAGACAATCTTTTCCAAGCTCTTCCACAGGCTCTGTAACCAGGGGGAGTTGCCTCCCAGTTACATCATGGGTGGAAGTCACTCCCATCCCCCTGGCTCAAAGCATGGTCAGAGCTTTTTAACATATCTATGAAACCAGTTAAAGGTTATAGATACGTTACATAACTGTTCTAGAGGTTATCTGCAAAACTGTTGCTATTCAAAACAGCTCTGAATGGCCCTGCTCCATGCATCCCACCCCCTAGCCCAGAGTCGTGGGGGTGAGGACATCCTATATATTTTTTCTAATATTTCCTGGACAGACTGAGTTCCGGACCCCATTACAAATCCCCATTTGGGGGCCCCCCTTGGCTGCACCCTATTACATGTTGTTGATACTATCTAAAACACTTATTTCCACCATTACTCTGCTTTGATCTCAGGGGTCTAGCCATCATGAAGTACATTTATCTAAAAATGCCATAATCCCTTCAGCCTTCAGGTGTTTCCTCAAGTTGTTCTTTCTACCTAGAGCACCCTGCCCACTCTCTCACCTCACTCTCTGTGGTTAGCTCCAGATCTTCTCCTGTCAGGTGAGCCATCGCTTTCCCTGAGAACCTCCCCTACCCTTTCTGGAATAAGCCTTTCATAGGACCCCAAGCATGCTGTGCTTACCCTTGCAGGGATACTTGTCTAGAGTGTAATCACTTTTCCATATCACTTGTCTAAAAATTCTATGAAGAGTGTGGGGGGCAGCCAAGCCCGCCTTTTTCATCAGTATTTTCTGACACCTAGAATGAAGCCTGGCAGTTCGTTGGCAGTTGGCAAATACTGACTGAATGCAATGCTGATGATTTCAAGGAGGAAAAGCCAGAGCCCACGGATGATAAACGTGCTTTCTATTTGTTCTCGGGTTATAACTGTATTGTTACATTTTTTTAAAAGGATGCATTGCATTTGACTGAATTTGTTTCGATGGGCAGCCATTCGGCAATAAATGGCAGTGGCAGCTAACTAGAACACTCCCTTCCATATTTTCGAAAGCCTTCTGGAATGCAGAAAGTTGTTAAAAAGTCGCGCCTAATTTTACAAGCAAGCAAAGAAGGATCTCCAGTCATTAGAATCCTACTGCACATTTGCCTATTTTATTCCATCAGCTTGAAACACTCAAACACTCCACATAAGATAATGGCAGAAAACTTTTAACCGTGGTTTGCCAGGAACAGTGTAACTACATCTCCTCGGTGGTAAGTGTGAGCTAAATAAAAAAACAAATGAAATCTTGACAAAACTTCCTGACTTCCCAACCCAGGACACTTATTTTGTAGATCAGGAAAAGTCCTAACACATTACATCATCTGTCAGACCCACTGCTTAATCTGAGTCTCATTTCCAGCAATCATTACCAGAAAAGAGCTGCCTTTGACCAAAGCAATTCAAAATAGGTTGTGTCCTCCTCCTTCCATTCTTCTGGGAGGCAATCCTGTTCAAATTTAAAATCGGAGCAACTTCACCCCCCCCCCCCCCCCCCCCCCCCCCGCCCCCTTCACAGTACAGAAACCTGAGAGAAGCCCTGCAGTACTTTGCAACTAGCAGGGAAGGACAGGCATTTGCATTAGAACAAGTGCTAACAGTTGAGCTTCAGGCAAGGAAAGACCATTATTTATAGCAAGCTGTTCTGCTTCTATATGATTAACAGAACAGTGAATTAATGTTGGTGTCTTAATATTATTTAAATGTCCTCTAGATCTGGTGCGAAGCCAGACCATGCAGAGTGGTTAACACAAAGTAAATGTAATCCAAGAGATTTCTGGGAAACTTTTTTACCTGGAGTAGAATTTGCTTAATTAATGGCCTCAAAATGATAAGCTCTGATCAGTCTCTGCTGTATGGTCTTACTTTATTTGAGGAAACAGCCTGATTTAATGGGATTTTCCACAGAGACTGGTGAAACTGGTAAGCTTCTGGATAATTATCAGACATTTTAATGATTTCTTTTCAGAATGTAGTTCATGCCCTAGGTTATCTGGGGAAAAGGATGATAAAAGTATGAAATTAGAATGGTAGCATTTTATTATCACATATTGCTTTAACTGTCAGCTTGAACAGGAAGTTGGATTTTACGATACAAACAAGCTATTACTCCTAAACTAGGGCTTCACTAAATGACTGCTTTAGAATTAGGAACCCATAATACATAAAACAGCGTTGACAGGTTTAGACAAGACCCTGTTACTAACTGTCCCGGGACTAGAAGGGCCTTTATAGAGCGGGCCAAGCCTGAGACCACATTTCAGGACCTTGTTCCTCCCTCAAAGCAAACTTCAGGTGTAAGAGACCCTTCTCAGTTATCCCTCATGGCATTTTTCTTATTATCTCTTAAATATTAAATTGTGATAGGATGCAGTTGCGGGCATGGGATAAGCTGAAGGCAGTGGTGTGTGCAAAATAAACATTTATATCTAGAATACTTGAAATTTAAACTCAGAATAATACTATTTCAAACTAATTAGCAGCAATTTGGGATATTTGTAAATGATACCAGCCATGTCTAGAATAATTTATAGAAATAAACCCAAAGATACCTGAGGCTTCACAATAATACTAGATATAGCAAGAAAGAATTTTCCATTTTCTGAAAGATTCTTTTCATTAAGTAGTAGGTAACCACTGTCACATCAGCAGGTAGTATAGGTGCAACCCCCTAAAATCTCCTCTGCTTTACTCGGCTTTTCTCACATAACAGTGGGAAGGTAGAAAGTATTTTCACCTCACGTTAGATTTCGTTTTGGGGGAGGCCGTGTGGAGGAGGGCAGTCTCCTGCCTTCCTGAGCTGCTTCTTGCCATTGGTGACAATCATCCAGTAATTTATCAACTTTTTAATATTTCCCCTGCCTGTTTATTGTCTTTTCCCTCTAGTAGTACTTAGCATGTAGCAGAACATAATAACTCTCTTGGGTCCTACATTGCTTGACCCTAAAGCCAATATTGCTATGACCTCAGCAATTGAGCATGAAGTGAAAGGAATGTTGTACTTTTTAAGGAAAAGAAAAAAACTATAATAATCCTGCCTCCTAGAGTCTGCATTTTCACACTGCTACATACACTTTCATAGTTTTATTATTTGTGCATGGTATTTTAAATTATTAATCTGAATGCATTTGAGATATAGATTTTGGTAATTCTGAACTCAAACTCTGGTAGCTCTATAGCAAAATATATCTAAACTACTATCGACTACCTATCGATAATAAGAAATCAATTTGGAAATTCTATCTTGGAGTCCATCTTGCTTTCCAGTTTGGTTAACCTTCTTAAATATTCTGGGCAGAATACATGAGGGAGAAAGAAACCTATGCTCTTATTGCAGTGTTTTCACCCATAATTTTCCAAGTAACAGAATAGTTTCAAGGGAAGCGTTAAGATTAAATGTATCCCATGGTCAATGTTATTTGGAAATTGGTAGATTTATTCATTTTCTTTATTGTAGAAATCCTCAGAATCCTTGATAGTTTAATGAGCACTGTGAATCACATAGAGGGGAAATAGAATGCTACCTTAAAAAATAATTGATTATGGAATCTTTTTTTTTTTGTTCAGTCCTTTGACAGACCAGTTCTTCACAGAACACACTTTGGGAAATTTTACTTCATTGTAAGTTTTCTGGTAGAAAATGAATGTGTGACCTGCCTGTTTTGGGGAGGAGAAAATACAGCATGTGTATGAAAAGATAGCACTCACCTCCTTCTAATATGCTACACAGTTTACTAGTACATCATGTGTGATGGGTTCAATTGTGTCCCCTAAGCATATGTAAAGTTCCAACTCTGGTGCCTGCGAATGTGACCCTTTTTTTGGAAACAGGGTCTTTATAGATGTAATCAAGTTAGGATGAAGTCTTTAGGATGGGCCACAGTCCATTATGACTGGTGTGCTTATGAGAAGAGGGAAATTTGGATACAGAGACATCCCACATAGAAGCGAACACAGAGACACACAGACAGACACCTTGTGAAGATGCAAGCAGACACTCAAGTGATGTACCTACAAGCTAAGGAATGGCAAGGAATGACGGCTTTCCTAGAAGCTAGAAGAGATACAGGGAACGTTTTTTTCCTCAGAAGGAATCAACACGGCTGACTCCCTTAATAGAACTTCTAGCCTCTAGGACTCAGAGAATCAATTTCAGTTGTTCAAAGCCACCCAGGTTCTGGTATTTTGTTATGGCAAACCTAGGAAATGAAGAGAGATTTTGCTTTTGGGGCTTCTATGACATATAGCTAAAAAAGTGGTTTTGGATTGAGTAATGGGTAAAGCTGAAAACGATTTACAGCACTTCATAGGAATAACCTAGATTGCCTTAAAGAGACTGTTGGTAGAAATAGGGATGTTAAAGGCGCTTTCAGTGAGGACCCAGAGTGAGAAACATATTGGAAAGGAAAGGCAATCCTTGTCATCTAGTGGCATATAACTTGGGTGAGTTTTTTCTACTGTTGGGACCAAGTAGAACTTGTACATAATAAACTTAGACATTTAACTGAGGATGGCTCAAAGTAAAGTGTGGAAAGCACAACCTGGTTTCTCCTTTCTGCTTACAGAAAATTCGAAAGGAAAAAGATAAATTGATTAAGGAATTCTGCCTCAAGCCTGACTCAAAACATAGTCTATGGAACACACCATGTTTATTACTTTTTGTATATCTTTTCCCTCCACTAGAATGTAACCCCACAGGGCCACATACCCCAGTCCATTCTGTTCACTGCTATTTCCTAACTGCCCAGATGTGCAAAAGATGAATAAAACTAACGCCTGGAGCTGAAATTCTCAAATTAGGCTCACCAGTGTTTATGCTTAATTTTCCAAAAGGCTTATAAAAGATTCATACTTCTTATATATTTTGTAATTGGAAAAATAGAATTACTTAATCTCCAAATGAAAACAACTTATGTGATTATATGAGGTTTATAATAGGGATATTGACATAAAATAAAAATTAAAATTTACCTAATAATGGCACTCAAAACAGGGATGCTTAGGTAACTTCTCTGATGAAACAATTAAGGAGTTTCAGAAAAATATAAAAAAGTTTATTTCATAGAAATGCAAATTTCAAGCCTCTTATGAAATGGATTCTAAAGTAACGCTTTAACATTTTATTTTTGGGGTGAGACTTGGTAATACTGGGTAAACTTTAATAGCATAAACCTTATAAACAGTTATACAAAAATAAAAAAAAAAAAACATAGACACAGACAAACAGATAAGAGTATGGTGGTTGCCGGAGGAAAACGAGGAGTGGGTGGCAGAAGAGAGTGAAGAGGGAATAAATGGTGATGGAAATAGACATGACTTGGGGTGATGAACACACAATACAATATAGAGATGCTGTATTATAGAATTGTACACCTGAAACCTATATAATTTTATTAACCGATGTCACCCCAATAACTTCAATAAAAATATAAAACAGTAGTAGCAAACAAAGATCCAAGCCCCTGTAGAATACATCAGACCATAAAAAAATGATTGTCTTTATTTTAATTTAATCAAAGTTCCACCTTAAATAATCAATTTCAAAAATGCTACATAAAATGATATAAACTTTATATGAACAATCAAATATGTTAGGGTGTGAAAACAATAACAAACTGACTTTTCCACCCCCATTCTTCTTTCGGTAGCTTTCATACATAGGCTTACATACTCTTTTAAAAATAGTTGACACTGTTATGAATTAGTTAAAAGTTTTATCTTTTTCATTGTTGTATTCATATATCTCATTTCCAGTAATATAGATATTTAAGTATATTAATTATAAAGATATCTTATAGACTAAAATTATTATAATTTTAATTAGTATAAAAACCAAATATTTAGGAAATATTTCTTTTCATTTCTTCTATATATAAAGTTATTTGCTATAAAAAGGTTAATATTTACTGCACACACATGCTTTCAATCATCCATCTCTTCCTTCCCATTAACGTCACCAACATTTCTCAAATTCAACTCTTTACATGTGTCTTGTATACCTCCACCTAGTGACAATGTTTCTTCTGTATTACTGTCAAAACTTGCACGTTCTGTTTTATGAAGGCTCTAAGTCATTGCTCTCTAATCTCTTTGTCTTGCCCCAGCCGCCCCACCACCTGCAACTTCTCATCATCTCTAAATCGTATTTCAAAGGTTGTCTTCCTTCCAGTTTTCTCCTTGGGTAATCAGACTCATTCTGCAGGTTCCTGTGCAAACATTCATACATCTGCTATGTCTTCCCCAACTCCTGCAGGTGGAGTTGCTTGCTCACTCTTTTATTCCATATTTATTTTAGCATTTGGGGCATATCTCTGTTAAATAGCTTATTGTATTGTAGTTATGTTTGGGGATCTGCCTCCTCTCTGAGACTGTGTGCCCTCCAAGATAAGAACTGTATCTTTTTTTATACTGTTATCTCTAGTGCTTTGACAAAGACTTAAAATAAGATAGAGCCTCAATAAATATTTACTGAATAAATGCATAAAAAAGATAAATTTAGGGCACAGAAGAAAAATTAAATCAATAGATATTTGTGCTATTGCTATAGTAAGTCAATGCATTATGGAAAATAAATAGACTAACATCTTTATTTTTCTTGGTGCAATTTTGGGGTCTATTTAATATGGGGAGGTATCAGTTGGCTGGACTGCAGAACAGAATTGTGCATATAGCCTTTAAAGTCATTTTCAGAGATCAGTGTGGCTGTTTTTATTTCTATAAGAATTTCCCTGGATTTACCCCATTTATCAGTGTTTTTCTTACTTAGCCAGCCTCCTCTTAGTCTTCTCTGATACGATTGTAGTAAGAGAATGTGATTTTTCTCTTTAGATAATACAAATGGAGTTATCCAGAAAAGGAGCTCCATGCAAACCCTCCTACCAAGCTGATGAATTAGCAAGACAGGGCAAGTACAGTGAAACATTCAATTATCGTGCGTATGTTTTGTCGTTTTTCTTAATTTACTTATCTAATGTAAAATTACAAGCACTCAAAATCCTTGAGATAGTAGTACACAGAACTCTTGTACTCCTGTCAATGAGCTTCAACAGTTATTGGTGTTTTAGTGTCTTATCCTAACTACTTCAAAGAAAAACCTAAATAAAATACAAAACAGAAACTAATAGGTTATTAGTAGTAGTTTTATAGGGAGTCCAGGCTATGTTTTCAACAAAGGGAGTGAAGACATGCTGTGGTCTTATAACAAGAAAAATCAGAAAAACAAAGTCCGAGTGCAAAAAGTCCAAAGAAAAGTCATGTGCATTTGCCTAGTGAGAGTGAACATGAGTGCGTCCACAAGCATGCAGTTATTTCACATTCTACAGAGTGAAGAACAGGACTTTGCCCCTAAGTAGGAAATTAGAGTCTTCTCTCGCTGGAGCTTTTGCCCTCCAGTCATTAGTCATCACAGCATCACAACCTTGAACCAATCGGTGGTGATAACAACAACAGCACGAAGAAAAGGAGAGCCCTTGTGCCGTCCCCATCTCTCTACAAGTGGAATACCTCCTCTGCCTTAGATTCATCAATGGATGAAAGTTCTATTTATTTCAACTTAAAAAAATGTGTAATGTCTTTTATAAGCAAGGCAAGCTAAATCATTTTCATTATTCAGTTATTCACTCATTCCTTCATACATTAAGCATTTACCTAGTTTCTCCTATTTTCCCTCATGATA
Source organism: Desmodus rotundus (assembly GCF_022682495.2). NCBI lineage: Eukaryota > Metazoa > Chordata > Mammalia > Chiroptera > Phyllostomidae > Desmodus > Desmodus rotundus. The sequence continues at coordinate 132,560,418 of NC_071388.1, forward strand.
GATAGACTTATAGGTGAAAATGTGATCATAAAAATATAAACCAAGTTCCAGGAGAACATTATTAAAAATAGATGATCTGTGTGCTATTTCTGTGGTGTTTATCTACCTAAAGAGTAAGTCAGGATGTCACTGTGACAGTCTAAATATAAGAATTAAATTACGCTATGAGAGTAGTAGTGGGTGGAAAAAGGATATTGCGTTTGACATATTCAGTCCTGCTGAGCTTACCTAACCCCCTGCCCTTAGCATCTGCTGAGTGTATAAACCTAGGTGGCCAATATCACTCCTCTGCACCCTATATGATAGAATTAGAGTGGGCAGCTGAATTAAGGGAATCCATCCAGAAGCTAAGCTATGAGTTTAATTTTTCTTTCTAGAATGTGAACTAAGAGGTAATATACTGGTAGTACAACAGAAATAAACTTATGGAGTTCAAGTAAGTTACATTAAAGTAAAGTATTATAAGGAAGATTTAAGGATTTAAATCTGCTCTGGTCCCATAAGGCTTAATGTGGTATTATTGTTTTTTTCCCCAATCTTCACCCAAGGAGACTGTATGTATATGATTTGTTTTTTATTGATTTCAGAGAGAGAGAGAAACACTGATGTGAGAAGCCTCTATCGGTTGCCTCCCTACACACCCTGACTAGGGATCAAACCCACAGCCTAGGTATGTGCTCTGACCTGGAATCAAACTTCCAGCCTTTTGGTGTACTGGATGACGTTCCAATCAACTGAGCCACCTGGCCAGGGCCCACTGTGCTGTCTTAAAGCCAGAATTACTCTCTTATCTTACTGGTTTCTTATTGGTCAGTGGTTCCTATCTTGGTTGACTTCTGCATACTTACAACTTTACCCAATCCATCACCTCAACCATTTTTTCCTGAGCTTTTTTGTTGTTGTTGTTGGAAATTTCTGTCCTTATGATTAGAGGTTAGGCTTGAATAGTTAATACATACTTAACTAAGTATCTCCCTCAACACTGTATTTAGAACTCTGATTCATTTTCCTATTTGTTTCTCATTGTAACCGGTGAACTCTTGAATCACCATAAAGGCTATTATTTAGTATTTATTTGCACATCCAGTTGATAGTTTGGGACCTGACAGAGCTTCCTAAATCTTTGTTAAAATAACAAATAAATAATGCTTATCAGAGACATTGGGGAGATAGACTCTAAGGGAAATGACGTTTGATTGAATGAAAAGAAGAAAAGCCAAAAATGAGTCTGCAGTTCAGTTAATTTGCATTATACAGTCAGATTGATTTCATTTAAATTTATGCTTGGGAATTTCCTGCTTTTTAAAAAGTATAATAATCAACAATATATTAAAATATGAGTTATTAAGAACCTAAGGGGGTTTGTAAATTAATGGATTCAAATTATTTGGAGCTTAGTTCAATAAGAGTGGCAAAACAGCAGTTTCTCTCCACAAATACAAGATAAGATTAGAGGACGGATGCTTGGATTCCTTTGGCACAGGAGACTCAATTGGCAGACCGCATCTCTTAGAGAAGCAAACCTTCAGTAACCACCCTAAACTGAGAACAAGTAACCACTCACTCTAAAACCGTCCTGTTAGCAGAGTAAAGGGCTAATGTCGATGTTTATGTAATATAATTATTCCATGCTGTTAGCTAAGGAGTGATTTGTGACATCTACCGTCCCTCTCCAGGAGCAGCCTTTTAAAGAGCTGTTATATGACATTGATTATTCCGGCAGCCTCCCTGACAAAGGCATGACTGACTGCATCTCTTAAAGAAGATCATTTTAATTCTCCTACACTGTGAAACAAATAGAAATGGCATGTGGAAGACGAAATAAAGATTTTGTTTTCTTTCTTAAAGTTCATTGTAGACACATTAGCGACTAGAAAAAAATGATACAGGATACACATTTTTGGTCTGAGTTAAAAATAATTTTCTGGCTTTTCAAATACAATTATTTTCTGTTGAAATAATTCATGGTACAATAATATTGTCACAAAATTCAAATATACTTAACCATTAGAAATATCAAAATTTATAATCTTTATTGTGATCATAATTGATCGATCTTTCTTCTCCCCAATTTTTACACTTTTTTTACACATTTAAATGACCCTCTTTGAGAACCCATTCGGTTGAAGTCGTTGTTATAGTATTGATTTTTTAAAGTGGCTTGTATCATTCAGGTTAGTTGGACATACTGGGAAAGTTTCCAGACTTTGGCAAAAACCCAAACTGAACTTTCCTCCAAAACGTCAGGAAGAATTTCATTACTATTTTAGTTAACAAAATAAAAGTGTACTTCTCATTTGTTTAACTCTCAGGCCATGTACTCACAGAGGAACAAAACACTCAGGCCATAGCACAGTACTCTTTGTTCACCACAGGGTTAGCATTTGAAAAAGGTGGAATGTTAGAACTGTCTCCACAGTCAATAAATGGTTGGGTGCATCCTTCATACTTTTACATACATAGTTCACATGTGAAGGTATATGTTTGCTACCTGCTATGATGATAACAGTGCTCATAATAATGTTACTGAGGCAACATAATATTTGGAGGTTCTTTCTCAAATGGTAAGTAAAGATTAAATGAAAGGAGAGAAACAAACATTTTTGTGTTTGAAATAATTTTAATTTTTTTTAATTTCAAAATTAATATAAATAATGGGTCAATTCTGACTATTTCCTACTGTAGTGGTGATAAATGGCCTGCAAGGAAGAAAATACCAAAACAGCTAAGTTAAAATTAAATAATTGGATAAATTTAGGCAAAATTTTTATCATCTTTGTATGCAAGGCTTGTCTTTTGAAGTGAATTTTCCAGATGTTGATAAGTTCATGATATTTTTGCTCAAAAGAGAAGTAGAATTAAACAATTCATACTATGCTTCAGTTATGTCACAATTAAAGGATATTTGGACAATAATTAATAAACCTCAAAACTTTCCTAAAGTAGGAAAAACTTTACTAAATTGATATATTTAGGGTTAGTTAGAACTCTATACTAAGGTAGGACAGAAAGTGAAATACTTCTCCTGACAATTTTGGGAGAAGTGTACCTCTCACAATTTTGAGTTTGTGGATGGAACATGAAAATAATGGATTGAGGAAAATATTGAGATGAGTGAGAAAGAAGACGGGGGGGAGCAGTATATAAAAATTCACCTCTCTCATTTCATACCAAGGGACTTAATTAATTAATGAATAATTTTCAGTGTCTATTTCTATGCAAGAGAAAGAATTGTGAATTTAAAAATCATACATTATATGCTTGTATTGCCCATCTATGAATATCGCAGCTGACTATCCAATTTCAAATTGGTACATTTTTGAAACAGTGTTAAATAAAGATAAAACAGATTCTTTTTGAATTATGTAACTTTCATGTCAATTATTATACTCAACTTCCTTGTTAGAACTTGCATGTCAGCAGGTAATATAGGGTTCTGCTACATAGCTTTTAATATATCTGCTTAAAAACTGCCCTTTGAACTTCAACTTCTTGCCTTTGCATCAGTAAAGTGATTCACATTACAAATTGCTGCATTACCCATTCCAGGACAACGTAAAACTCCATTTTTACTGACATGCTTGTGTCCATACAGTCTCTCTGGAGAGTAAAGAAAACGAGTCATTGTCTGCAAATAATACTAGACAGATAATGAAAAGGATTGCCAGTAGCTGTCCTATTCCGGGGCTGCTGTGGTGACATTGTGAAATTCTGATGTTCCTGAGGAAGCTGTCCTGCTGTTCATTCCAAATTTGTCAGGTCATTCAGCACCTGATCTGACCTTACTGTCTAGCATGAACTGCTGAGCTATGAAATGTTCTGATTTTTCGATGCTTTGCCAAATTTCTCCTCCTAGTCCTGCCACCTTTAAAATAACAAGGTCAATCACACACAAAAAAGAAAAATTAAAAAAGAAGAAAAGGTGGCAGAGTTTCAGGTCCAATGATGCTGATTATCAGCATAACACATGCAGTGAAGCATGACATCAACTTGTCCTTGAAGGCTATGGGGAGTCCAGCTGGAATTATCTAAGATTACTCAAAAAAGCAATTGTAAAGGAAAAGTACACATTTTTCTAAAGATAATACACCAAGCAACTAACACGGGGAACTTTAACATCTCGTTTCAAAGCTACGGTCACATATTTTTTAAAAATCACTTTTGAAAAAAAACATTATTAATTTACATTAGCCATGTCCAAATAAATAAATTTTGAGTGAATGAAGCAGCCACATTCTTCTAAAACCGACTTAATAAATTACATGGTTGACATGAAAATTTGAAGCCGAATCAATCAACCAGGCACTATCAATTGATAATGGTATGCCATGCCCCCCAAAATCATAAGGAATCTGTTCTTATTGTTAAGATCAAGGAAAATTCCAGAGAAAGAAATTCCCAAAATTGAGTCATTTACAAACATTTTTATTTCCTTCTCATAGACTAAATGATGCCTATGTTTTATTTTTTCTAATCTTGTGGTAGCAATCCCCTCTCTTCTTGCAGTACAGAATTTTGCAATTTGGTCTTATGTACACTCCTAAAAATACCCTTAATTTTAGATAAAAATACATAGTTTTACCTTAGAATTCCCCACCTCAGCAGGCAGAACAAAATTATATCTCAGTTGTCATTCTGTAAAGGGGTGCTGAGCTGGAGGTCCCTCCAGAAATCCTAAGGTCCCCATAGCTATCACTTGGGGGATGAGGGAAGCTGAGCAGGGCCATTGAGGGCTACTTTGCATATCTGAAGAACTTGGCCAGTGCTTTAATAATGTTAAAAGCTGTGCCTTTGCTCAGAGCCAGGGAGATGGGCATGACTCTAACCCATAATGTGATATAGCCAGAGGGGCTTCCTGTATCTGTGAGAGCAGCTTGGAAGAAGCTTCTGCGTCATAGGGCCACACTTTTCCAGATTAACAATGATAGCCGAGAAAGGCAGAAGAAACCAGACTACTGTTTGTAATTTAGAATGGGAGGAGTCAGAAATGGGGTTATGGAGGAAGATCCGCGTCAGGATTTAAACCCAGGTGCGACAGCCATGTTGGGGCTTTTTACCATGTGGTTTGGGAGTGGATAGAGCGGCTGCCTTGACCACACAGCTTAGAAAAAAGTAGAGAAGCAGGACATAGCAGCCATGCAGGGCTCTTGACCATGCAGCTGGGGAAGGAGAAGCCTCTTGACCATGTAGCTGTGGTGTGAGGTTCGTCCACATGGTTTGAAAGGATGCACAGGGATTCCCCTGCCCACCATGAGGATGAGATTTTGGATTAAGAATGGGAGCCTAACTGAGCTATGGACTTCTATTTTTCCCCCCTGAGATATGGCACCCCTGACTGGCTTGGTTTGGCAAGGGGAGGAAGAACTGGGTGTGTGTGTGGGTGTTTGGGATTTAAGGGCAACAGTCTGCCATTATTCTAAACCTATACAACTTTTGAATAAATAGCTCCTTTCTTTTTTACCAAACTCTGGCATTGAGAGCCACAGTTCGAAGGCAGCAGGCAAAAAGAACCATAGAGTAACAAGACCCATGTGGAGTGGGGGGGGGGGTTCTATTACAATTCCCTGTTCAACAGGGCTATATAGAATCGTTATGATTTCTAATGGATATAGAAAAGATATTAGTACATAATATATATACAGACTGCAAGGGATAAAATTAGTACAAAATGTATATGGTCTACAGAAAGCTATGCAAACAGTAAATAAATCTTCATCTGAGAACACTTAACGGCAGCTAGTAGGGTGTAAGTTGTTTCTTATTCACTCAAGCAAAATTTTTATTGAAGACCAGCCATATGCATAATGTTATACATACTGAGTAGATATTAGATCATAAAACTTTAAAGTAAGAAAAATGTTAGAGATCAGCCAACATCTTCTGCATTAGGAGAATGATGCCCAGAGAGGTTAAGTAACACCTCTAAAAGTATCAATATCTAGTTTAATGAAAGAGCACTAGAATGTTGAACCATGGTTTGTCTTCATTTGAAATAGCTAATATATGACTTTTATATCTGTTTAGAACATACTTGCCTTAGAAATAAAATAATATTAAAATTGTTGGTATCTTGCCTTGTATGTATGTGTATGATATGATTATATGTATATATAGATTATATATGTATATGGTCATATATATGTGTGTGTGTGTGTGATTACACACACACAGACATATATACATATACATGACCATATTTGCAATTTAAATATAACTACCATTTTCAAAATCAAATGTTATTTTAATACTATTTATTATCCCTAGCTCATTTTTACAAATCTAACTCATTAAAGAGGCAAAATTAAACAAAAATGTGTTTGGTTCCTAGTAGCAAAAATGTTCTAGCCCTTTCTTTAGTAATTAAAATTAAAATGTTGCTTTTGGTCCTTTTCTTCTTTCCTTTGCAGCCACAGAATTTATTCAACTGAAGAAGTCTTCGACAAGTCACCAACACAATGCCAATATGATTCAGCAGAAGTGTTATGTAGTTATTCAATCGTGGAATGTTCCCTTGAGTGATGTAATTAATGTTATACTCATTGAGAGGATATTTCAATTGCCTGAGATAATGGATCTTAAAAAATAATATTGGATCATATATCCATCCTAATTAAGGCTAAGAAAAAGTCAGAAGAAAGTCAGATGAAAAACATATTAAGGATATTATAAAATATTATCTACTCTCTGAAGTCTTTTCTAATCTTTCCAAACACTTCTTTATGCATCTATTTTGCTCACTTACTTTCATCGTTTCCTTGGCACTGTAACTTACCTTTCCTTCCAGGCTTAGCACCCGATCTCCTCAGAGCTCAGTACAGCTTTGCTGAGCAAATGAATAAACGGACTGCAAACGCAGAAAGCGTTCACGTTCACTGTCAGACATCATGGGCTTTGAAACGGCTGCTCAAGTATATCAGTGGTGCCTAATTGTGGCTAAACATAAAAATCACCTGGGATTTTTAATAAAAATAGAGATTCCAAGGGCACTTCCTTGGAGAAATTTGGGTCATAAGATTAAAAGTGCTCCAGGAGTGTTGTATGATCAGATAATCTGGAATAATCCAGAGAATTCCATATTTATGTGGCACATCTCAAGAGTATTAAGAAAATACCTTTAACAACTTTATATTGTCTATATTTTCTATGGAATAATTAATTGATTCTCTCTAATTTTATAGACAGGTTCATGTTGCAAATAATTATCCTGTTCCTATATTTGTGTCTTAGGCATACAGAGGTTTAATATATGATGCAGCCCTTTATAAATTTCACAACACATGAGGAAACAAACATCCAAATGTAAATTATTAGAGTCCAGAAATAGACCTACATAAATATATTCAACTGATTAAAAAAAAAGAAGAAGAAGCAAAGACAATACAATGGAGAAACTCTAGCTTTTCAACAAGTGATGCTGGAACAACTTGGTATCTCCAACAAGAATGTGATTCTGGATATGAATTGTATATTCATCACAAAATTAACTAAAAATAGATCACAGACCAAAACATAAACTATTCGAACTCTTAGAGTGCAACATAGGAGAAAATCTAGACTACCTTCATTATGACAATAACGCTGTAAATGTGGTGACATGATTCATGAAATAAATAATTGATAAATTGAACTTAATTAAAGTTATAAAACAATGTTCTGTGAAAGATATCAAGAAAATGAGAAGAGAAGCCACAAACTATGAGAAAATTATTATTAAGGATATAAATAGACACCTCATAAAGAAAATATACAGACAGCAAATGATCATATGACATCAGGGAATTGCTAAGCACCATTTCTCATTGGGGATTTGCAGTTTAAAACAACGAGACGCCGTGGTGCACCCATTAGAATGGCCCAATTCAAACACTGAGCACACCAAGTGCTGGCGGGGACACGGAGCCATTCTCAGGGACTCTCATTCACTGATGGTGGGAATACAAAATGACACAGGCACTTTAAAAGATGGTTTGGCAATTTTTTTTATAAAACTAAATATTCTTTTATTCTATGATCCAGCAATCACTCTCCTTGCTATGGAACCAAGTGAATTGCAAACATGTCCACAAAAAACACCTGCACACAGAGGTATGGCAGCTTTATTGATAACTAAAAGCTTGGAAGCAGCCAAGATGTCCTTTAAGAAGTGATAGGTAAATAAAATGTGTTATGTCTAGATAATGATCCATTATCCAGTGCTAAAACAAAAATCAAACAACAAAAACTATCGAAAAAAAAAATAAAGGAAACAACTGTACATTACTAAATAAAAAAGCCAATCTGAAAGGACTACATATTGTATGATTCCAACTAAAAACTATGGATGATACAGATAAATCTGATCAGACCCCTGGGGAAGAGTAGGAAGGGGTCACAGGAGGAGGTTGCCCAAGACAATGGAAAACGGTCTAGGACAGGATTGGTGGAGGAGCTGAATGCTCCAGAGGGCTGCTCTCAGGCTCGCTCTCTCTGGGGCTCTCGCTGGCTCTCTCCTTCCTTGAGGATGCCTGGATGGCTGTGATCATGCTACAGCTGCCTGCGTTTCCCAATGGATGCTATTTTGCATGGAAGGAACTCCAGGTGAAGCCTAGGATCAGGCTGGCTTGGCAGAAGGTGGCAGGGTTATTCTTCTTTTGGTATTCTAGAGGGCACAAGCTCTGAGGCAGAGGCCTGCCATTCTTCCAAAATTGTGTAGCCTTTATATCTTATGTTTTTTTTAGTTTTTAAACTAACTCTATAGAAATAAGATAATTAAAACTAACTGGGGGAAATAATAGCAGAACTCAGGTGTTAAAGAGTTTAGCCTTAATTGATATACTTAAGTGATTAAAACTATAACTGAGGAGTTAAAGATTCCAGCCTTAGTTGATAGGCTTAAGGGACTAATGCATGTGGAAAGTTGTTATTCCAAAATTGTGCAGCTTTTGAATAAAGACTCCTTTCCTTTATCACCAAACCTTTGCCTCTGGGATTTTGCCTAGAGGGTGGCAGCGGGCAGAAGGGCCTCACTTGCTGTTCGATACCATGGAGACAGTAAAACGACCAGTGGTCACCATGGGTAAGAGAGCAATGAATAAGTGGAGCAGAGAGGATTTTTAAGACGATGAAACTATTTTTTTAAGATAATGCAATGGTGAATGCATGTCATTTTCATTGTTCAAAACCCATACAATGATAATTCAAAAACTATACAAGATACAACACCAAAAATGAAAATAAGGTGAACTATGGACTTTGGGGGATGATGAGATATCGAAGTAGGTTCTTCAGTTATAATGAACATACCGCCTGGTGGGAACTGCGATAGTAGGGGAGGCCGTGCCTGTGTGGGAGCAGGGAAATCTCCAGCCTTTCCTCTTAATGTTGCTGTAAACCTAAAACGGCTCTAAAATAATTTTTACTTAAAAAGTAAATTAGAATACAGCATGGCAACAACTGGATATATTTTGAGGTTCAGAAGTAGCCCACAGTAAGGGGCAGGGAGAAAAGAGCAACAGGGGTCTCCAAACAGGAAATGAGATTCAAGGACACTATAACTGGCTGCCTTGTTTGATTTGGAGGATTGACGGAGACAAAGATAAACATTACATTGGACAGAGGAATAGGTAGGCATCAGAAACATCATTCTCACTCTTCTTGAACTTAGTATTTCTCTATAGCTCCTTGTTGGTAACTACAAAATTAAATTGCACTCATTTCCTTAATATTAAGTGTGGAATGAAAAGGATTTAAGAAAATAAATTTATTTTTTAAAGTAATTCTCACCTGAGGATGTTTATTGATTTATTGATTTTAGAGGAAGTGAATGAGAGAGAGAGAGTGAGAGAAAGAGAGAAACATCGATGTGAGAAACATTGACTGGTTGCTTCTTACAAGTGCCCTGGCTGGGGATAAAACCCAAAACCCAGGTATGTGCCGTGACTGGGAATCGAACCCACAGCCTTTTGGTTCATGGGACACCACTCCAACTTACTGAGCCACCTGGCCAGGGCATGAAAATAAATTTCTCGATGGAGGAGCTAATACTTTAACAAAACTCTTCCAACAGGTGGCTAATTGGAATTTCAAAAACTGGCTTTTAAAGACAATAAACATGTAAACAGGGTGACATAAGTGTCCCTCAATCCTTAAGCAAGGTTACATGCAGTGGGGGAAGGAGAAGAGAAGCAATAATAATGGTCTATTATAAATAAATATTTTATGAGGATGTTACATACACTATCTCATTTAATTGGTCAACCGACCCAAAAGATAGTTAATGTCACCAAATAAAAAACAAAGTGTCCAAAAGTTACATGCTTCACTGGAGACTAAGCTAGTTCTCTAAGTAATATCTGTTTGTTTTTCAAATTTACTATGACCGATGTGTTTTAAAGTTATTTAGAAAAGAAAGATTCATGGTTTACTAATATAGTTCATATCTAATGGCATTTTTACCTTCCATGTACAAAAGCCATTTCTAGTGGAAAAAGCTAAATGGTATGGGTTAGGGTGTGACAGAGATGGTGAGAAACACCAAATTAAATATGGTAAGTTATCTGAAATTTTCCTACCATCTGCACGTCCTCCAGTTCAAATGGCAGTTCTTAGAGGGAGCTTTCTCTGACCCCCACCCCAGACTAGGTTAGGCTGCCAGTACTTCTTTGTAATGTAATACATTAAATTAGCTGTTAGGTTTTACCTTCTAAGGTAAACTCTTGAGGTAAGGGATCATGTCTCTCCGTGAATGTGCAGATCCACCACCATGGCTTTATTGCCAGTCCCTGGAACACTATATAAATATGCAGTGAACACAATAAAAAAGATTTGAAATCATATAAGTTGTTTCTACTTTAATATCTGTTCTGAGCAAGATTCAGGCCCTGAAAACAAGTGCCTAATATCCTGCCTCCACCCTTTCTAGCTTCTGTAAATCTTATGAGGTTGATATTTTACAACATTTATCTCTAAATGTAACGTGGGTTTGTTTAAACAACCATTTTGAGAATCGGATTTCAAACTGAGAGAACGGAATCTAAGGTTAATAGATCAAACCGAGGCTATGGCCGAATTCTTCCTTCCTACAGACAATCCATAAACTTCATATGACCCTTGCAGAGAATGGATTCCCAGCCAGCTATTTGATTAAATTCTGTTCCAACCAAGAGGGAAGTCACTAACAAGCTAAGGATAAAAACAGTGCAAGACAAGAGCAATCCCACCCCCATCAAGGCACTCATAAATTGGATCAATACAATCTTTAAAAAGCACCCACAAAACCAGAAATGATATTCTAACTTCATCCAAGGTCACTGGCACCCTATAGCTAACAAAAGGCAATATTCTACCACTCACAGCAGTGGCTTCATGTTCCCTGCTGCTGTGGAAAATGTTATATTGGACAAATGGGCCTCTGAGTGACTATGGGATTAAGAGGCATCTGCAGAATCTCAGACCATCACACGCAGGAAACTACCGGTGTTGAGACAGGACATAGAGAGCCTACCGCATTGATTTCCACAGTTCTCAAGGCAAAGACAAAAAGAATGAGACTGTTGGAAAAAACAATGCTGAGTTAGCAGCATAAAGGAACAGAAACTCTCTTAGCAAAGCTGCAGGGACAAAATCGAACTTCCAGACAAAAGTCCTCACAGTGGGTCCTTTGACTGACTTCAGCTGAGACCTTCCTTACTTCTGCCTTGAACTACCAGTTCCTATTTGAATCCCATAAAAGAACTTAGTCTTTTATGGAATTTTTGTTTGCTTGTTTTTGGTGTTAATTTAGCAAAGATCTCTCTCCATCTCCTACCCCAGACTAAACAAATAAAATATAATCTAAAAGCTATAGCAAATTATACTGTCACTGTAAAAGCCAAAAGCCAAAAATGTCACTACTTAATTAATGACAATCATGAGAATAAACTTCAGAGTTTCTTACTATGGAATTTACTATTCAATACCCTTTTGGAATGCTCTTCAATCTCTTTTAAGTTTTTTTTTTCTAATTATGCCTCATTTATTTCCACCTTTACATTTTTCTTCTTCTTTAAGATTCATATTATAGTACTTAGTCTACTTTTTATATATGGTCACTAATGTATTACAACCACCAATCTCACGATTTCTTAACTATTACTTATAAAGTATACAAGTACCAAATCTTATGCATGTTGTGGTAAATTGTACAAAATAAAAAAAAAATTATTAAAGAAAAAACACATAATAATTATCTGGTATTATTAATATTTTTAGCACTTAAAATACTTAGTAATTAGCAAATGAATATTTTCAGTTCTTCACTACTCAATTCAGACATCTGATTTATGTCATTATTTCCTTTAGTTCTGTTACTCTCTGTCTAGCATCCATTCATTTCTTCTGGTAGTTTCTCCCACTGTGGTTGCCCCATTGTAATCTGATAGTGCAGTTTTGCCTAAGCTGAGTTTGTTATATTTTTTCTGTATCCTGAATACTTCCTGAAGAAATTTAGACTAATGAGAATTGTCAGTGCCGTATTTTTCTATCTTTCATACAAAATACAAATTTAATTTAAATTATTTCCTTAAGTCTTGATTAAGACACCAATGTTTCAATTATGAAATAAAAGCTGCTTGAGAATAGGGGGAGTCTTTCAATAGATCTTTAAAAATTCTTTTTTTTTAATTGGATCTGACACCAAATAGAGTTAGGCATTTGGTGCAGGCTAAAGATTAAATGAAGCTAGAGACACAGCGGTCAACCATAACATACAAACAGATCATTGTTGCTCCAAGTGCTTCTAGCTCTGTACCAACTAGTCTCAACAGCAAGATATTTAGAGGCGGTTGTGCTGGGAGAATGTGTCGCATTAGGTGCTGCAGGAGTTAAAAGCCTGTTCTCCTGGACTAAACCATCCTTTTCTAAAGGAGGACAATAGCCTATACTGCTAATTTCTAAATATGTTCCAGATTTAATGAGGATCAACTTTGTTTATGATTTTGACGTTTTCCCAATATCAGATTGACTTTCATCTTCAAATTTAAAATTTTCCACATGAACAATACTTTGGGTATTTCTCTGCACCCCTTCATTTACATATTGCTTTTGTCACTCCTGAGAATAGGGTGGTAATTAGTCTCTGATAGACACAGGAAAATTGCATATACCAACAACTCAAAAGAGGAAGCTTTGCAAACTTTTGGGGGTTGCCAGGATTCTCTCTGAATTTGTCTGTTCTTACTCTAGCAACTGAAATTGTGTATTCCATTCACATCCATATCATCAAAACGACAGAGGTGAATATTCTGGTTATGAGGAAAGAACTATAAACATGTATATGGATATGAAATTAATAGACCCATAGAGGTCATCGTACCCTTGAGACAGCTATTACTTTCAAATTATTATTACAGCAGACTTGCTTGGAGATAGATACTTAGATATCTAGAATCCAACAGTAAAAAAGTTAGCCTCGAATGTTAAATGTGAAGTATTTCCTGATTCTTCTTCTTCCAGGGAAATGTTTTCTTTGAATTCACAAACATAACTCCAGAAATAATTAATGTAATGATCTTGCTATACTTACGTTTTTTTTATTTTAGTAAAATATACTAACATAAAATTTACCACTTTTAAATGTACACTTCAGGTGCATTAGGCAAACATTCGCACTGTGGTGGGACCATCACCACCATTCATTTCCAGAAATTTCTTACCATCCCACACAGAGACTCTGTATTCCTTAAATATTACTTATTTTATGAATATTCACAGGCACACTCAGGTTGCATTAAAGAACTGCTGAAATCATGGAGGAAAAACTATAAAAATTAAGCAGTCTAAAGTGAAATTAGCCACATGTGCTAACGTTCTTGCATTAGCATAGGAGAGGATGATACAGAATTCATGTTACACACTGTTGCATTTAAACATTTGTGCCAAAAGGAAACTGAAAAGCATACTAAGAATTCAAGTTCTTTGAATTCTTGATCACAAAGATACTTACTTTAGAACTTGGGTTAAAATTATTAAACATGAGTAATTATTTCACTGTATACAATACAATATGCAAAGCAATACATTTTAAAGAATATTCAGAAAACAAGTAACCTTTTTTGGGGCAATTAGCTCTAAGAGAAACTGACATACATATAGCAGTCCCCATTTCTGATATTATGTGCTCATATAAATTCTACCAAAAAGGGCTCATCCTAAAACATATTGTTCTCTTTTTATAGAAACAGTGTTATAATTGGGGAGCTGTATTCCTGAGCAGGACCTTGCATTGAATAAATCATAGATGTGACCAACAAGATGTCAAGAAAGCAAAGCTATGAAATCTATAAACCTTTGTAATCATTTGGAATAGTGAAATTACACTCCTTTGCAAAATCTAACAGGTAGAAAAGAATTTAGAATGTTGCTGAGTTTAAACCCCTTATTTTATGGATTGGAAAAAAAATAACCTTCTCTAAAAAAGAGTGACACTCTTTTAACTTCCCGAAGTAGCCTGTAGCAATAGGCACTAAAACTGAAGTTTTCTTAATGTCAACGTTTTGTTTCTTCTATGTACTTTAATGATTCTATCATAATATTTCAGCAATTGTGGTTATATATTAATTATGCATTATAAACATTAAATCAAATATATGCAATATATACATTACAGTTTTATTATAATATATCAAAGTTATATCTAACTAATATTCTCTCTATATGTACATTAAATTCATAAGTTGTTTATTTCAAAATTTGGCAGACTTTTAGTGGTATTAATGGAGTACGCCATTTCAATTAAGAGTAACAGAAGGAAGTTTGACTGGACAATGAATTTTCCTATCGATAAAATTTCCCATTAAGGAGAGATATGCAAAATATTCTTTCTTTCTTTATTGTGAAATAACCATTTTAGTATCTTGGTATGTGAAACTATCTCTAAATATTATAATTAAGAGGGATCAATTTTGAGCTTTATTGTAGAACAAATACTTAGCTCTCTAGCTAAAACCACCCATCTCTCACACACCACCAAGGACAGCTCTGAGAGGAACATTTACTTCTATTCATCTCCCAACATCCCCCCCCAAAAGGAACAATACTCTTAGAATTTCCACCCTAGGATTATATGCATAATACAGGAAGGATGAGAAACACTTTCCCCATAATCTGAATTACAGACTGATTAAAACGACTTCATAGCCTTTTAAAACATAACTTAGAGAAAACCATATTCTTCCATATCAGAAGCACAAACCTTGCCTCCAAGGCCAGGAAAGAAATACACTGGGTGTTACCTCGAAATCCAGCCAATAAGTGAATGAAGGCTTACAGAAGTGAAGTGCATATTCCAATTGGAAGTGACAGAAATGTTGAAATATGAAAAAGGGGCTACTACATTTTGCTTGAATCTTGAATATATTCTTTATTTCTTAGAAAACTAGTACTCCATTTACTTAAAATGTTTATATCTAATTGCAAAATCTGCATTTTTTTTGCTTACAAATAGGTACTTGAAAGAAGTTTTATGTAGGAGCAGGGGTTGGGTGGGGCAGGCAAGGGAGAGCAACCAGGGGACATTGGGGCAACTGTAATAGAACAACAATAAAAAATTAAAAGACTATACAAAACAAATGATTTGACCACTTTAATGCGCCCAAATAATTTAGTTGGCTTTGGCAGGCAGCATATGGAATGACATTTAAAATATGACTTCCTGACAGTTTACTTTGAAAATATTCTGGTTGAACACACACTTCCAGTGAAATATAATGGAAAGAGCTAAGCAAATTAGTGACGACAAACACATCGTTTGGTGAGTGAATGTATATAATAATGAATCCATAAGTGAATGACTGAACAGACCAAAAATAAGTGGCTGTATGTCTGGAAATACAGGCTTCTTTCATTAGCTGGTTATATACTTGGGGCTGGTAACTCCCCTAACACCCCACAGCTGACCCAGACAGGACTGTGTCACCCACTCTTGGCATTGAGCCAGCAGCACATTTCTGTTAACCCTTGTCTTGATTTTGTCATTGGGGTCTCCATTATCAATTGACAATCAGTACGAAGTCAACATTTATTGTGTCTAAGTTGTATGCTGAGCACGATAGACAGGATATAAAACAAGGACCCCAAACAAACGGAGCTTAATATCTACATCTTTAGAGAAGAAATATAAAAATAAGCAATAAATATATACCACTTAACATTGGGTGTCACCACTAAATTAGTGATATATAGAAATTATCAATACCTGGAATGTATACATTGTTTTATTAAATCAGTAAAACAACTACTTGATAGGAAAAAAAAAACCATGGACACAAGGTATCATCAGGAAATCCATAGACTAATAAATTAAATGTACAAAAGCAGATGAACTCAACCCCAGAGACAATAAGAAAAATGTAAATTAAAATATTAAGATATACATTTGCATTCATAAATTGACAAAATCTTAGATTAATTAATTAGATTAATGATATCAAATGCTGAAACTTGTGGTTCATGTGTCAATTACTAAAGTCCATTTGAAATGCAATTATCGGTGTGTATCTAAGTTAGAGTTGTAGAATATTTCTTGGACAAAACAATTCTATTTATAGGAATTTAATCTTGAGATATTGTCATATAATTTTATATCTTAATTTTATACCATATAATTTTATATCATATATAATACCAACATGTGCCAACAAGAATGTTCATTGCTTTGCATTTGAATGGAAAAAATATGAACCCAACTAAAGGTCCAACTACAGAAAAGTGGTTAAAAATTCACGGCTTCTCTCTATTATGGAATACTTTGAAGTTGTTAAAAAAAATGAGGTAAAAATTATGTATTATCATATATTCACCTACTGGGCATATGGCTAAATGAATAAAGTACATCACAGAACAATACATATGTTTATGTAAATTAACATATTTGTGTCTATTCCATCTGGCTTACATATGTATATATGTAAATGTACAGAAAGATGCCTGAAAAAAATACATTACCAACTGTTGAAATGGTTAGTTCTAGAAGGAAAATAAGAGCTGAGGAAGAAGTGAAGGGAGACTAGAAGGATTTGTTTTGAATATAATTCTATACTGTTTGGAATTTTTCTTCATGAATTCATTAATGTAAACTTTATTATTTTTTTTAAGGTAAAGGTGTGTACAAGACAGAAATACACAGGACTGCTAAAGTAGCAGTATCAGCACCGGGGCAGGAATCACAGACAGGTTAATGGATTGCTCAGTAGAATGAAAATAAAAAGCTTACCAAAGTAATTTCAGAGGCCTTGGGCTTCTTTAAAATAGCAACTTTTTTAATTTTTTCAGCTCTTTTGAGATATAATTGCCATATACAGTGTATCGATAGGTAGTACATGTATTGACTTGAGACACTTAGATATTGTGAAATGATTACCATTGTAGTGTTAGTTAATACCTCTATCACTTCACATAATAACCATTCCTTGTGTGTGGTGAGAATATTTAAGGTCTATTCTCAGCAATGTACAAGAATATAATGCAGTAGTGTTGACTATAATCACCATACTGTGTATAGGTCCCCAGAACTTATGCATGTTACAACTACAAGTTTGTACCCTTTGGCCAAAATTTTTCCTCACCCTCCAGGCCCTCCAAACCACCACCATTCTAGTCTCTTTTCTTGCACCCTTCTCTGGCTTTCGTGTCAGGATAATTCTGGCCTCGTAAATGGATGTGAGAGTGTTACCTGCTCTTTACTTTGTGGAGGAGTTTGAGAAGAATTGGGGTTAATTCTTCTTTAAATGTGTAGTAGAATTCACCAGAGTCACCATCTAGTGCTGGGCTTTTCTGTTGGGAGATATCTATTTTTTATTTTTTTAATAAAAATTAGAGTTGATTGTTGGGAGACTTTTGATTTCTGATTCAATCTCCCTACATGTTATTAATCTGTTCAGATTCTCTATTCCTTTAAGATTCAGCCTTGGTAGATTGTATGTTTCTAGAAATGTGAATATTTCTTCTAGGTTACCCAATTTGTTGGTGTAAAATTATTCATTGTAGTCCCATAGAATTCTTTTATTTCTATGTTATCAGTTGTACCATCTCTGGCTTTTCTCACTTTATTTATTGAGTCTTCTCTTTTTTTTTTTTATTCTAAAAGTTTGTCAATTTTTTAAATCTTTTTAAAAACCACTTCTTAGTTTTACTGATCTTTACTAAACTTCTTCTGGTATCTGTATCATGTGTTTTTTGTTTTTTGTTTTTCCCCTGCTCTGATCTTTGCTATTCCTTTCTTTTTGTTAACTTTGCAGCCATGGGCTTTCTTACTCTGGACTTTTTATTTTTACTTATTTTATTTTTTTAGTAAACAAGTATATTCCTTCAGATCTTTTTTACAGCTGAATTGCTATTTAATATAGTAAACATCTCAGAAGCCACTGTGATAACAGGCAGTTGAAATCA
The DNA here is from genome assembly GCF_022682495.2 of Desmodus rotundus. Classification (NCBI taxonomy): domain Eukaryota; kingdom Metazoa; phylum Chordata; class Mammalia; order Chiroptera; family Phyllostomidae; genus Desmodus; species Desmodus rotundus. The sequence continues at coordinate 132,578,820 of NC_071388.1, forward strand.
TGAGTTGTGAGACAGCTACTGTGGCCCTGGCCCGTGGAGAATTGGGGCCACCGTGTGGTTGCCGTCACCAGTGTCTAACAGTGCCTGTTTCCGCAGCACATACTAAAACTCTGCAGATACAGATGTTAACATGGCCTTGAACAAGAATGGCACGCAAATCTGTGAAGGGCTCCCTATTTTTTAGCGATGTAACTAGACTTTTGGAGATTATTACATTGTAGGGCATACGGATGTTGAAATATAATGTTGTATACTAGAAATATGTAAAAAACAAACAAAACCCCCCCACAGGTATCTGAACAAAAAAGGCTATAACCAGGCTTCTATGCAGGAGGCAACACTCAGAAGTATGTGAACTAGCTGGAGGCACCCTGGTCAAAGACCCTGCCTGTACGGCTTTGCCCGACACAGGATGCGCGTTCAGAGCAGGAAGAGAAAGAGACACATCAATGTGAACAGCTCCAAAGTGTTACAAAAAAAAAAAAAAAAAAGTTGTGAAGTTGTGAGATAGAAAATCCTTGGAAGGCCCCCTGCTGGGTGAAAAGCAGTTCTCTGAGTCAGTGCCCTGAGAATTCAGACCTAAGGGAGCAGCCTAAGGGAGTGCTCCAGGGGGCGCCATCCGTGTGCACAGATCACAGTGCAGAGTTCCCAGCAGGAGAACCTCAGGAGAAGGTTCTCCTATTGATGGATGACGGTATAAACCCCAAAGGTCTGAGAAGCCCAGGGGATCAAACGGCAGGCAGAGGCACTTAGGGAGAAGGGACTGGGGATGACTTTGAAATGACTTGGGGCCGTTGACGATTGCTTGTCTGTCATGTTGCTGCATGAATCCCAGTAAGTGCCGCATCAGCAAGCCTTGATGTGAGGAATCACATCCTTGCCTGCCCCTCTCTCTTTCTGGAGCGTTTAAAAACTCTCTTCTTAATTCTATTCTAATTAATGTTCATTGGGATAGTGTTTGAAGTAGCATTACTTCACCGAAACTCCTTTGAGCCTTTCTTTAAGTCATTTGAAAACTCTACACATAGGAGAGGAAAAGTAAAAATTGTGTCTCAAGGTCAATTTCACATTTCACTGTTTTAAAAATGCTGTTTCTAGAAATTACAATTTAGTACCAAGTGAGACTTCAATTTCCTAAGGTAAGACTATACTAACCTGGGATTTTTGATTCAGATTTTCACTAAATGCAAGACTTTCCCGCGATAGAGCAAATGCCTAAATCAAGGGAGAGCCAAAGCAGTCCTTATTTTAAGTTTTTCACCAGCGTGGTTGACCGTGCAAGAGTCTGAAGGTCAAGGGAATTATATGTGCATTTGGGCAAATCATTTAGTCTCTTTGAGACTTGGTCTCTCCGTACATCAAGGGTGCACTGGGGGGCTGTGAACAGGCTGCAGTGTCTTCTCAGTACTTCTTTTTGCTTCTCTTATTAACATCTATTGAAAAGCAGTTTTGGGCTCACAGCAAAGTTGAGGAGAAGGTACAAAGACTTTTCATGTTCCCTGCCCTCACACTTGCAGAGCCTCTCCCGTTACCAACACTCCTCACCAGGATTTGTTACAGCAGATGCTCCCCTGACAAATGGTATTCACCCAAAGTCCACAGTGTATCTTACAGTCATTCATGGCGTTGTGCTTCTATGTGTTTGGGCAAACGCTTTATGACATGGATCCATCATTGTGGTGTTATCCAGAGTGTACTCCCTGCTCTAAAAGTCCTCCGTGCTTCACCCATTTATGCCCCAGTTGGCCCCGAACACCCCGGCAACCACTGCTCTTTCTACACTCTCTGTAGCCTTGCCTTTTCAATAATTCCATACAGTTGGAATCATATGGTATGTAGCCTTTTCAGATTGGCTTCTTTCACTTAGGAATATGCATTTCAGGTTCCTCTATGTATTTTCATGGCTTCTTAACATTTTTTCTAACAGGGAAAAATATTTCATTGTCTGAATGTACCATAGTTTATCCATTATCCCATTGAACACATCTGGGTTGTTTTCAAGTTTTAGTGATTTTAAATAAAGCTGCTATAAACATCTGTATACAGGTTTTAGTGGACACAAGTTTTCACCTCCTTTGTGTAAATACCAAATAGTATAATTGCTGGATTGTATTTTACAATTATGTTTAGTTCATAAAGCACTGCCAAGCTGTGTTACAAAATGGCAGTGCCATTATGCAACCCCACTGGCAGTGAATGAGAGTGCCTGTTCCTCCACAACCTCGTCTACACTTGGATTTGTCAGTGCTGTGAATTTTGGCCATTCTAATGAGTATATGGTGGCATCTCTTTATTGTACTAAGTTGCATATCCCTGTTGACACATATTGTATTCTTTTTTAAAAGTCTTACATTTATTTAAAACAATAAAATGTAAGACAAAAATGAAAAATATGAGGGAAAAGAGAAAACTCAAATACAAAAAAAAAAAAGAAAGATCTGGTGAAGAAGTAGGTTGAAGAAGAAGCACAACAGCTAGAAATAAGTAGGGTTCTGGAGCCAACTCATCTTTCAGGGGTGGTACATCCAGTACCAGTTCAGTCTTCTGCAGGAGCCAGTCTAGGTTTGGATGACGGCTCTCCCTTCAGGGGCAGTGCATCCAACACCAGCTCATGGTCTTCTGCAGGAGCTGATGCAGGTGCACATGATGGCTTTCCTCTCAGGGGTAGTGGGTCCAGTACCAGCTCAGGATCTTATGCAGGTGCCAATGCAGGTGCAGGTGATGCTTCAGTCTTCAGTGGCAGTGCACCTGGAACCTGTCCAAGGTCTTCTGTGGGAGCTGGTAAAGGTGCAGGGGACAGTTCTCTTTTCAGGGGTGGTATGTCCAGTACCAGCTCACGGTTTTCTGCAGGAACCAGTGCCAGTACAGGTGATAGCTATCCCTTCAGGGCTGCTGGTCCCAGTGCCACCTTGGAGTTCTTGCCATGATCCAGTGCAGGCTCAGGTGCAGGTTATTTTTATTCCTGGCAGGGTAGTGGGTCCTGTTCCAGCTCAGGGTCTCCTGTAGAAACTGTCCCACACCTGGCCCTTGTTCCCACCCATTACCAGAGGAAATGGATGTTGGTATTGCATGCAGACTTAGAGTGGCTTCTGGGTGTGTCAGAAAAGTTGGCAGTGGACAGTCCTCCGAGCCCAGAGTGGCCTTTATTCTGCACTGCCTTCTGGACATTCACCTTGCGTCTCCAGATGTATAGGCACTGAAGCTGAAGCCGGCTATGATTTATGAGCTGGTTCTGCCATTGTGGAATCAGGTTCTCTGGTCCAGTAGGGTGAAGGTGGACATACTCCAGGTAGGAACCTGAAATGCTGAGCTGCATGTTGACTCCAAGTTGGATCTTGGGGAATGGCCTGGGCAAAGTCTGGGCAGGAGGCCTTTTCTGGCCATTCCTGGGCCCTGGATTCAGAGAACCCTCTGTATATTCACCCCAAGCCTGTGCTGGCCCTTCTTGGTGGGGTATCACATCTGCCCCTGTATCGCATCTGCCCCTCACTCAGGGAAATGGGTGCTACTGTTGAGTTGTTCCTCACTGATCCTGAGTGAAGCTCTACAATGACGGTGACTGGCAGCTGGTCCAGAGGCTCCACAGCCCTGCTTGGCCCTAGTTGCTGCTACTTCTGCTCACTTGACCTTCTGCTCCCAAATCAAGCACAAACCTGTGTCCATAGAGACATCCATCCAGGTGAAATAAAATTCATTGCCAGGGCTCAGGATAAACCTTGGGCACAAGGCACAACTCCATACCCAACATCCACCCAGTCAGCCTTGACCTGGGTGTGAACATGACCAGCCCAACAGACTTCTGACCCAGTCTCAGCCTGCTTCTGCTTGGAACAGGCCCTCCGCACATGAACAACCCCCTCTCTCTTTTGCACAATTTGGGTGGGAGGCATAGGGCATAGGTGAGATCAGAGTGGTAGCCTGGCCTAAACTGACAACCCTGAGTCTTCCTGTGTTACCTTTGGGTCCCTCCAAGAAAAGTGCCAGAGGTTTCTGGGGTGAGACTTGACCCAACATCTGCAGCACTAGAACAGGCTATCAGTGTGGGATTTCTTGAGGCCACAGCCTTGGGATATGGGGAATCTACTGGAGAACATGTTATTCTCTCCAGTGTTTCCAGCTAAGTGACCTGGGCTAGGCCTTCTGTAGAATGTGGTTGCCTGGTTCCCATGGTTTCAAGTTCTGCAGGGCTCTGTTGTCAAGAAGTGAGGTCACTGCTTGGAGTCCCCTACTTGGGCTTCCCCCTCAGAAAAGAGCTCCCAGGAGCTTTTCTGGGCCACTAACTGATGACTCTCCACCCCACACCATACACAGTTACACCATAACTGTCCATACACAGTTACCCCAACAAAGGCCACACACAGCCCTGCAGATTCCTAGGTGTAGGCAGGGCCCCAGCTTTGAGGACACGGAGCTGGGTTCGGATCTGGCTACTTCTGTTTTTTTTTTGTTTTTTTTTTAATTACATTTATCAGGGTGACATTGGTTAATAAGATTATGTAAGTTCCAAGTATACATTAAATTCCATAATATATCATCTATCTATTGCATTCTGTGCTTACCACCCAAAGTCTAGTTTTCTTCCACCAACATATGTTTGACCCTCTTTTACACTATTTTACCTGCCCTCAACCCTCTTCCCCTCTGGTAACCCCCATACTGTTATCTGTGTCCAAGAGTCTTATTTGTTTTGTTTGTTGCTTCCAGTTTTGTATCCCACATATGAATGAAATTATATGGTTCTTTTCCTTTTTCATCTGACTTTTTCACTTAACATGATATACTCAAGATCTGTTCATGCTGTCATAAATGGCAGAGTTTCATCTTTTCTGATGGCTGAGTAGTGTTCCATTGTGTATAAATACTACATCTTCTTCATCCAATCAGCTACTGAAAGGCACTGAGGTTGTTTCCAGTCTTGATTACCACAAATAATGTTGCAATGAACATAGGGGGGGAAATACATCTTTTTGAAAAAATATTTTCAAATATTTCAGGTAGATACCCAGAAACAGGATTTCTGGGTCATATAGCAGCTCTATTCTTTATTTTTTGAGGAGCCTCCATGCTGTTTCCACAGTGGCTATACATTCCCACCAGTAGTGAATGAGGATTCATTTTTCTCCATATTTTCTCCATCACTTGTTATTAGTTGTCTTATTGATAATAACAATTCTAACAGGTAGGGCGGTATCTAACAGGTCAGTTAGTATCACTCCAATTCACACATTTACCCTTCTCTTTTGTAATATTTCTGTGATAAATTAATATATGATTATTATAACCAGTCATTCTCAGTATGGATAGTGTGAGTGGGGACAAACGCCTAAATTAAGACTGTTATGCAGAGTCCTCTGAGAAACAGATCAAGATGGAATAAGATGTGTAAGAATGTTATTAATAATACACTTGTGTGAGAGAAGAACAGACAAGTCTAGAAGAACACTCAGATCCATGTAAGCTTGACCATTAGTGAAAAAGAGCAGGAGAGAAAGTTGGGTGGAGAAGTTTCAAAGTGTGACGAAGCTTGTTAAGTAGTTCTTGTGCCACAGTTATCTCAGAGTAGTTATGTACTTCCCAAGAATGTTCCTGCTTTAGCCCATCTGCTGCATTTATTTTTGGGTGGAAGGAGCCAATGGAAAGCCTGACCTAAGCAAACCAAAGTAATGGAAGGCCCAGTGCAGGCTCTGGGGATCTTGATAAACTGGGTTCCCTACATTTGGAGGTGTTCCTGTGTATATATTGACTTGGATAACATGTACAAATATGTTCACAACACTTCCTGTTTCAGCCCCAACATATGAGCTTAAAAGTTCTCTCCCCTACCTTATAATAGGAAAATGCTGAAAAAACTGAAAGCGAATTACTTTTCTTGGATCACTAACATAAATGGAATTGAACAATTAGTAAATAGGTAGAGGGAGATAGAGGGAGACAGAATTCTCACTGTCTGAGTAAGAGGATGGAGACCAGCATGGGGAAAGTTGGAACGATCCATGTGGTAGTATATTAGAAATGAAGATATCACTAGGAACTATTCAGGTTTAGCTTAATAGAGATAGTGATGGGAATATACTTATCTACCTTTTATATCTATCTAGGTATCAATATAGATATAGATATGTACATATACATTTGTTAATACCCATATATATGTTCTTACTCTGTTAGTTGAGACTGCTTAGAAGCAAGGACAGTCTAATAGGAACAAACACACTCAGTGACCAAATCTTGGTTTCTAATACTACTATCCAGTAAAAAGAACCAAGACTCCTTGGAAAAATAGCTGACTCTAAGGATGGGGCATTTTGTAACGCCAGAAAGTAAGGAACTGCTAAAACCAAGAACAACAAACCATGTTGAAGGGACAGAGGAGGCAAGAGAAAGAGATCCCAATGGCCAAAGGTGGAATAATTTGAGCAAGAAAATAATTGTTTATGTTCAGCAGGAAAACCGTGGTCTACCTGTCAGAGTCAGACTACTCTGACAATGAAAAGTTGCTTTCTTTTTTCCTTAAATTTTAATGTCTATCTTTATGATTGCATCTTTTTTTATCTCTTGATAATAATAGCTTCTATCCCTAAGTCAGACCCAAATTCTCCTTTCTTCTATACATAAAATATTGTTTACAACAAAAACTCATGTATATAATCATACAAATTTGAGTAGTGTTGTCATATTATTTTGCACAAATTGTTACTTATTAGACCAATTAAGAATAAGAAGAAAAAGTGTTTTTTTCTTTTTAATCCTCTCCTGAGGGTATTTTTTTGTTTGTTTGTTTCAGAGAGAGAGAAATACAGGAGACTGATCTGCATGGCATGGGCCCAGCTCCCACTTGGAAAGGCCAGTGGAAAGCGAGATCCAGCACACAGGACCTATACTCACAGATAGGCTTTCCTGTGGGGAATCAGGCCTGCATTGTACCTAGGATGCCTTGAGACTTACTTTTTGCTAAAACCCCTCACCCTGAATTGAGGCAACAAATGTTTACTGAATATCTTTAAAGTGACTCTGTAAAATCTATGCTAAACCTTCCAAGGAGAAGTGTAACTAGTTCAACCACTTTTCCCTTTACATTTGCAAATATCCTTCCCTTTTGATGTAATTAGCAACATCCTCTCCTTTGTTTTCTGTAAAAGTAATCACCCAAAGGGAACCCGTGCATAATAAATGAGGACCACCCTCAATGTAATGTGCCCAGAAAGGTAATGAAAGCCTGTCAAGGTAAGGGTCAGCACACGCCTTCTTTCCTTGAGACAGTGGCTGTGCCATCCCTTTTCCTGCACAGGGCTCTGTAGTCTGTGTGAATTTGTCTCATCTCAGCCACAGTGCCTTGGACACTGCAGATCAGTGTTTGCATCAAAGGAAGGGAGGAAAGGAGGGAGGGAGAGAAAGAGAAAGAGAGAGAGAGAGAAACATCAGTTGGTTGCCTCTCATACATGCTCTGACCAAGGATCAAACTTTGAATCTAGGTATGTGCCCTGACTGGGAATAGAACCTGTAACATTTTGGTGTACAGGATGATGCTCCAATCAAATGAGCCATGTGGTCAGGGCTAGAAAGTGTTTTTATTCTTCATTTCATCCTTCTCCAGTGCTCTTTCTCACTTAATATAGATCCAAAACTCTAACCCATATTATAACTGCTTTCAACCTTTCTTGAAAGGTGGGTCTATAGTAAGAAGCTTCCTCAATTTTGTTTGTCTGATAAAATATTCATTTCTCCCTCAACTTTTGAAGAATAATTTTTCAAGGTAGATAATTCTAGGTTGATGTGTTGTTTTTTGTTTTTCTTTCTCAACACTTTACTTATTTCACTCCAGTCTTTTCTAATCCTCTCCAGAGGATATGTTTTAGGAGAAAAAGAGAGGGAGGATGAGACAATGAGAGAGAGAGAGATGTGAGAGAAAAACATCAATTGACTACCTGACATACATGCCCTGACCAGGGCTCAGGTATGCAACCTAGGTATGTGTCCTAACTAGGAATAGAACCCACAGCCTTTTGATGTATGGAGGGATGCTCCAAGCAACTGAATCATCCCCACTGTGTTTTTATTTTCATGTCTGTGAAGTTGAAGGTAATTTTTACCTTTGTTTCTTGTTAGATAAGGTATTTTTCCCCCTCTGGCTACTTCCAAATGTTTTTTTTTAATATTTGGCTTTCTGAAGTTTGAAGGTAATATGCTGAGGTATACATTTTTGTAGGCAGAGAGGCATTTATCCAATTTGGTGTTCTCTGAGCTTCCTAGATCTGTGGATTAATGTCTGACATTAAAATGGGAAAATTCTCAGTCATTATTGCTTCAAATATTTCTCCTATTCATTTCTTTCTTTCTCTTTCTTTCTTTCTGTCTCTTTCTTCCTTTCTTTCTTCCCTTCTTCCTTCCTTCCTCCCTTCCTTCCTCCGTCCCTCCTTCCCTCCCTCCCTCCCTCTCTCTCTCTCTCTTTCTTTCCTCTTCTTCTCCTTCTCCTCCTCCTCCTTCTCCTCCTCCTTCTTTTCTCCTCCTTCTTCTTCTTCCTCTTCTTCATCTTCTTCTCCTCTTCCTCCTCCTCCTCCCCCCTTCCTCTAACACTTTCAAGTTCCTCCTTCCCTCCCTCCCCTTCCTCCTCCTCTTTCTTCTCTGTTGGTCCCATTATGCATGTGTTACATCTGTGGTACTTTTTCCACAGTTGTTGGATATTCTGTCCTGTTTTTTGTCCACCCTTTATTTTACTACTGCATTGTTCTACATCAAAGGCATTCTTCATTTCTCTTATAGTGCTTTTCATGTCTCCCAGTTTTTTGGTTATTTTTGTGTATTTCCATTTCTGCCCACATTGCCCATCTGATCTGGCATATTGTCTACTTTACGTACTAGAGACTTTAGTATATTAATCCTAGTTGTTTTACATGCTGTTCAACAATTCTGACATCTTTGCCATGTCTCATTTTGTTCTGATGCTTGCTATGTTTCTGCAAATTGTGGTTTTTTGCCTTTTGATATACCTTTTAATTTTTTCTTTAAAGCCAGCCTTGATGCACTGAGTAGAAGGAAGTGCTATAAATAGGCTTTTATTAATGTGGTGGTGAGGTGTGGAGGAGGGAAAGTATTATGTAGTCCTATGATAAGACTCAGACTTTTAGTGAGCTTATGCCTACTGACTGTCAACTTTACAAGTGTTTCTCAGTTTATTCCCTCCTTCTTAGGTGGGACAGGGTGGCTGGAGTTGGCTGGGGTTGGACAGATCCCTTTTGCAACAAGCAAGGCTGGATGGAGTGGGATATTTCCCTCCCCCCAAGATGGTTAGACTCTGATAATCTTGTTACCTAGCCTACCGTGTGGGCAGGCCTTGTTAAGAAGAACACAGTGGTTTTTTTTTCCCTCCACCCCTGCTTGAAGCCTGAGAACATCCCTTTTTTATATTTACTGTGGGGATCTGATTGAGCCCCTGGTGGTTAGTATCACAATATTATGGGGATCTCCCTCTGACTTGGTTGACCTAGAATTTTAAATCTCACAGTTGTTCATGTTGAGCCTCCAAGGATTCACCAATCACAGATCCTGTTTTTCTACCCCAGAATTGGTCCCTTCTGTGGTTTCTCCTTGTGGGTTTCTGCTCTGGTAAGTGTTGACTCACATGTCATTATGGTCCACTTATCAAAATTAACAAATTATCATTTGTACAAAACTATAAACCATGGACTTTATTCTGCTTTTCCATTTTCTACTAATGTACTTTTGTGGGGTATCGGTCAGATGCTTTGCATACTGCCCCTCACTTGGGGATTGTCCAATGTTTTCCTGTGATTAGACTGGCATTTCATAACTTGGGGAAGAATACCACAGGAATGAAATGCGCTTTTGATTGTGTCATACCAGGGAGGGATTATACCATAAGGGCTTTTTACTGCTGAACTTTTTACTTTGACTGCTTGGTTATGGTAATGTCTGCTAGGTTTTTCCAATTTATTTTTTTTCCTTTTGACTATTATTTGCTTGAAGTGTGTCATTAAGTCCAGCCTATACTCTAGCGGAGGAAATTAAGCTCTAGATGAAGGAGAAAATATAAAAGAGTCCCAACATATACTAAAGTCACCATTGTAATTAATTCATATTTTGAAAGAGATATTTTAGCTACTCAAATATCCTAATTCTCCTTCAGTTTACACCCTGTACTTTAGGATTCATCTGCGCATCTTGCCTACAGTTACTGTTCTAATGGTGATTTTCTATTTTCCTCATTGCTTCTACATTTATAATTTGGATTTATTATATTAAAAAAAAAGATGTGTCTTGCCCTGGATGGGTGGCTCAGCTGGTCGGAGTGTTGTCCTGTACACCAAATGGTTTCAGGTTTGATTCCCAGTCAGGGCACATACCTAGGTTGCAGGTTTGATCCCCAGTATGAGTAAGTACTGGGGGCAACCTTTCGATGTTTCTCTCTCACATAGATGTTTCTCTCTCTCTCCCTTACTCTCCCTTGAAAATCAATAAACATATCCTTGGATGAGGATATTTTTAAATGTTCTTTTTCCATTTATTTACTTATTCGATCATTTATTTATATCCACTTCGTTACTATTTAGTAGGTATGTTATGATATTTATTTATTTTTCAATGCTGAAATGATTCAAGCTTTGACCATTGGTAGAGCTCTTTCAAGTTAATAGCTGCATCATTTTGAAATTCTCCCCAATTTAATTTTAAGCTCTTCCTTACTTTTTGGAAATACAAAAAGCTGTAGACTAATCTTGTTTTGTTTTGTTTTTTTCCCTCAGCCTTAGAAGTAGCCATTTATGTATGGAGCTCTGGTTCCTTCTACTGGATACACATTGGAAAACTAAGATTTGAGCACTAGGTATGCTTGTAGCTACTGGAGTGTCACTGCTTCCATTCTGTCTCAACACACAGAGCCAGGAAGTACACAGAATATACTGAGTCTTGCATACAAAACACTCTACATTTAACTGTATGTCTATCCATCTGCAGATATATGAAAAAACAAACAAACAAACAAGAGTTTCTGCTATGTCCGACTTCAATCCAGTAACACAAGGTTCATCCTAGCCTTCCCTTTTCCTGTAAGTGCATCTTAACATTTTTTATCAAAGAGTGAAAAAACCCTGGTTTTTAATGTTTACACTTATTTTTTTTCTCAGGTCTTCAATCCCAGTGTGCATGTAAGATTGCTTCTTAATTAGCAACCAGTACCGCTTTGAGGAAAATAAAACTAGAACATGGTGGTTATGTATCCTTTTCTTTTTTGTCTTTTACCTCATGGTATCCAGTCAAAACACTGCTTTTAAAAGTTACTTAAGTGAACTACTTATTCCCACTTTTGATGGGGTTTATCATATACTTATCATATAATTAGATTCATTTGTCACTGTATGCATATGTTCCTGTGTTGACCTTAAAGGATGTGTTTCTGATTTTTATACAGCAAAATTCATTCTTTGTGGCATAAAATCATAGTTTTATGATTTTTGACAAAGAGTCAAATCTAGAGCTAAAGTTATGTATATACCATCACCATCTAAAGCAGTTATAGCAACCAAAAAATGTTGTTGTGTGACACCTTTGTAGTTAACTCCTTCCCAACTCCTATTGTAACCCAATAAATTTAACTTTTTTGGAACGTTATATAAAAAGAATCACAAAAGATTTATGTCCAATTCTAGGCAATTATAAATAAATAAAGCTTATGTAAATATTGTCATACAGGTTTTGGTATGAACATAATTTTCATTTCTCTTAGGTATGTACTAGGAGTAGAATTATAGTATCACATATTTTTTATTTTTAAAAAAGCCAAACTTCTTTTTTTTCAAATTGTGTTTCCATGTACAGGATTGCTAGTTTCTCTACATCGCTATCAGTACTTGGAATTCTCAAGGTATTATTTTTTATTTTTTTATATTTTGATCATTCTAATGGGTATATAGTGATATATTATTGTCAGTTTATTTTGCCTTTCACTAATGACTAAAATTTTTGAGCATCTTTTATGTGTTTTCTGGTCATTCATATACCTTTTCTGATATTGTGCTGTTCATACCTTTTCCCACTGCATTGCTTTTTCAATATATTATTGACTTTTGATGTTTCATTACATATTATATGTTATTTACCAAAAATGAGTGTGAAAATACTTTCTCCCAGTTTTTTGTCTCTCTTTTCAAAACCTCAATAGTGTTTTTTGAAGAGCAGGTTTTTAAAAATTTTTACATTGCTAGTTTTATAATTTATTTTCTATTGTAGCCTATATATTTGTATCCTATTAATTTTCAGCTTAATCAATGGTCACAAATATTTTCTGCTTTGCTTCTCCAGAAATATTAAAATTTTAACTCTTACATTTAGGTCTAGGATACATTTTTATTTATTTTTTTATTATACTGTGGGTAAAGGATCAAGTTTCATTCTTTTACATAAACCAGTGGTCAAGCTCTGGGTGTGAAACCCTTGTTTTCTCTACTTGCAGCAAGTAAATAAAAAAAACAAGTCTAGTTATTTAATAGAGCACTCTAAGCAATGAACTCCTTGAGTTTGGTAACATCAAGAAAATCATGTATTTCTTGGATAAAATTATGTAAACCACTATTAGATACTAGTCTTTTGAGGAAAGAAAAAGGGTATGATAATTAAGACGAGCTATTTGAGCACACCTACTATATACCAGGGAAAGGAACCAGGGTGGCTGAAGAAGGATAATGTCACCAGGCCAGCAAAGTGTCTACTATGACTCTTGTGCAAAAGATACCACTGGGTCTGAGAGCCTCTCTTTTCTACACTTTGAAAATTAAGGACATGAACACATGACAGATCATGGCAGTTTAATGAATATGTTATCCACTTATGTTTGTCAGGGACCTGCTTGCTGGTTTGCTCTTCCCTGAGTCACCTCTAAGGTAGGTCCCATGCTCACCAACTCCTTTGGTGCTCACAAACAGCGGGCATTAAATGGATGGAAAGAGAAATCATAAAATTTTAACAACAGGTCCATGGTTAATAGTGATACCCATAAAGGTTTCATCATGTAATAACTTCTGTTTAGAGGACGAGCGGCAAGCCATGGTCAGTTTAGACCACAATGAAATGTTAATAAATGGAGTTTCAGGCAACACACTGCAGTCAAAGGCCACAAAAAGGCAGAGGTGGGTGTGCAAACTAAGAAAGAGCACTAGCTCCTGGCTCATGAGGAAGGACCAGCAAGCAATTTGAGAGTTATGTGATATAATTAATTAAAAAATATAAAACATATTTAAAGCACATTTTAGATTTGATTTGGGATAGTACTAATGTTGGATCCCGGGCAGCATCAGTGGACGTAGGACAATGCCACAGGAGATGGTATCAAAATTGAAATTCTGTGTCCCCACATTTGACGCAAGGTTTTCCCAGGTGCTTAACTAATGGTGAATCTTTGTACTAGAATCACACTGAACAGTCTCCTAAATCTTCTGTATCTGTTTTTGCTTATTAAATATAATTAAAGTATTATATATGTATTACATATAATACTTCAATTATATTTTATATATGTACTATATGTATACTTTAATTATAACATACATAATATTTTAATTATATATATGTGTGTATGTGTGTATATATCACTTTTTCTCAGTTAATTGTATAGTTCTTCCCTCTTAAATGATTCTTTTGTTATTTTCATTAGGTTCCGCTTTTTCCAGAAACTCGCATTGAAGTGTTCACCTTGGAAATGGTGATTCGGCAATAGAAACTTGAACCAAAGTGAACATAAACTAATAACTGTAATCACCTGCAGTAATTTACCTGCAGCATCAATAACAAAAAAGAGAAAACCAAAGAGCTATTCATACCCCTGTCTTTACATTCCTTTCCACTGACATGAGAACTGAGCTTCTTGAAGGATTTGTTTCCCTAATAAGTTACTGACGATCAGGATAATTACCTATATTTATCCAAGTCATGAAAATATCAAAATCTTGTAGTATGATCATTATTTGGATTCACTGAATGTACTTTGGGTTGTTTGTGTGTATGTGTGCGTATGAGACAAAAGGGTTAATATTCTTATGGGTAAAATATAGATTTATATAGGCTTTAGATACCTAAATCCAATTTTCTTTCCATTTTATCAGAAATGTCCTTCCTGTTCATCCTTCAGTTCAATTAACATGGCAATTTCTCCCCTGATTTTTTCCCACAAAGCACCTCAAACCACTGCTAATGCAATCAGAATGAATCTCTGTACTCTATCCGTGTTCTCACAATATTTTCCACACACCTCATTCTTTACACAGAGCGCAATGTATCAGAATGAGAGGTAGTTTTTTTAATACTGGGGAGCATGGATCTCTTGTCTTTGTATTCTGAGGGCCTGGCACATAGTAGTATCCCCCAAAAGTGTTAAAAAAAGAGCTAAAGTTAGTTACTAAATGCCCACTCGGCAAACAATAGCTATAAATACTTTGAATGGAGGTGCCTATCTTCTATTTTCCTTAACTTTCAATTAACTTCCCCTCCTCTCTAAAAATTAGAATCCTCTACAATAATTTAAATTCCATTTATCGGAAGTGCCAGCAATAATTATATCATAAAAATCTAATAATAATAATTGTATTATTTAATGAATTTTACTGAGATCTAATGCATCTCATTTAAAAAATATGAATTCAGATATCACTGGTGTTTACCACACGATCGTCCAGTTGTCCCCAACATTGATAAATACAGCTTGCTAATAAAGGGTAATAAAAAAGGTGTGGGCATGCAGTAATTAACTTGAAAATTAAATACTACACTTGAATATTCATTTTATTTTATTATAGGATATATACTTCATATTTTAAATTAGTGGGCTGTAGAATCAATTTTAAAGCATAATAAAGTAGGTTTTGAATTAGGGATGCTCCCAAAACACTTTAAAACTCACTTTAAACTCTTAAATGCAATGCTGTAATTCTAAAAACCATAATATTTAAATATCTCCCAAGAAAGCTCCCCATAAAATGACATTGTGAAGGCTTATATACCATAAACATTTTTCATGCGCATGTTAGAACCTCTAATACTACCAATCAGAGGTAATATGCCTGGGGTGAGAAATGGCAGGAAAGAAACAGGTGGTTGCTCTGAGAACTAACAGCCATTGCAGGGGCCCTGGGACAAGGATTAATAACTCTGTTCAATAACCGTGTATTTTAACTTTCAATATTACTCTTTTTTATTAAGATTTTATTTATTTATATTTAGAGAGGTGGGGAAGGGAGGGAGACAGAGGGAGTGAAACATCCATGTATGGTTGCCTCTAGCACACCCCACACTGGGGATATATGGCCTGCAACCCAGGCATGTGCCCTGACCGGGAATCAAACCGGCGATGCTTTGGTTCGCAGGCCTGAGCTCAATCCACTGAGCTACACCAGCCAGGGCCATCAATATTACTCTTGAAAAGTGTTTTGGATTGAAATAATGAATCATTTTATTCTGACATGAAGCCAGATCCAAGAAACATCTGTTTTTAATTCAACATGACAGGTCATTTCAGCCCTTGTCATTATCGATGTAGCATGCAAAAAAATAAACAAAAAACAAACAAACAAACAAAGGCTGGATTTGAAGCTATAAGAGAATTTCTACTCTACCATTTACATGTTATATGATCCTAGATAATTTACTTAATTTTCTTTGTTTTCTTATCTATAAAACAAGGATAGCGGCATTTTTCACCAACCTGAAAGTGACACCATGATGATTACATATGTTAGCGTTAGTAGATGTGCTTTTCAAACTGCAAAGGGCTGGAGAAATTTCCAAACATATGAACTTGAGTGTATAGGCTTATCGGGAAAAGTAGCACCCAAAGGCAAAGGGGAGTACTTTCCTGATTACCTACCTGGCAGTTTCCACAGAGGAAAGTGACTGTATTCCTAATACAAATGTCATAGAAAGAATATACAGACTTCCTTAAATCACTCGGAGATCGATATTTTCTTAGGCATAAAAATCCTGGGCAACAGGATTATTATTTTAGGAAAAAATATCAGGGAGGGTGTGAAAAAAGAGGGACGGCCTGAGAAAAGCTTGGAGGGAAAATAAAGAATGAAGTCCAGACATGTAGCTCACACCTTACATGGGAGGGATAAGCAAAGGTTCTTTGAACACAAAATAAGGTTTAGTGATGCTAAACACAAAATGAAATAGCAGATAATAAAACTGTTCTTAGAAAGATTAAAATGACAGGGTTCATTTTGTAGCAAGTCTTTTAGTTTTTATTTATTTATTTATTTTTACTTAAACTGAGTCAACTTTGGTTCAGGCCAAATAAAAGCTAAACAAATAATGCAGTAAAAGCACCAATCACCAATACAATTAAAGTGTGATTTGACAGGAGGGTCTGGCCAGATTGCTGGTGGGCAGAGAGAAACCCTGATCCTGTATAAGAGGCTAGCCCTCAAAGAAGGGAGGGATGCGGGGAAACCCCAAGGGAGTGGGTTAAAGCTGCAACCAGCAAAAGAGCCTGCTTTCCCGGAGAAAGAAGGGACCCCTCCCCTGAGAGGGTTAGAAAGTGCCGAAGGCAGTCCGGGATTGAAACCAGAGCTGGGGCATGATTCCATACCCGTGAGGTAAACACCTAATACTGCTTGAGCCACTGCTTGCACAGAGCCTGCGTGGGCTGTTGGGGCTGTAAAAGGTCACAACACATGTGTAACAAGGTGATGCCCTGCACTAGGCGCAGACACAGTGCCCCAGCGTGGCTAGAAAACCTTCCTACCAATTTCTGGATCACGGCGGCTGGAGGAGGGGCACAGAGAGTGCAAGCAGATGCTCATGGTGGACGCTGGCCTGAAATTGGCTGGGGATTTGGATACTCCCACAGCATGTAGGAATCGGGAGGAAAGATTTAAAATGGAGGGCGTGCAGAAGGGCATCCCTTTTTTGGTTCGCCTCGTTTGCACTGTTAGAAGCCAGCTTGTGGAGGCTGAGTCCTGCGTGCAGGATATATGTGCCGCCAGTGGCAGGCCCGTGGGATGCTGGACCCTGCTCCTGGCTATTGGTCTGGAGCAGGCTCCTGCACCTCCTTAGTAGCAGGCTTGGGCAAGATGCTGTGATTTCACGCTGTGTGGCACGGGTCTAGACGGCTCCCATTCTCTTACCCTGAGAGCATTCCACAGACGTGTGGGTCATGAAGGTTCACCAGCCCTCAGAGTGCAAGCAGCGCTGAATGCTGGAGACCAGCAGACTGAGCCCCTCCTACAACTGGCTGTAGTGACCTGGTAGTGCACCCCAGCCCCAGGGGAGGGAGGAAGCTGCAGCAGAGCAATGGGGACACTGCCCTCACAAGTGCACACTCCAGAGAGAGAGCCTGGAGTTGGAGAGACAGAGACCTATCCGTGTAGCAGCCTTGGACTCAGAAAGGGCAGATAAGAATGGAGATAGGGTGTCTGGGCATGGATTTGAATTTCCGTCTTTTTTGGGAACAAGGGGATTTCTGAGATTTGCAGAAGAGAATGCCCTGGAGCAGTAGAGCCACCAGCTCTCCCGAATTGGGCACCCTGTCAATAAAAACATTTTTCCTCCTCCCCCCACAATCTTTTTGTTATGGCTGTGTATGGTGGCAGGTAGCCAAATCCCATTTTGCCCTGTAACAGTGAGGCAAAAACAATGTTAACCTCACATTTAAAAGACAAACACAGGGTAAATTTATTGAAAAAGACAAGAAAAAAATGTGATGAAAGAATACTGTTAAGGGAGAAAAAACATTCAGTCTGAAATATACAGGAAATTAAGAAGTAGACATCTGAGAATTATTAATATGTTGAGCAAACACAGCAGTTTATTTCTAATGTCTGCCACATTATTTGTGCTGCCCCTGCAGTAACGCTAGTCTGGTCCTCCACAATGGCACAGCTGAAATGCCGGCCCTCTTTAAATTACTCTGATAACAAGCAATGCAATAATTAATGTAACAGAAGCACCTTCGTCAGTCTGCATGTCAGGAAAATGTGTTTCACGAGCATGCATCTTCGGTTAGGCGAAGGGGAAGGAGTTGAGCAGTAAAGGATAGTCCACTCCTGTCTACAAATTGAGGATCACAAACATTTGAGACAATGAGATAGTACCCAGTATTTTTTTAAAAGTTATAGTGAGATGAATGTGAAGATTCTATTATAGAACATTTTCAGAAATGTAGGTTTGTAGGAGAAGCTGCCTTGATATCATTAGTTGTTCATACAGTCATCTAGGTCTCCAAATATCTATATAATATACGTGCAAGCTATTGGACATTGTTGTACATTGGTCTCCTGGGAAAAAGTTTCCAGTATTTTTTCACACTAAAGTATTGAGGTAGAAAATTGAGCTAAAACGTATCAAAGAGGAGAGCATCAGAGATTGAATTCACACTTCTTATTTTACAAGTGTTATCAAGAGGTATTTTTGATGTCGTGGGATGAGCACTAAATAGATTGCACTGCCATGCCCTTGACTTGAACACGTATTAGTTTCATGGCATTGGGAAAATATCTAATTCTGTGTTTCTTTGGTTCATTGGGTGCAAAATGGGCGTAATAACTTTAGCTACCTCTGAGGGCTGTTTGTTGCAAGGATTAAGCTTAGAAGATTAAATATGTTTCTAAGACAATGCGTAGCACATTGCACACGATAGATCTACCCATCTCTATCTCTGTCCTCTGTCTATCTATCTATCTATCTATCTATCTATCTATCTATCTATCTACCTACCTATCATCTATCTATCTATCTATCATCTATCTATCTATCTATCATCTATCATCATCATCTATGTTCAGACCTACGACTTAGTTCTTTTGACTCAAAACAATTGTGTTTTTCTTCTACATGATCGTTCTCTCCATGAGCAATTATTTTCTTTTCTTACTGTGATAACTAGTTAAATTAGAATTCTTGTAAAAAATGTTACCTACAGTACTCCAATATGCTATTGTGGGGTAGTTAGTAATAACAGAAAGTGTGATATCCACACCTTCACAGAAAAGGCCACTTTGCTTTTCATAGAAAAGACGTCTTTGTGGGGCAGTGTCAATGTGAACCTAGCCAGTTACCAATAAATAGTCACGGATCACCGAATAAAGTATCAATATTCCTTCTGACCTCTGGAAAAATTACTCTTGATACTCACTTCCTCTTGATCCATCTATTTGCATCGGTATTAAACTTAGCATCTTCACTCATGACAATCATTTAGAAATAGTACTCATTATAACAGAAAGTACAGCGCCTTTGTTGGATTTGAGGGAAAACAAACACACACATAAAAATTTAGTAAAACATATGTCCTTTATTGAAGAATTAAAAGAATCAAGTATGTTACATCTGAGAAAAAGAGAATGTTTAAGCTGATGATGGAAGAAGTATCGTTCAATTGAATACAAGCAGTCATTTGAAAGCTAGCCTAACACCATCTGTTCTGTTTATATGCAGTAGGGGAATTCAGGGTGAGCTCTGAGAGAGTACAGTAGGTTGCCAAGGAAAGGAAGCTCCTTTTCTGGGAAGGCTTTAAGGTTAGGAAAAAACTTTCCTCTGACTTTAGTGAGAATTTATTCTTTGGACAGAGAAAGCAGAGAACAGTGAACTGCATGGCCTTCAAAGGCCCTATAACTCTTTGATGGGACTCCAACTCATCCTTTGTGAGAGGAAATCTATTTCAGCGGCTTGAAAACCATAGATCTCAGCCTCGTGGTTATGACCAAGTCTGCAGATGAAACTATAAAGGAGTCAGTAGCAAACATGAGATCATTAGACTCCATCAGAAAAACAATATGCTTTTTCTCAAAGTTTTGACTTTATTTTATTATTATTACTCTCTCTATTTCTGTACAGGTAAGGGTATGGCTTATTAGTTTAAGAATCAGATTTAAAATAACTTATCTTCCTGGAACTAAACAATTAATCTTGGCAAAGTCAGCATCAACATTTTCCCCAAAATTCTTTGATCAGCTGAGTCTACTACATTTGGTTTTTATAGATAAGCCTTTGCAGACTGAGGCTTAAAAGTTGCTGCTGTGGATTCTAGGACACTCTTCAAAGAGTGAGCAGTTTTCCACGCAACCTCTGAGATGGATATTAAACAGAGAGTACACACACACACACACACACACACTTGTAAAAATATGACTAGAAGCCAGCTTTGTGTTTCGTAAGATTTAGTGCATTTTGGTTAAAAATAATTTTTAAAAAATACAGGCCAAGAAAATTGCCTGGAATTATAAGTTCTTATATGTTGATTTTTATTATAGATGTGACCTCATAGGATTTAAACGCCAGAAGTGTCTACGAGCATGCTACATACTTAACACAATGCACTCTGATTTAAGTTTTGCTTGTTCTGGTATTTGTACAATTCTCTAAGTACTGCCAACTAAAATTTCCCAAAATTTACTCTAGTTCCCATTTGCATATAGTTACAATGGGGAGTCAGGGTAAACTTTCCAAGGAGTTTCATCTTAGCTTTTATATTCATTTTGACAAACTATAGAGGAGATTTCCTTATTAGCATTGAAACTTGGTATGTATGTGTTTGAAAACCAAATGTATGCAATAATTCAGGTATGTGTTTGAAAACCAAATGTATGCTATAAAGACAGATATGATTCATTACAAGGAAACTTAATTTATAAAACAAATTGCTATTTTAAAATATGTTTAAGAGCCTATACTTCCTATACTTCCTCTTCTGCGGACATTGTTTCATCTTAAAGCATTTAAAAAGAGGATCAGGCAATCTGTAGAAGCTCATTGAGGGCCTGTCGTATACTGAATGTTGCTCTAAGTGATATTAGATAATGATTTGCATAAAACAATGAATTAATCAGTTCATTAAATTAAGTCTTAGTGGCCATTTTATACATACTGAGTACTTCACTATGAATTGGAAATACAGCAATGAGTAGGACTGCTCACAATCCAACAAGATGTTTATAATCAGTTGTGAAGAAAACCCATGGAAATGTGTGAAACAATCTAACCAGTAATTAGGTAGTAAAAAATCCACATAATGAAGAGAATGGAAGATATAGTTCCCATCCAGCTCAAAAATCCAGGGGTGGCTCCACAAGTCAGGGAACTCTGAACGAGGCATTAAGGATGGGTTCACTGTTCATGAAGTGAATAGAGAACCACCCCCCATAAGAGGATTAAAAGCCATAAGGTACTAGTTATTGAAAGTGTGATCACTTGGCGAGACTGGAGTCAGGCCAAGACAGTGATAATGGGTATCTAGAGAAAAGGCAATGATGATTCTGATGTTTATATAGATGTTTCTCCTCCTCCTTCCCCTCCCTACCTTCTTCTTTCTTCTTCATATTGCTGACAAATCCTCAGAGGGCTTATGGTGGTCAGGTGATAGTGAAGACAAGTTGTGAGTGAGGAAAGAAGAGCCCAGGTGGACAGAGGGGTGAGTATGAGAACACTATTGATTTTGTGTCATTGCCAAATTAAGGCTTTAGCTGGGGAAATGCTCTGCGTTCACCAATCTATCTTTCCACATTTCTTTGCAGCTAGGTTGGAAACATAGATTTCATTTTAGTCATTCTATTGGGCTGAATTGTGGCAGAATTAAAAAAAGAAGTCCAGGGAAACTTCTACCCCTCTTTTTCCTGCCCTAGCTACCTTAGAATCCAAGTATTCCTGATGATAGAGCTATAAATAAGGTAGAAGAAGCAGATCACACTAGGAGAAAGCACTTTTTGTTTTGTTTTGTTTTGTTTTAAGTCACTGAGATTTGGAGGTTAATTGGTTTCCACAGGCTAGTGTTATCTTCCCTGACTCAGAGCAACAATGCCACCCTAGTGAAACTGTCTACAAACTTCAGATGACTTTTACAAAGTTTGGTTAATATCATTGAGAATTAACATGGTTGGTCATTTATGCAAATGAAGCATAAATAATGTGACCCTCAACTTCACTCTTCTCAGCTCTTCACATTACTCTTATTTATTGTTTTGTTCACTTATATTTTAACTTGACTTCATAGTGATGATATTTCTCTGAAAACTTTAGAGTTTTTTGGAACAAAGAGTAACATCTCCATCTTTTTTAATAGCATGGAGATACATCTTGATGGTGATCTTTAATTATCACTGGTTTTTATAAGCCCTTATTTTTACCCTGTAAAAATTTCCGAATGTTTTCAATGAAATGATGAAAATTTAAATGTAAATACTAAAATAATTTTATGTAATTATTTGATGTACTCATATAAGAGCTCAGGAAATAAATACAGGTAGGTTTAAGTAACAAAATTAATAAAGATATTGTATTTTTACATAAAAATAAATAATAAGTGCTTAAAGAGCAAGATGTGTGGAATTCTGGCAGACTATCCTGAGACACCTCTTCATTCAACACTCATCCGGAAGATTTTAAAGTGAGACTAATCATACAATGCAGGAAGAAACCCTGTGGCCGGCAAGTTCTACAGTAAACAAATTGTCTTCAGTTTTGTGCTGAGAGGAAACACCCAACTTGGGATGGCATAGAGAGACTGGGCCTGCGGTGAGAGTGCTTGAGTTTTGACGGAATTCCCCCACTGATTAAACTCATCTGTTCCTTAAGACATTTCACTTACCTATAAAAAAAGAAATAGAAACTTGCCTTTACTTTACAGTATTGTATGTAATAATCGATTTTTCCAATCCTTATATCAGCTGCAGATATCTGTTCTTCAAGGAACAGTATAAGTGTGTATCATTTCTTCATGAATCCTTGCCTGACTTCCCTCTCCTTTCAAAAAAAAAAAAAGATTATTCTCTTCTTTGTATTC